>NC_073745.1:33944448-34266948 GCF_029784135.1 Toxorhynchites rutilus septentrionalis
TTGAACCGTGTGTACAATTCGTCGCACGACGCAAGCGTCAGTGTTCTATTTCAATGACCCACTTGAGACATGCTTGTGCGTGCAAGGCGGAAACCCAATTGCAAGCACAAGAACATTTCTCCGTCCTCGTTCTATCTCTTTCACTTTCTACTTGTACCATTTCCCTGTGCGATGCTCCGCCCAGTAAATTACGTTACGTTTTGTGTAGAGTTAAGAAAATAAGTGTAAACTAGTATTTAAGCAGAGACATGGAAATAAACAGCAATCTTAATTGACAGTCAGTCAGACCCAGAGTTTCTTTTAGATGCTACAAAGTGATCATTATACCACTCCATTCAGCCGGTAAAGAGGTATTAACGATCAAAACCTTGCAGTCCAGCGTCACTCTCTCGCTTTCGAAACTTACATCCCGGCACAAAAATGAAAGACGTAATCCTACGTCAAAATCCGAAGTGAAGATCAAAAACCTAACTTGTATATAAAGGCTAACATCATTCAAAACCCGGGCAAAACAAATTTAGGAAGTTACTGCTCTGCTGTAAGGTTTTTAAAAATTCAAATTTATGTTGGTGGATAAGCTTGCGATAGGATTCATGGTTTGGCAAAATATTTATGGTTGCGACAGCAAAAATCTGTGAACTCCAAATCATACAAAACGAGATGTCTCAAACAATGGATCTTACTCTCAACTCAAGTCTTATGATGGTTGTTTGGGCAATACTGAAGCGGAAGGCGAAATTGAAGAGAAATGACATTGGTCTAATGAAATATTGGCGAAATGGGTAGCCAAAACTATGACTGGAGGTTGCGTGCGCCTCCTTTTGAGTCGCATTAACGGAAATGCATTTTTTTTCCTAAATTTAGTAGGATAGTATTAAAAGATATTTCGTGGACATATTGAGGGTAAAAACTAAATGTCGGTCGCATAATTTATTAATTGATTCGCCGGATTTTGGCATTAATCGTTTTGTACACTTCCTAAAAATCTGTTGCAATAAAGATAGTTGCAGAATTTTCATTATCTTATGTGCTAGTATATGGGTTAGAATAAGTGCTTCTAATTTCGCATATTTTTGTATATGCCGGTAGGCGTTTTTCCCTAACATAATGTCGACTGCGATTGCGGCGCACCTTGTTCAACACAATTAATGTCGTGACGATATCTTACGTCAACTATGCGGTCATGTCTTGGACACAAACCTTCAAATTTGTCTTAATGTTTGATATGTGAAATCTAAGTTTTTGAAGAAGGACTACGTCTTTAAGTAAGGGTGGCAAATCGGAAAGCAGGTCACGTTCTTATGAAATAAAATTAAAGTTAATAAATATTTTCGCATAGAACGGATTCTGATGATTTGCATACCAATCGATATGGGAATTCCCTAAGATTTGTTAAATATGCAATACGTTCCTCTCTTATCCTTATATGGTTCAAATTGACAAAAATCGGAAGCATTCCCGTTTTCTCATAAGTTTGTTCTGCACAATTGGGTGCTTAGCTACCCGTGCTGTCAATAAGGTTCTACTCATGCATCTGTGAGTTACAATATCCATACACCACTGCGAATCAAATGCTGCGTTCGTTCTATGTGTCCAAGTGGAGAGAGGATATATTGCTACTCAAACTCCTCGGGTTAATAACTGATTTGGTATAAAAGGATCGATTCGCGTTTTCTAGCACAAAGTCTTGTTCCACCCAGCGCTCAGTCAATGGCATTTCCTCATGCATTTCAACTTTATATCACCGAGGATCAGTAATGTGTAAAACGCTCGCTGAACATGCAATGAATGCTCTACCGACACTGAGAAGAAAGCAAATATTGCTAGTCAAGCTCCCTCTTTTTGCATCTATTACAAGGACGAGTAAATGGATGCGCGTCCGCTAAGCAATTGATATTGGGCTCACTCTCAGAATTCTCAACTGACAATGTTCCAAATGGCTTTGCCTATGGTTAAAAGCGTATGACTTTGATTATTTTAACATCTATAAAAGTAACAAAAATGGCTGGGAGAGTCACCACAAAGCAATCATCATTGGAACTTCAACTTCTGCTCACATGTTTCATCAGCAACCTATGGCGAACAGATTTTGATGATTCGCATACCAATTATTGAATAGGTCAAACTAATACAGCAGCCAAGCACAATCGGAATATACCACTACAAATTAAGCGCATCTTAATTGCACGCTCGGAATCCAAATGCGATGTTCGTTCTACTGACACTGTGGAGAGAGGAAATATTGGAATTTAAGCTTCGCCCGATGGCTACTTGCTTATACGGTCTGAGCGTAAAACCAGAACTTTCAGCTACTATTCACCAGTCTGACTACTGCCAGCGAGCGGTCAACATCTCTTTGGAGGCTAGATAGAGTGTTATGTTACGAATGAAATCGTGGTGCGATTTAGTTCGCAACATCAAATACAAGGTGGAACTCGATGGAATAATACAGAACTTCGGTCATGCCGTTTCAAATTCGATTCATTCTAAAATAATTGAGCGAAGTGATGAACGAGCGGATTGAATAATCTAATTTTATAGTCCTACGTCGGTACAACGGACGAGTCTCAGACAGAGAGACTCAGAGTCCCCTACGATTTTTATGACACCAAGTCGGTGGCACTAGCCCTGCTGACGTGTCAGCCAAACACGTTTGCTACACCCAAACTAGCGTTGGCAGAAAACATATGATCTTTGGCTGAAAAAAATGCTTCTTCGTTGGAGAGTACTGAAGAGTGAAATGAAGAAATAAAAGCACCTATTTCAAGAATTCTGAAATGTGTGTATGTGTGGAAGCAAACCTCTTTTTCTCTCAGACTGAACGACAGCTAGGAATTGTACCAACAAAAAAAAATCCAAAGGATGCCAAGCTAGTCTGAGGAAATATTGACGGAATAGGTAGCAAAAACTATGATCGAAGCTCGCTCGCGCCGGCTTTTGAATTGCATTAACGGAAAATGCATTTTTATATTTAGTAAGATACGACGTTTCTCGGGGACATATTGAGGGTACAAAGTAAACATTGGTCGCATAACTAATAGAAGTACTGGTAAGTTTCATGGTTTTTTTTCAAAAATTAATGCTTTATTCTGCAAAAATGATTACTAATTTAATATTCAAAATATTACCCATCGCTAGTCATAACTTTGTCTCATCTTTCTGGCAATTTACGGATCCCTTTGCGGAAATAATCGGCCGGTTTGTCGGCTAATCACGAATCGATCCAATTTTTGACTTCATCAAAATTGGAGAATTGCTTGTCAACCAGGCCATGTTGCATCGATCGAAAAAGGTACTAATCGGACGGAGCAATGTCTGGAGAATACGGCGGATGGGATGGAACCTTCCATTTCATCGTTTCCAAGTATGTTTTGACCGGTTTCGTGACATGCGGCCGAGCATTGTCGTGCTGCAAAATAACTTTATCGTGTCTTTGCTTGTATTGTGGCCGTTTTTCCTTCAGTGCACGACTCAAACGCATCAATTGTCGTCGTAGAGGTCCCCCGAAATGGTTTCATTTGGTTTTAGCAGCTCATAGTAAACCACACCCAGCTGGTCCCACCAAATAGACAGCATAACCTTCAGGTCGTGAATATACCGCGCGGCCGTCGATGTTGATGCATGGCCGGGGTATTCATACATTTTCCGACGTTTAGGATTGTCGTAATGGACCCACTTTTCATGGCCAGTAACGATTCGATGCAAAAAACCAATTCTTTTATATCGTTGGAGCAGTTGTTCGCGCGTGAAAAAACAGTGTTCGACGTCTCGTGGCTTCAATTCATACGGCACCCAATGTCCTATCTTTCGGATCATTCCCATTGCTTTTAAACAATTGGATATGGTTTGCTGAGCTACTCCAAGTGTATCTGCACGTTCTTGTTGCGTTTGTGACGAATCTTGATCCTCCAATTCTCCATTTTCACATTACCACTTTTAAACCGTGCAAACCATGCCTGACACGTTTGCTCAGTTGGAGCATGGTCACCACAAATTTCCACCAAAATGCGATGACTTTCCGCAGTTTTTTTCTTCATATTGAAGTAATGAAGTAACACTCCCCGCAAAAACACTCACGTTGGTACGAAATTCGACATATTCAAGGTGGCAAAAAACTATATTGTTTACGCTTCAACTTTTTGACATATACTGAAAAAGACGCGCAATTACAGTAGTTTTCCAACGAATGTCTGGAAATTTGATTCACTGAAATAATAATCAAGTTACGCCATCTGTTGTAAAACCTAATAAACTTACCGGTACACCTAATATATTTTGGCACCAATCGTTTTGGACACTTCCTAACAATCTGTTCCAATAAAGATAGTTACAGAATTTTCAATGGTTTATATGTTAGTATATGGGTTTAAATAAGTGTTTGTAATATCACATATTTTTGTATATAAGGGTAGGCGTTTCCCTATCACAAGGTCGACTGCGATTGCGGCGTATATTGTTCAAAAAGATTTAAAAACAACATGTTATGATTATTGTAACGTTATCTATGCGGTTTTTATCTCGGACACAAGCCTGCAAATTTTTGCTTCATATTTGATATGCAAAACCTTGAAGGTTTTGAAGTAGTACTACTAAAAAGGATATATTTCTAGAGTTTTAAATTGTTTGCTTGTATGGGAGTAGACTTCTTTTTCTCTCAGATTGAACGTCAGCTTGGAATTGTGTCCAAAAAAAGTCCAAACGATACCAAGCTAGGATCGAACCATGTCCGACCGGAATGTAAGGCTGTTCTACACGACTACGCTATCCACATAGCCATTGGAGCTGTTGCATAAATGCGCGAAGATATTACACCACACTATAAAATGAAGTTATACATGGGAATTGTTTTCTAAGAGTAAAAAGAAGAGTATAAACTTGAATTTATATACTTTTCGATTGCGGCCGTGTGTCTCCTCTTGTTTCGCTATGGTATACATATTATAAAAATGCTGTACTAGTATGGGAGGGTAGCACATTTTCTGTTATTTTTAAGCTAATTTAATGTTATAAATGAAGAGGTCAAAGGATGTGCTAAAAATTTGTCAACAGATGGCGCCACTAAAAATGAACAAGATTTATTTCGAGAGGTTCATCTGTCACTAGCTTATGTGTGAAGTTTCATGACATTTCGTTTATTTGTTCACAAACTACAGTTGTTTAAGTGTCACTACCTGAGCATTCGTATAGACAATGGAAAAAGAGGAAAATCGTATTTTGATCAAACAATGCAGTGATTGACAAAATGTTATTCCACTTCTGCTCCTTCGAGAACAACAGTTCATCGGTGGTTTAGTGAATTTGAAATGAGCCCTACAGGCACCGCAGATGCACCTCGCTCTGGAAGGCCAAAAGTTTGGCGTTATTGAAGCGTGATCGAGTGGATTTCTTTTGACGTTTTGTGACGATGGATGAAACGTGGATGCACTACCACACTCCTGAGTCCAATAGACAGTCTGCAGAGAGGCACTGAGGCATATTTCGAAGACTTAGACGTTTCGTACTACAGAAAGGGAATCGAAATGTTGTAAACTCGCTATACCAAGTGTATTGCCCTCGATGGAAACTATGTTGAGGAATAAATACAGCAATAGAGCTGGGAGAACACTTTTCGAGTCGATTACATTGAAATTCAAAACTCTACTCGAGGAAAAGTCAAACTTGACAGCACTCTCACCCAACAACAGCCGATGACGGGGCCAAAACATGACAAGAAACCATTTCCCGAATAACTTGGGCACGTGTTCTGCACTTCTATTCGCAAACTCGCCAGTCAAGCGGTCAGCACTTGTTTCCAGACAAGGATAAGATATTGTTTTCAAAAATCTTTATCCTTACAAAAGAAGGAAGGGTTCCCCACACTTGGTTCGTTTTTATTGGTCGTGTAGCGAAACACGTAAAACGTTGACGTGGAAAAATGAACAGAGAGCTTTTAGGTCATCTCTGGAGTCCTCTTTTCATCATCAATATCCAAGCGCTGCTGGTTGCTGAGCACTTTTCCCATTCATACTCTCTTAACCAATAACACCCTTAATACACTTATCAATACACACTTTATAACCAACCAAATTAGAAGACAATCCACTTCCAGCCAAACACACACAGCCATCGCACCCATTAAGGAAAGTGACCCCGAATAGCGCGCGCCCCCTCGAGGGTGGTGGTTACCGGTAGCCAACAGTCGTCCGAACAGAGAGCACGAGAAAAACACCCCGGCTTCCGAACGCCTGCATAAATCCTGCTAATTTCCGTGTGATAAATTTGTGTATCCACTATCTCTGGGACGGCGATTCCCACGACGGCGAAAAAGATGAAATTGCGAGGATTTTCTCGGATACAAATGCGCAAAACCAAGAAGAAAAACCAACATTTTTGTAGGTATTTATACACTTGCTGGGTGTGTGGGTGGATGGGTGATGCAAATGGAGGGAAATTTACATTAGGAGTGGCGGCGGTACAATTTCGGTAGAAGTTAGAGATTAAAAGGAATAAACTCATTGTTCCGCTTGAAGCGAATAAAAAGTCTAAGCGGGAGAGTGGGTAAGGGGGTTGGGAGTCGGTTGCCGGTAAAAGATGAACGCAAAAGTTCCCCCCGAACAATGGAAATCCGCACACGGACACTCGCTCACCGGAGACAAGAAGAAGCACAACTGCACAAAAGATGAGCAAGGAAAAACGATGAAAAAGTATGCCCCAGGGCGGTGGCGGCGGCGGCATCGGCAGCCCGAGCGGAGGACGAAAGGCATTCTTCACGGACGCTGGAGAGAAGTATAATTTAGGTCGTCTGTATCATCATTGCATTGTTTGGCCCGGGTGTGAGTGAGTGTGCAGCTGCGAGTTGTGCAGTGGGGCAACGTTTTGCTCATTTTTGCTTGCTGCTGCACCGTTGGGACCGGCTGACAAACAACTGCTCTGGTTCCACCGAGGAGCTTTTTAACGACGTGTTGGATTTGCTTCCGGGAAGGGCAGGCAGTAACAAAGTTGCCGAGCGGACGACGACCGGAGTGAGATCGCTGGGAATGCAACATTTGCATATGAGCGTGAAATAATCTGGACTCATTCAATGACGCTTCGGAAAGTGTCATCCTCGTAATGCCAGAGCTCTGCCTCCTCCATTTGTTGGGGATAAATGGCGTCCGCTGCAGCTGAGGCTGGGTTTGTTGAACTGAATTTTTGTCCCCACTGGCGAGAGCTAACAAGAATCTCAAACACGAGTGGGGGAACGGAGAAGTTGAAGATTCATAGCGAAAATTGCTGCACATTTATGAAGTGAATGCTCTTTTCAGGTGACAAGCGTGATGTATTCATGACTCCACCGGTTTGGCTCAGACGATTATTCACAAGCTGCGCGTAAATAAAACTGTCGAGGTAATCGTGTCATCCGATGCGTTTTCCCGCCCTTTTTTCAAGAAGTAAGTTTCATTGCACATATCGTGAGTGGATATCGCTGTACAATGAACAGCAAGTAGGTCACGTGACAAATTTGCGAGTCGTGTTTACATCATATTTTGAACCTCTTTGAGCAAACTCCAGGATAGAGACATTGGTGGAATGCACCATTTCTTGGTATTTTCGAAAAATCGGACCAAATACAAACGCTCCGATGGGTCACACATCGAGTAATTTCACTTTTCTTCTTCTCAGAGATTCGACGTTGTACGTTTTGGCACAATCATTTCACATCGAGTGAGACTCAATACTGTACGGGAAAGAGTTTAGATTTCGTATAATAATTGTCAGACACGAATCATGTAAATTCTAGGGACTAGTGCATTTTACTAGAATATATAAGTAATTTGAATTGTTGTCATGTCTGGCCACCACCGTCAAAATGCGCTTTTCGTCACGCAGTTTATTTACATGTCATTTTGAATCAGCAAGCAGTAAGGTAAGTTTTTTCTGTAAGTAACAAACTTGCATTTGGAAATAGATCCGAAGAATCCCATGATATGCGTTTTCATGTAGAATTGTGTTAATTAATAATATAATGGCCCACATATCACGTTATGTGATATTCGACATTCGACATTCGTTTATTATTGGAAACATTGTGTTTCCTTCCTACCTTCAGCTCACAGATTGATCAGCTGAACTATTATCAGATCGGGGGAAGTCCTAAGGAACCACGCTTTTTTAACATAAAGTCCTATTATGTCATTAGTTCAGCATATCCGAAGTTTTTGCAGTTAAGTTATGATCGAAAGAGAAAATCGCACATGTCACTTACATCCCTTTCATTTCGAGCTCCTCATTAGTCATATTTAGATTCATCCGAACAGTAAAAGGTAATGTATCCGAGATATTACAGGAAAACTTCGAGATAACATACATTTCACTTTCAAAATTGTACGTTATATCGAAGCATAATAAAGCCCTCATAAACATACCTCATATTACTTTATTATGATGCAGTTTGAGTTACTGAATAATGATGAAAAAATCCAACTAAAAGGTGAAGCCAACCTTTCTCATGATGTTTCCCTTGCTTGCTTGTTAAATAAACTATTTCCCTGTAACAGTGCCCTTCTTTCGATGTATGGGCGACTTGTTGGTAGTTGTAGGTTCATATTGTTTTCGTTCAGAATTTAAAAAAAATATTTTTGAGAAAAATGAATTTCAATTTTAAAAAAAAAATGTATGTTTTATGATATATTTTTTCGCAAAATTTTTTTAAAAACTTTAAATTAAAAAAAAAACTCCAACTGCAAAACTAAAGAACTACAGAATTTTGGTCAGACAATTAAATATAGGAAATTGCCAATTTCAACTTCAATACGTGGGTATTTTTTCTTTCAGCTAGAATAAAACGATCTGCTTCGGAACAAAAGAACGGAAGTGGTTTATGACGGTTGCTATGTGAAACTCCTTTGACACAACGACATTTGCTGTGCTCTTCAGTAACGTCTGTGAGCAGGGTGGCCAAATATTTTATCCAGCGCTGACAATAATAATAATGCAGATAATGTACGAAAAGCAAAAAAATTATAAAGCAAGTAGCAATTAGCAGTCAGATGAAGCACGGTCATCTGTGTGGGACGAGTTCGATGTATTGGTTGGCAAACTTCAAGCCTTAGATGATTTTCAAACTTCGTACATGAGGTGACAGTTACCCAAAGCCATAATTTTCAATTTCAAATTTCACCACTTTTGACGAAAATCTGAGAACCATTATATCGGTTTGGCATGGAATGGCTGTATATGTTTTCGTAGATTCGTAAATACGTAAATTCATCGATTCGTAGATTTGTCGATTCGTTGAATCGAAGTATGGTAAATTCATGAATTCGTAGATTCTTCGATTTATAGATTCATCGATTTCACGATTCGTCGATTCGTATATTCGTAGGTTCATCGATTTGTAAATTCATATTTTTTTCTATTCGTCTATTCGTAGATTCGAAGATTTGTAAATTCGAAAATTCGTCCGTTTTCCGATTCGCCGATTCGTAGATTCGTAAAATCGTATATGCGTAGATTCGTAGAATCGTAAATTTATAGACTCGTAGTCTCGTAGATTAGTTGATTCGTAGATACGTAGATTCGTACATTTCATGGATTAACACTCTCCAGATTCAGAATTCTCCGGATTAAGATTCTCCGGCTTCAGATTCATCGAATTAAGATGCTCAAGATTTAATTCTCTAAATTTAACATTTTTGTGTATTATGACGGAATGTCAAATAGAGAGATTTAATTTCGGCTGAAATAGAGAGATTTAATTTTTAAAAGAATGAAAAAAAAAATGATAGAATAACTGCGCAACAATTATCAGTGACGGAGATCCCAGTCTGTCTTCATCCACACATACACAACAATGAAGTCTCGTACAAACTGTCCTACGGTCCAGCTAACGGTGGAATTAACAACTAAACATTGAAGCAAAGGTTTTTTTCTTACGGCAGAATGGTTACATTGTATCATTTACTACATGTACACGATTCAATCCGGCTCGTTAATAGCTGAAAATAAACCAAACCGGAAAACTGAAGCAGGGAATACGATAAAAATACACTGAGTCAGTTTAAATAGCCGATTAACCCGTTGCGGTCGTTTGTCTGCTCTCAGTCACCACAGCAAGGAATCATACTAAGTACTTTATTAAACGATGTAATTGTTTACATTTTTTCTGAACGAATTTTAATGTCTAGTGAACTTTCTCACGAATGTACACGGAGTTTCTATGAATAATTGGTAACGGTACTCGGTATAAGCAAAGTATTATTAGCGTGGAAAGATAAGAGAATCTCTTTCAAAGAAAATTATTTCGACCGCAAAGGATTAAAATGATAGCAAAACATCTTTTATAAAATCAAAATTTTATAAAAAGACCGTAAAAGGGAAGCTATCATACAGAAGAGAGAAAATAAAACAGAAAACGGACAAAAACGGACTTTGTATTGAAATAACGAAAAAATTAAATATTGAAGAAAACCCTGCAGAGTGATGAACAAATCGAACATTTGATCAATACAAAATAGACGAAAAAAAAGCAGAATAAAAAGTGGAAATGAGCAAACGTTAAAATGAAAATTAAAAAAAAAACAGAAAAGAAGTAAAATGTTCCTTCCGAAATGGATAAATTGTATGTATTCAATAGACAATGCAAATAAAAACACATTTTATTAAGAGAGGGAATCGACATAAACATGTATCGATAAATAAATGACCAATACTTAAGATACTTGAATGGGCGTGAAAATGAAAACCAAGAAATTAGAAAGAAAAACATTATCAATAGAAAGAAGGAAAAGGATAGAGATTGAATATTGAAGCAGTGAATAACAAACGGCAAGCGGGCAAGTTAATTACATAAATATTAAAATAAAAGCAATCTCCGGATACATAATATTCTCTCGATGAAGATTCTCCCGTTTCAAAATTCAGTCTTTTTGCTTTCGCTTTTTCCGATTATGTTTTTTCGGGAAAAAAAATTCCCCAGATTCTAATTCTCCACATCAATACGCTGCGGGCTCATATCCTTAGATTGAAGAATCGCGTTCTCAGACTTTTCGTATTAATATTCTCCACATTAAAATTATTGGACGTTGTGCTATCCAGACAAACTCGCAATTTTTTTTAATAGGTTTGTGTTTAGGATCGTCAAAACTGTAGAATCCAGTTCCGATTAGGTCAACTGATCGCAATCCAATATCGCTTGTTTCGTTCAAACTCCACACTAATACATAGAACACTACCATCTGTAATCTTAAAACTAGAAATGAGTCGATGCCAATCCTGTAGGGTCCGCCAAGCCATATACTGGCACTCTTGAGCCGTTGATTCAACAGTTTGTATTTTCAAAGACTCTTGGATTCATAGATTTTTAGATTTTCCGGACTTCAATTCTCAGCAATCAGATTTCATGGATCAGTATTCTGAAGATTCAAATTATCTTGAAACAGATTCTTCTGATTTAGATTTTCGGATCAAACATCTCCGGATTAAGATTTTCTGGATTCAGACTTTTCGGATTCAGATTCTTCCGATTTCCGTTCTACGGATTTTCTGGATTCCAATTTTTCGTATTCTTCCGAATAAAGTTTTATGGATTCAGTTTCACCGTATTCAAAATCTCCGGGTTCATGTTATTTGGATTAACATTTTTTTGATTAAAAGAAAGAGCCTACTCTGGGAAGTTGAAAAAATCGATTTATATTGCATTTCCGGGAGTCTTGTACCTTTAGAAATGTTGTGTCGAAAGAATTTTTCGATATTTCATCTCGTTGAAATGTTACAGCGAAAACTATGGGGAATATACGAATATACGAATATACGAATATGCGAATATACGAATATACGAATATACGAATATACGAATATACGAATATACGAATATACGAATATACGAATATACGAATATACGAATATACGAATATACGAATATACGAATATACGAATATACGAATATACGTACGAATATACGAATATACGAATATACGAATATACGAATATACGAATATACGAATATACGAATATACGTACGAATATACGAATATACGAATATACGAATATACGAATATACGAATATACGAATATACGAATATACGAATATACGAATATACGAATATACGAATATACGAATATACGAATATACGAATATACGAATATACGAATATACGAATATACGAATATACGAATATACGTGCGAATATACGTGCGAATATACGAATATACGAATATACGAATATACGAATATACGTATATACGAATATACGAATATACGAATATACGAATATACGAATATACGAATATACGAATATACGAATATACGAATATACGAATATACGAATATACGAATATACGAATATACGAATATACGAATATACGAATATACGAATATACGAATATACGAATATACGAATATACGAATATACGAATATACGAATATACGAATATACGAATATACGAATATACGAACATACGAATATACGAATATACGAATATACGAATATACGAATATATGAATATACGAATATACGAATATACGAATATACGAATATACGAATATACGAATATGCGAATATACGAATATACGAATATACGAATATACGAATATACGAATATACGAATATACGAATATACGAATATACGAATATACGAATATACGAATATACGAATATACGAATATACGAATATACGAATATACGAATATACGAATATACGAATATACGAATATACGAATATACGAATATACGAATATACGAATATACGAATATACGAATATACGAATATACGTACGAATATACGAATATACGAATATACGAATATACGAATATACGAATATACGAATATACGAATATACGAATATACGAATATACGAATATACGAATATACGAATATACGTACGAATATACGAATATACGAATATACGAATATACGAATATACGAATATACGAATATGCGAATATACGAATATACGAATATACGAATATACGAATATACGAATATACGAATATACGAATATACGAATATACGAATATACGAATATACGAATATACGAATATACGAATATACGAATATACGAATATACGAATATACGAATATACGTGCGAATATACGTGCGAATATACGTGCGAATATACGAATATACGAATATACGAATATACGAATATACGAATATACGAATATACGAATATACGAATATACGAATATACGAATATACGAATATACGAATATACGAATATACGAATATACGAATATACGAATTACGAATATACGAATATACGAATATACGAATATACGAATATACGAATATACGAATATACGAATATACGAATATACGAATATACGAATATACGAATATACGAATATACGAATATACGAATATACGAATATACGAATATACGAATATACGAATATACGAATATACGAATATACGAATATACGAATATACGAATATACGAATATACGAATATGCGAATATACGAATATACGAATATACGAATATACGAATATACGAATATGCGAATATACGAATATACGAATATACGAATATACGAATATACGAATATACGAATATACGAATATACGAATATACGAATATACGAATATACGAATATACGAATATGCGAATATACGAATATACGAATATACGAATATACGAATATACGAATATACGAATTACGAATATACGAATATACGAATATACGAATATACGAATATACGAATATACGAATATACGAATATACGAATATACGAATATACGAATATACGAATATACGAATATACGAATATACGAATATACGAATATACGAATATGCGAATATACGAATATACGAATATACGAATATACGAATATACGAATATACGAATATACGAATATACGAATATACGAATATACGAATATACGAATATACGAATATACAAATATACAAATATACGAATATACGAATATACGAATATACGTACGAATATACGAATATACGAATATACGAATATACGAATATACGAATATACGAATATACGAATATACGAATATACGAATATACGAATATACGTACGAATATACGAATATACGAATATACGAATATACGAATATACGAATATACGAATATACGAATATACGAATATACGAATATACGAATATACGAATATACGAATATACGAATATACGAATATACGAATATACGAATATACGAATATACGAATATACGAATATACGAATATACGAATATACGAATATACTAATATACGAATATACGAATATACGAATATACGAATATACGAATATACGAATATACGAATATACGAATATACGAATATATGAATACAGCGCGGACTCGATTATATACAGTTTCAGAGATTTATTTTCACTGTATATAATAGGATCCTGTATATAATCGGGTAAAATAAAATCTTTTAATCGTTTTTATGCATATAATTTTCGTTTTTTGAATATAAAAAAACTTAAAGTCATAATACCATAATAATACGTAATACCATAATACCTGTCTCATATAAAAAATCCGAATTCATTCAGGAGGTGATAGAGAATAATATTTGATGAAAAAATCCTTCTACGCATATGTTCAAATTTCAACAATGACAGAGTTATAGAACTTTATTTCTTCAGGACTCTATTGCCTCAAACTGGCTCTACATTAAAAAGTACGGTACAGAAGACGATTCTGTTACTTTAATTTGATAGATGAGAAAATTTAGTACAGGATATATTTATAAAAAATATGTAAATTAGTGTATTTAAATAACAATTTAGAAGTAAAAAACTTCAGAGTTATTAATTTTCAATGTGTTGTTATTAATTTTATCCTGAAAATGCACATTGAACTTGATTGTTTCTTAATTGAAGCTTTCTAATTGCTCTACGATTTGTTCTTTGACACCTAACTTATATCTATCTTAATTTTGCTGTAATATCGATATAAGCAATTCCTGGGGAAAATTCAAGCAAAATCTCCAAAAAATCACGATTTTTACCCCACTGCACATATATAAGCCACTTAAATTTCATTCTAACGTTGAAAAGTAACATTTTTTTCTTAAAATAAGTCATATTTGAAAAATTAAAAAAAAAATTCGAACTGTATATAATCGAGTCCAAAATTATATAGAATCGAATCATATATAATCGAGTCCGAAGATACGAATATCATATAATCGTATAATCGTACGTTCGTAAATTCATAAGCCCGGCTATTCTCTTCTCACAGCCTCTGAGCATCCGAAACTATATTTTTTCACAATTTACACGACGAACGTTTTGCAGTCTGCCATCAACAGTCGTTAAGAACTAGCTAGTTTTTCTAGCTTTCATATCGAAAAAATTTTTAGACTATTAATTAAACACTTACATAAAAGTATGTCCTTTTAACCTTTAGTATGTGTTTATTCTTGTTATGCTGCATAGAATTCTTCTGCTGAAATGTGCATTTATCTTCCATTCGACTCGTTTTTTTTCATTCGAAAAAATACGTTGTAGCAATGTACCGAACTGTCTTCATTCGTGAAAATCCTGCCATCCTAAAATATGTTTATAGAACCCCAAAACGGCGTGGAAGATAGCTACAAATCACTCCAAGCCGCTGCCGACATGCATTAACCCATTCTGGGATGCTCTGAATCAACCACCGTCTGCTGGCGCTGCTACTTGAAGACGAAGATTGATTTCCTTCCTCGAGGAAATGCGTCTGTCTTAAGGCGTCGTTGTTCCTTTCTTTTGCTCCTCCAAAATAGAAAAAAATGAAGAGAAAAAAAAGCGAAGCTCCCATCGACAATACGAGACGTGCATGTAAAGAGCCTTACATGATTACAAATCTGTCGTCCCCATTTCCTTCCCCTTTCCGTCGCTCGGGAGAGGATTGTGTGAGCGATGAAAGAAGCGAGATTGTGTTTTAAAAGAAAATCCACCTCCGGCAGCTGCTTCACCATGTTTTCCCAAGAAAGCTCTCGCTGATGGGACAATTTAGCGGAAATGGGAAACAAGCTGTCGAGCTGACTTAACTGGAGAAAAGAATTGAACGACAAAAGAGCTAGATTTTCCTACTTCAGTGCGCTTTCTCCCCCCCCCCACCTTGGAACTGACGAAAGAATCGATGAACAAAACCTAAGCGGGAAAAAGGCAAAACACTCCAGGAAGTATACTGCGAGTCTCAGGTTTGCGTTGGAATAAAAATTATGCGTCAGTCGCCTTCGTAATAGATTTATTCACCGCTCCGAACATTGTATTATTTTTACGGGAGCTGATTAAGGCTCCCCGGTGTAATAGGTCAACCATTTCGTTAACCTTTCCGGTAGATGTCGTCCCCAGATGTAAGATATTCAATTTCGATAATATTCTCTCTGCTTCATTCCACATTGTGTGCGTCTCTTTTTTTCTTTCTTTTGGCTCTTCCCTTCCGGACCGTTAAACGATCCCGAAATTTGCTGTTATGTCATGAATTCGTAATGCAATCCTGGAAGTCGCCATTTCGGAACACACAAAAAAACAGGGAAGCCAAAAAAATGGAGAAACCTTTCGTTCAAATTTCCTGCCATCTCGACGACGTAATCGCATCACCTTATCAGCTTTTCCTTCGCCATCCCCCGCCCCCACCGCTCCGCGGTGAATACGAATCGATCAACCGCCCCGTCGAGACAATATGTTGACCCTTGTCCGGGCGGGTTCCATTCAAGTGGCCCTATCCGCCAATTGGTACCTGTTTCTGACATTACCGTTTCCCCGACGTTTTCTTTTTATTTATGAGCATCATCCTTCCTCGTTATTGTCAATCTTCAATTCAACGTTGTGGCCAAGGAGGCCAGCCTCGAACGAACGCTCGGACGGTCTGTCGGTTGGTCGGTCAGGATGGACGCTATCGTTTCGTGCTTGCTTCTGAACAAAAAAAAAGAGAATGAATGGAAACGACAACCGGTTCCATATCGGATGACATTGTAATTGCATCGTTCATTCTATCGTTGGGATTTTTTTTCCACTTGAAGAGTCCGGTGACATTGTTGTTCCTTTCGAATATCTAACATACTTCCTTTGATACAGATAAAGTCTGACAGCTTTTGAGAGTGAGTTACCTATTCGGATCCACTTGTGCGCGTAATCATTACGTCAATCTTCACGAATTGTCAGGACTCAAGCTCCTGACTCCGTTTCAATGGTAATTACTCATCGACGGAAATACTGCCGCAGCTGCACTAATCAGCTCCTAGCTCTCTCTCACCGCCGTTCATAGAGTGCCTCGTCATTGAATCCTTTTCCGAAGCTCCGAGCGGGAGGGTGGCTTTGTTTGGCCTTAACGAATCAATTCAACCGTAAATGATTTTCTGTGGAACAAAGCCCCGATAATGAGGTGAAGAAATAATTCTCCAATTTGCCATGCTTGGGTTCAGGCTTCAGGCGGCCGTCAGGTCTGTTGTGACTTAACTGGAAACACACGTTGCTGAATGGATTGTTTGCCCAAGGAACGAAGGTACGAACGACGATAGTCGGCTTTGTAAGGATTATTTTCGATTTAGGTTTGCGTTTGCGTTGGAATTCCTTCCCCTGGCCGGAAGCAAACGAGATATCGAATCGATACCACTAATCGATGAATGTATGTGCAAAGGTGAACTTTTAGGTGATTCTGAAAATGCGTTGCGATTGTTGCGACACGGAAATGAGAGCTGGGAAATGTGAGTGTTTTATTTGTGTCCCCAATTCACAAGCGCAAATTTTCACCTTTTGTCACACAAGGAGTCGTTGAAACGACAGAACAGTACATGTTCCTGATTTCCAAAACACTTCACATAATTTATAAAACTAATTTTCACGAAAAATCAGCGAGAAGTTTCTCAAAATTCCACCAGTATTCGATTGAAATACAGAATGACAACAAATATATAAACATAAAAATGGTTGCTGAAGGTTTCGATGTAGAATCGAAATGTTCTGCAGAGTTTACTTCAAAATTTGATGAATAATATTTTGGGCGTTTATTGTAGATTTTAATCGGAAAACTAACATTAGAATTGGGTTAATTCCTTCGTTGTAGTGTATGAAAAGACTTATTCATTCCGGAGAACTGAATTGCAAAACCGGAATCAGAAGAATCTGAACCTGAAGATTTGAAACTCAGAGAAATCAAAAACACGAAATCTTGATCCAGAGATTATTAATACGGAAAATCTTGATCCGGAAAATCTGATCGATTCCAAAGAATTTGTATGCAGAGAATCCGTAAAATTTGAAAAGGGAACCCGTACTGAAAAGAATATTAATCTGTTGAATATTAATTCTCCTCTGAATTCAGGAAACATCAATCCATTACTGAACTCAAGAAAATGAATCATCTTCTCTAAATCAATATTCTTTGGAGTCAGACTTTCTAGATTTTCCGTTTTTCCGCTTAAATACTTTATAGATTAAGGATTCAACGAGTTTTTGGATTCAATTTTTCTCCGAATTAGGATTCTTTAGTTTCATATTCTTCTTATAAATACTCTCCGAATTGATATTATTGGTTTTCAGGTTTAGATTATCCGGGTTAATATTCTTCAGGTTGAGATCCTCTGGATTCACATTCCTCAGATTTGAGAGAATCTTATCCGAAAAGATTTTCCTGCTTCAAATTTTACCAATTCAGATACTCGAAATTCTTTGGAATCCGTAAAATTTGAAGAGGTAAAATCTAATCGGTAAAATCTTAATATGATTTATGTGAATCTAGAAAACCTTAATCAGAAGAATATGAAAATCAATCAGAATATACTTTTAAACCGAAGAATTTCAGTCCGTAGATTGTTAATTCGCTTAAGTTGAATCCAGGCAACATCAAGCCATTATGCCAAAAATGTTCGGAATCTGATTCTCCCGATTCAACGAGTTTTCTGGATTCAGTTTCGAACTAGGATTCTTCAGAGTTATATTCACCGTATCGATATTCTCCAAATTAAAATTATTCAGGTTTAGATTCTCCGAATTATGATTTTTCTGAATCTCAGCAGTCTCGAGTCACATTCTTCCGATAAGTTCTTCCTGCTTGGAATTATACGACTTCAGAATCACTGAATACAAATACTTTAGAATCTGATTTTTTGGATTTCTGTTTTCTTATTAAAATTATCTGAATAAGGATTCTCCGGGTTCGATGGGTTCTTCAAAATCATATTTATCAAATTTAGATTATCAGTGTTTATATCCTCCGTATTAATATTCTCTGAGTTAATATTATTCGGGGTTTTCGGAAGCAGATTATTCGGATTCCGATTCCCCATTTAAATAATCTACGGTTTCTTTTTTGGGTTCAATAATGGATTGACCTCAGGATTCTATTAATATTCTACGGAGTAAGATAAAAGGGTCAGGTTCTCTGGATTCACATTATTCAGATTTGGAATAATTAAATCCGCTACATTTTTTTCTGTATCTGAATTTGAAAACCAATGATATCAATTCGAGGAATATTGGTAAAGTGAATATAAAACTAAAGAATCCTAACTCTGAGGAAAATTGAATCCGAAAAACCAGTTAAATCCGGAGCATTTCAATCTTGATAATGTTTATACGGAAAATCTGATCCTGAGAAAAATTGAATCTGATTCATTTTCTTGGGTTAAACAATGGATTGATGTTTACTAGATTCAAATAGAATGTATTATAATTTTACTAACTAAGTTTCTTTGGCTCAAAATATACAGGTCCAGATTAGGGTTTATACTTTTCAGATTAAGATGTTACGGACAAAATTCTCCCTTTTTAAATGTTATGGATTCAGATTCGTGAAATTATTAAAATAATGCTCTGAAATCAAATTCTTCGGGTTCAGATTTTTTTTTAAATCCAGTTTTGCGAATCAGTTCTTCTAATTAAGTGAATATGAGAACAGACGTGTTTTCATACACTCTAAAGACGAAGAGTATCGGTAAAATCTCTATCCGAATACGGATCCAGAAAATTGAAATTGAATCAGGAAAGTATTCCATTATTATTATAATAATCAGAAGAATGTGAATCTAGTAAATTTGAGCCAGAAGAATTTTTATCCGATGAAACTGAACCCAAATAATTTCAATCCGGAGAATTTTAATCCGATAATAATCCGGAGAATATTTATACGTAGAATATGAATCTAAATAATCCCAATCTGGAAAAAAACTGAATCCAAATAACCCGTTGAATCCGGAGAATCTTGAGACCGAATAATATTCATAGAATCTTAGTCCGGAAAATATTAATGTGAATCTGAAAATCTGAATCTGAAAAATCAAATCCGGAGTATCCGAGAACTTGAAAACGATGAAGCTTAATCTAGAGTACATTGATACGGGAAATATGAATATGAAAAATTTGATTCTGAAGAAATAGAATTCAAAAAACCAGAATCCGCACACTTTGATTTCGGAGAGATTATTAAGGATATTCTGAAAACGAAGAATCAGAATCCGGAAAACTAAACCTGTGACTCTGAATTCAATTATAAAATTAATAATACGGAAAAATTTAATAAGAACTAATTCGAACAAGCAAAAATTGTATCCAGAGAACGTAAACTCGAGGAAGCTTAATCAAGAGAATGGTAATAAAGAACATCGGAATCTGTGAACTATGAATTTGAAGAGTATTAATACGGATATTCTGAACACGTAGAATCTGAACCCGAATAAGTTTGAACCCAAGATTATTCATAATTCGGAGAATATCATTCTAAAGAATCGCAATTCGAAAAACCTGAATCTAGAAAATCTGACTTTCCAGAATTTAAATTCGGAAAATCTCAAAATCTATGCATTTGCAAATCTATGAAAAGTTAAACATATCAAAAAGAATTCACAACTCGTAGTATAGTACGAGAGTACTCGCAGAATCGGGAACCTAATACCGAAGAATTTGGTCAAATGAAAAAAAATCTATCGAAATCAAAATGAAAGACAAAAGGAGAAAAAAATAAACATGACAAATGATGGGAATTTTGTTTTCAAACATCAATTTTGAATGAGTTTTCAACCAGGTTCAATATTCCATTTCTTCTGTAAAACCCTTCAAATAGTCGTACAACTTTGATAAGGACCATATTTCGATCAAGAAAAATGTTTTCGAATTATGTTTTGAGGAAAAATGCACGTTCATGAAAAATATTCTCTAATAATATTGGAAAAATTATACTGAAATACATATTGCGTTATTTAGAAATTTCGTGTCGATTCTTATGATTTGTAGATAAACATACCGTGAAACCTGTTTTTGTGCGATTTTATTGTGTGTGTACACAAAATAAAGCCCAGGTTATATAGGTTACGTAAGCGTCAAATGTGAACAAAATTGACTTTTTGGTTACTACGCACTCTACACAAAGTAATACGTATGCTCGACTTTGCATGTGTTTTTCTGTTCGAAAATATTTGAACAATTTTGAAAAAAAATTCTTCCCAAAAATCACAATTTGCACGCATAATTGACGTAGAGCTGTTCAGGTTTCATACATCTTTCGAATACTAACAATTACCATTAGTTTGAGCTTTAAGTTATATCTTCATTTGAACCAAATTCCTTCAGAATCCAAACATGCCTTTCACAACAGGGTCCTTTTAATTATCATTTTCTAATGAATGAATATAAGAAATCATTGAAACGCTGCTCATATAAATATTATTCTCTGTTCAGTGCATCGCGATGAACTTAGAGAAGCAATCTCGTTTTTTACCTTCCGTGTTGGAATCATCACAGACTTCCATCAAATTCAGAGAACCTCTTCCAGATATTTAATAACATTTCTTCCAAACCTATTTGTTCTTATTGGATTAGCATTTAAACTACAGACGGAGACATTTGCACTATTATCGGAAATTTGAATAAATTGAAATTTTCATGCGAACAAATGTTCATTGAAGTGATTGAGTGTCCGCATAAATTGACGTAAGCATTTTCTAAATGAATAAATATTTTTTGATCCACAAAATCTCTCAGGCCTTCTTTTTATCGATAGTATTCTTTAACTGGACAGATTATTTCATTGGAAATGTGTATTATTATGCTTTTTAAACTACGAAACAATGAATATTGCTTTTTCCCAACACAAATGGTCTTGGTGATTACGTCACCTATGCTAACATGGGCAGAACAGGTTTTACTGTATATCTATTCATTTATATGAAACATTTTTCCATCATTCTAAACGAACTTAAATTTGTTTATTCTACCAGAACTTGTTTGGTTTCACGTCGAACATTGTTTTTTTATGTTACAGAGTTTTCAAACTTTCGAGCTGATTCGCCTCTAGCCTTAAAAATGCCATTTAGTGAATTGTCTATGGTGGGTCCCGGGATTGAGCCCACGATCGTTAGCTTAGTAAGCGGATATGCACCATTCTACTTTTTTTGTGGAATTGCACAAGTGATGATCTGAAGGTGCAATATCTGGAGAGTACGAGAAGTGGAGTAGTACATCCCAACCAACCTCCAAAGTATTTTTCAGGATTATCCGAGAGACATAAGGTCTGAAATTGCTCTGATAGAACACGACGCTTGTCATATGGACTAATCCTTGACGTCTCTTTTGAATCGCTGCCTTTAATTCGATGATTCGTTATGACGTTTTCTGTCTTTCTGTCTTTCTGTCTTCCTGTATTTCTGTCTTTCTGTCTTTCTGTCTTTCTGTCTTTCTGTCTTTCTGTCTTTCTGTCTTTCTGTCTTTCTGTCTTTCTGTCTTTCTGTCTTTCTGTCTTTCTGTCTTTCTGTCTTTCTGTCTTTCTGTCTTTCTGTCTTTCTGTCTTTCTGTCTTTCTGTCTTTCTGTCTTTCTGTCTTTCTGTCTTTCTGTCTTTCTGTCTTTCTGTCTTTCTGTCTTTCTGTCTTTCTGTCTTTCTGTCTTTCTGTCTTTCTGTCTTTCTGTCTTTCTGTCTTTCTGTCTTTCTGTCTTTCTGTCTTTCTGTCTTTCTGTCTTTCTGTCTTTCTGTCTTTGTGTCTTTCTGTCTTTCTGTCTTTCTGTCTCTCTGTCTTTCTGTCTTTCTGTCTTTCTGTCTTTCTGTCTTTCTGTCTTTCTGTCTTTCTGTCTTTCTGTCTCTCTGTCTTTCTGTCTTTCTGTCTTTCTGTCTTTCTGTCTTTCTGTCTTTCTGTCTTTCTGTCTTTCTGTCTTTCTGTCTTTCTGTCTGATTCTTATAGACTTGGAAATGACCCCTCTCTCAGGAGGCGAGGGGAGGGGCTGCTATAGAAATGAAATACAAATTTATGCATAACTCGAGAACTACCCAAGCAAATGGAGCCAAATTTATGGTTTATGGAGGTTTTAGGGGGCAAAAACGTTTCTATGATGGTTTGATATTCCTCCCCCCTCTTGCATAACTCAAGAAATGATATTCTCTGCCGTTTATCATATTTTCTGTATCAAACATGTGTTCCAGGTAACAGAGAAACATGTTATTTGTAAGTGATTGAAGAATCTTGATCGAGAATTCTGTCTGAAAATAATTTTATATTAGACGAATTTTATGCCGAATTTCATGAATGTCTTATGAGTTGGCAGCACCATCTCAGATAGCAGTGAAACGTTGTGGGTGTAAAGACATGAGTCATTTAAGCAACGTTGTATACTTGAAATATTCGAAAAATAATTAGACTACTTTTTGGAAAAAGCCAAATTTTTTTTCTGAATTTTTTACAAAAAATTATAACTTAAATACTATGATACCTACAAAACTCGTGTCAAAGGATGAGATGTAGGTAATTGTTTAAATTTACAAAAAAATACCAAAAATTTTTTGGAAATAAATTTCTCTGACAAAAAGCTATTTAAAAAATTAAAATTAATTTTTCTCAAAAACGTATTTTTTTAAAACTCCCAAAAATATATAACCCCATACCTCGCTTTATGGCCTAGATACGTTCCTGGGCCGCTAAGAAAAAAGCCGTATAACGAATCAATTATTCCAATGCAAATTCATACAAACTCTATCGGATCGGTTCCAAGCTTGTTCAACGAAATGCCGTTTAACGAGCGGTCGTATAACGAGGTATGGGTTTTTTTTAGTTTTTTCAACTTTTTTTCGAAAAATCTTAATTTAAAAACTATAAGATCTACAAAAAGTTGGTCAGAGAATGAAATGTAGGAAATTACTTAGTTTTTCATTAAAAATTATCAACGATTTTTTTGGAAAAAAAAATTATTATAGAAAAAAATTTGAAAATTAAATTCATTTTTCTTTTTAAATTCTGAACAAAATAGATATAAATAGCCCTTGAAATTTCCAACAAGTTTTCCATACATCGGACGATGGGCACATTTACATGGAAAAAGTTTTTCGAACAACACCTTTTTCATTTTTTTCTTTGAAAAAATGCTATTAATTTTCTATTCGTTACATTTTTAAACGGTTTTATTCAGCTTGCCCTGTTATCTGTTTGTATGTTTGTAACATGTTTATCTGTAGCGCTGACCCACATTAATTGAAATTTGACTCACTTTCTATTGATCGATTGAACTGAAATTTGGAACACTCCTTCATCTCTGTAGTCATTATAAAACTACGTATTTCATGATCTTGAAAATCCAAGATGGCGGTCGCTACAAAATGGCGGATCACATATTTTCTCAAAATCTCATTAATATGGGTATCAAATGAAAAGGCTTGACTAGTAGAACACAGCAATTTATGAAAAATGCAAATCCAAGATGGCTTCCATTACAAAATGGCGGACCACATGTTTCCTCAAAACCCGATTAATATGGGTATCAAATGAAAGACTTGATCACAGTAGATCATGAAAAATCCAAATCCAAGATGGCCGGAATCACAAAAAAGCAAATTACTTTATTAAACGGTTTTATTTAGCTTGAACTATTTGTATGTATGCTTGTATGTCTGTAGGGTTGTCCTACATTGATGGAAATTTGACCAATAGGAACTGACTGAATTTAAAAAACACCTTTATTTCTGCTGTCATTTTAAAACTGCTTATCTGTAAAAATCCAATTTGGCCGCCGCTACAAAATAGCTGATTCCATATTATCTCAAAAAAAAAAAAAAGATGATATATGTGTATTAAACGAACGAACTTGACTTGAAGAACACAATATGTATTTTCTGCAATCCACTCAATATCGGTATCAAATGAAATTATTTGACTGATAGAATACAGTACAATGGTATTATTATAGAGAAATATTCAATAAAACAGATAATGTACTAAAAACTAGAAAATAAAATAAGTAAAAAAACTTTTTAAGTTAAACGGTTTAATTGTAATTAAAAATAATAATGTACTAAAAGCTAGAGAGTAATTAGCCAAGTAGCAGTTAGCAGTTATCACACCTCTCCTTCATTAGTCTAAGGCATTGATAAGACTAACATAAAATCGTAGAGCACGTTGGATTTCCATTACCCACAATTAGCGACTTCATCATATGTCCCACGATTGTCGATGTCGCCGGGATTTTTCATCATCCGTCACGGTTTGCTTAAAAAAGTGTGCTTTCGTCGTGTTTATGAAGTTAGTCGTATATGGATCTTTTAAATGTGTTTCGTTCAAACCGTGTGAGGTCATACATCGTAGCGATTCACGTAATCAAGCTTCACCAGATGTACCGTAATTCGAATAAATAATTTCTCTTTAATTCTTTCATTTTATAAACAATCAATAGTTTATATTATATACATATTCAATATTTATTGATATTGAGGAAATTCAAAATCACAAAAGGATCGAAGAAAGTTCGTATTACCCCGCCTCGCTGGGGAATATCTGTCGAATCACGATAAACATTTTCATTTTGAATTTTCAAAGCTATTTATCAAAAAGTAATTTAGTTGATCTCCGTCGACAAATCACAACCAGAACCCTCGGCGAACCGACGCCACTCTTCTGACGCCAGAGCATTCCCAGGTCGTTTGTCGAGTTGCTGAAATCGTCAAAACTGCAAAATAGCGTCTCCGAAGCCGGAAATTCCCAGCAAACAGCATCAGCAGTACCAATAATTCTCCCATCCATCCAACTGCTGTCACCGTCACCGCCACCGACACAAGCAGTAAAAGTGAACGATTTCCCCTCCCGTAACAAAACTCCTGACAGTCAATTTCAAGTTTCATGATTTATTTTCGACCCGCTCCACCCCGATCACTCCTCCCACCCCTCTTGCCCTCCTCCCAGCCCGAATCGTTGGGACCCATGAATTATGTCGGAAAATTCGAACGCAATGGTGCACATAAACACCGCATTACAACGATTGCTTGTTTTGCCGAAAAGGTTGGTCCTCTGCAATTTCCTGGTCCTGGTATACTGCACCGGGGCGAGGCGCACGATGGGAAACTTGCTCCTTTTGCACAGCATCATTCATCGTTCCGTGCGGAGAGCTGTGATAGAACAACTTTCCACATTCGGGCCGGAGAAAACGTATATTCAAATTCACAGCGTCTGGATTGGTTGGCGGAACCGGATCTAATAGTTTCCTGGTTTTCCCTCAGCGGCGGCGCAGATTGGAGTGTGAACCCCACCGCCGCGGCCAGATAAAAGTTTGCATTCTCTTCTAAGTCATTTTTTTCTCTCTCTATTTTTTTAGCGTCCAATGTTCCGTCGTACGTGAATCGTTTTGCGAGGCGGAGATTGTTTCGCGGAGCGTGTGAAAGGCGGAACGATGATTTATTTCCATCTTTATCCTTGCCTTTGGGGATGGGGATTTTACATGCATTCGTTGAATGACAAAATGGGGAGGAAAAAAAGTAGGTCAAAGGGTGAGAATGTTCGTTCGCCGATGCTGATTGCTATTCCGATGGGTCCCTTGAAAATTCAGAGCCACTATTCGAGCGGCATCTTCTCAGATTCAAAATTAACTCATGAATTGGTAATTTTCAATAATTCTGAACGTCTTGGAGCGAACACCAGTTATAAGGGACAAATCAGAGGGATCTCTATCAATTAAATACTAAACCTTTCGCCGCCGGGAATATCTGATCCCGGTTCCGTCCTGACACAATCCCCATGACACGGTTAGGAATTTATTTCAATTAGCCACATGAATGCAAAACAACAACCTGCAAGGTGATACGACCCTCCAATCGACCAACCCAACGAACGAACCTCGCAAGAAGCATCAGACCGACATTTATGGCAATTACTTTTCAATCTTCTGTCTGATTTACCATTTTCGCATTTTCCTACATGTATAGGTCTCCTCATCCTGGGGTGGAATGCAGCGAGCTTCGAAGGAACCGAGATTGAATCAGTGCGTGTGTGTATGTGTGCGGGGGAAGGCTTTTGTCGGACGGCTGACGACTCTAATGAGATCACTCAACTTCATCCCGCCTTCCCCAATTATCCTCTCGACCGACTGTCTGTCTGTCTTGTGACATTTCCCACAGACGACTGCTGCTGTTTGCGTTCTCGACGCCAAGCGGATGGAAAGCCTTTAAATCCAATGAATTATTCACGCAAATGCAAACAATCGAATGGTACTCTCGGTTTGTGGTTCGATTTGCATCACTCTCGAATATCTAATTGTGAGACCCGAGCCCAGACCAACGTTCCCTTTGAATGACCGATGTTTTGCGTGTGCAAGGGATGGGTTGAAATTAATCGTTATCAAGTTGATGGAAATTTCATTGCAACGGAGATGTGTTCGAAGAAAGCAATATTCATTGAGAGTATGGGTAGCATCGGGGGAAAGTATCCATTTTCCATTCTTTCAAATATACCCACCGAACATTATTTCGCGCAGACACACAGCGGCGCTTGATTTACATATAAAACGAAAGCCAACAGCAAAGGCAGCAATTTTTCTTTCGACCACACTTTCTCCACAACCAAATTCATTCTATCTCCCAACTTGTACTCGCGTACTTCGCGTTTTGAAATTCATCCCGAAGGCACACTACTCTGGCTGGGGATGGTGGCTGGGGGAATCCTTTCGGAGAGACCTTTCTAGTCGCAAAACGGAGGGAATCGAATGCTGCTGCGGCGGCGCCCATCTTCAGAACGCCGATACGGTCTGATAAATTCATTCGCCGACTTGAAGTTTATGTATTGCAGTCTTTTCTACATTTCTTTGAGGGAAATTTGAACGCTGTCCAATGTTGGCGCGAGTTGCCACGAAAACTTGTGCGATGGAATAGCATTATTGAGTTGTTCCGTAAGAAACACGATTGCTTGTTTGTGCAGAAAATGCATCACGCAGAACTTGTTGTTTTGCATTTGTGATCCTGAAAACTGTGAACACGTTAGTTCGAAAACCAGAAAACTTTATTTTTATCTTGGATAATTCAGACAAACTTAAAATGCGAATTTTATATTATACTAGCTGACCTGGCAAACTTCGTCCCGCCCAAAAATTATTTTCTGTTATCACATTCACGTTTTTTTACTAAGCGCACGTTCATAGGTCCAATCGCAGAACTGTTCATTGATTGATTTTCTAATATACCCTTTAAAATTACCTTTTACTATAAAATTCCTAGTACTTTTACCAAAACTCGTCATTATAATATCCGATTATTTTCAGACACAATTCTCGTTCAAGATTTTTCAACCACTTGCAAATAACATGTTTCTCCGTTACATAGAATAAATGTTTTATACAGAAAATATGATAGAATAAAGACAGCCCTAAATCGGACAATTCCTTTCTTGAGTTTTGATCTTATCAACACATTCGGTGATCCATTTTTATTCATATAGATACACTGCGTTTCACAACTATTGAACCACTCATTTTTTCTGAGTTTCCAGAGATATGTAAGAAGTCGGATGAATTGAAGTATATAGTGTAGGAAATAACAACTATCTTCATTTAAAAGACTGGCTGTTTGAACTTCATTGTTGTGTTCAGGCGCGAAACATTCAAAAAACAAAATATCCAGTGTTTCATAACTAGAGAACCGGATGGGAAATTTCTCACTCCTTTACAAAATTAACGTCAATTTCACATAAATTACAATAAGTTCTTAATTCGTAGATCATCTTTAGTTCTCAATCAACCTCAATAACCCATTCGGGGTGGTTTTGACCAAGCTGCGCCATGTTGTAGTGTGTATCTCGTTCTACGCAGAAGATAGTGTTCGTTTAAGCTCTTCAAATCACTTATACTGCTTGTAAGCTGCATCTACTATTCGTACGATTACTCCTCATAAGTTCTTGATTGAGTTTTGATCTGGTAAATAAACTGACCAGTCCAGAATCTGAAGTCCCTATTCATTGAACCATGCCATGACTTCCCGGATTTTATGAATTGATGCCAAATTACCCAATTATCACATCGTTTTTGATGTAAACACAGCATTAAATGATTCTGAAGTACTTCTTTGCACTTTTTGGCCTTTTTGAGAAAATTCTCCCCAAACCATAAAAATCTCATCTCTAAACCTTCTTCTTCAATGGCACTAACGTTCCTAGAGGAACTTCGCAGTCTCAACGTAGTATTACTTGCGTCATTTTTATTAGTACTTAGTTGAGATTTCTATGCCAAATAACACGCCTTGAATGCATTCTGAGTGGCAAGCTCTAGAATACGCGTGATCACAGTGCAAGTCGGAGGAAATTTCTTTGACGAAAAATTCCCCCGACCAGAACGGGAATCGAACCCGAACACCCGGCATGTTAGTTATGACGCTAACCACTCGGCCACGGGAGCACATAATCTCTAAACCTGCGGGTCTCAAAACTAATGTGGAAGCTAATGCCATGGATTTCACTATATCAGGAGAACTTCTCTGATAAAAAGAAATACAACTTGAATAAAATATCTTCATACTGGACGGACATACGGAACGTGTCAAGTAATTTTTAAACTCGTAACTTTGCAGGCGGCAGTTTGATGGTGTGAGGAACATATTTTCAAAACGGCCTGGTTCAGATAGCTTTTCATCAACACCAATGTATTTTCAAACGTATTTAGCCCTTGAAGATCAATTTAAAAACCTAATCAAAGGGAAAAAACGTGCTTATTGGCGAAATTTCGTAGGAGGTTTGTCACGAGAAACGTCAATGAAAAAATTATGGAAAGTGGCTCGAAACATGAGAAATCGCTCTTCAACGAATGAAAGCGAAGAATATTCACATCGATGGATTTTTAATTTTGTACGGAAGGTTTGTCCTGATTCCGTTCCTGTGCAAAAAATTGCTCGAGATATACCACAAGGTAGGTGCGATCTTGATTCCGAGTTTTCGATGGTAGAATTCTCTCTTGCTCTGCTTTCATGTAACAATTCTGCTCCGGGATCGGATAGAATTAAGTTCAACTTGCTGAAAAACCTCCCTGATGTGGCGAAACATCGCTTGTTGAACTTATTCAATCGGTTTCTGGAGCATAATATTGTTCCAGATGATTGGAGACAAGTACGAGTTATAGCTATTCAAAAACCCGGAAAACCCGCGTCCGACTTCAATTCGTACCGCCCAATAGCAATGCTGTCTTATATACGGAAATTGTTGGAGAAAATGATCTTGTTTCGCCTTGATCATTGGGTTGAAACGAATGGCCTACTCTCAGATACACAATATGGGTTCCGCAGGGGCAAGGGAACGAATGATTGTCTTGCGTTGCTTTCTTCAGAAATTCAAATGGCTTACGCCGAAAAAAAACAAATGGCTTCAGTATTCTTGGACATAAAGGGGGCCTTCGATTCTGTTTCAATAGACGTTTTGTCGGACAAATTACACTCTCGGGGTCTGCCGCCTCTATTGAATAATATGTTATATAACTTGCTTTGTGAGAAACATTTGAACTTTTCTCACGGAGATTCGGCAGTAAGTCGGCCATGGGCTCATGTTTAAGCCCCCTTTTGTACAACTTCTGTGTAAGCGACATAGACAATTGCTTTACACAAAATTGCAGCCTAAGACAACTTGCAGATGATGGAGTGGTGTCTGTCGTAGGATCAAACGAATCCGACCTGCAAGGACCCTTACAAGATACTTTGAACAATTTTTCAACCTGGGCCATTGGGCTAGAGATCGAATTCTCCACGGAGAAAACAGAGATGGTAGTTTTTTCTAGGAAGCATAGACCAGCAAAACCAAAGCTTCAACTTTTTGGTAAACCGATCACTCATGCTATGTCATTCAAGTATCTTGGGGTCTGGTTCGACTCCAAATGTACTTGGGGGGCCCATATTAGGTATCTGAGTAAAAAATGTCAACAAAGAATAAACTTTCTCCGTACAATTACCGGCACCTGGTGGGGAGCCCATCCCGAAGATCTTATAATGTTGTATCGAACAACTATTCTCTCAGTGATGGAGTATGGCAGTTTCTGTTTTCAATCAGCTGCCAAAACACACCTCATTAAACTCGAGCGAATTCAGTATCTTTGTCTCCGTATCGCGTTGGGATGTATGCCCTCATCGCATACCATGAGTCTCGAGGTTTTGGCAGGCCTACTCCCACTAAAAGATCGCTTCAATTTATTATCTCTTCGGTTCTTCATCCGGAGAAGGGCATGAACCCATTGGTGATCGGAAATTTTGAGCAGCTGATCGAGCTAAATTTTCACTCCGGATTCATGAGTTCATATCATGAATTCATCAGCATGCAGGTTGATCCTTCTTCGTATATTCCCAACCGTGTTTGTTTCCCTGACTACATCAATTCCTCTGTGCATTTTGATCTGTCCATGAAGCAAGTTATCCATGGATATTCAGATTACCAACGATCTTCGATGAAAAGTATGGGGGTATCAATTGTGATAATATGTACTTTACTGATGGGTCCACTATAAACGAGTCCACAGGATTTGGAGTGTTCAACGAATTTTTTAGCACCTCACACAGTCTTCAGAATCCTTGCTCAGAATCCTTGCTCAGAATCCTTGCTGAATTGGCAGCAATTCATTGGGCGCTGGACAGCGTCGCCTCACAACCTGTTGAACACTATCACATTGTAACGGATAGTCTTAGCTCTGTCGAAGCTATCCGTTCAGTGAGGCCGGAAAAGCACTCGCCGTACTTCCTTGAGAGAATACGAGAAATTTTGAGTGCTTTATCCAGACGCTGTTATGTCATTACCTTTGTCTGGGTCCCTTCACATTGCTCCATTTCGGGTAATGAGAGGGCTGACTCATTAGCAAAGGTAGGTGCAATTGAAGGCGATATTTATCAGCGTCAAATCGCCTTCAATGAATTTTACTCTTTAGTCCGCAAAAATACCATCGCTAACTGGCAACGCAAGTGGAATGAAGATGAATTGGGCCGGTGGTTTCACTCGATTATCCCTAAGGTTAGCCTCAAACCGTGGTTCAAAAGTCTGGACTTGAGTCGGGACTTTATTCGCACCTTCTCCCGACTCATGTCCAATCACTGTTCTTTAGATGCACTACTCTTCCGTTTCAATCTTGCCAGCAGCAATCTCTGCGTTTGTGGCCAAGGTTACCACGACATCGAACACGTTGTTTGGTCGTGCGAGGTGTATCTGGTCGCCAGATCGAATTTAGAAAACTTCCTTCAGGCCCGAGGAAGACAGCCCAATGTGCCGGTGAGAGATGTGTTGGCTCGGTTAGACCTTGATTACATGTCCCATATATATGTTTTCCTTAAAGCTATAGATCTTCATGTGTGATTGTCCCTACATCCTTATACCCTCCTTTCCTTCCTTTGCGGGTAATTCGTCGCCTTGCTATAAATAGTAGAATAAGTTGAAATGTAAATACACTATAGATATACGAATAGATTTATGAAATGAGTGTTCATCAACATTGATACAATTTCCTTATATCCCACCCTTCTCCTAAAAATATGTCACCCTCCTAAACTCTAGTACACCGCGAGTAATCGGTTTTCCACCTTACTAACCATAGATGTAAGAAAATTGTTTATATATATAGTTTTAAAATTATATTTAAGAATTCGGCTCCTTTAAACTTAAGTAACTGAGCCTGTAAAAATAAACGAATTAATAAAAAAAAAAACACCAATGTACAATCAGAAGTGCAATGAAGTACTTCAGAATCGTTTACGCTGTTTTTGGATCAAAAACACCGTGATGATTGGGTAATTTGGCATCAATTCGAAGCATCCGAAAAGTCAAGGCATGGTTTAATGAATAGGGGCTTCAGATTCTGGACTGGTCAGTTCGTTTACCAGATCAAAACTCAATCAAGAACTTATGAGGAGTAATCGTACGAATAGTAAATGCAGCTTACAAACAGTATGAGTGATTTAAAGAGCTTAAACGAGCAGTATCTTCCACGTAGAATGAGATACACACTACAACATGGTGCAGATTGGTCAAAACCACCCTGAATGGGTTATTTAAACTGATTGAGAACTAAAGATGACCTACGAATTAGGAACTTATTGTAGTTCATGTGAAATTGATATTAATTTTGTGAAGGAGTGAGAGTTTTCCCATCTGGTTCTATAGTTATGAAACACTGGAATTTTTGTTTTTTGAATGTTTCGCGCCTGAACACAACTATAAAGTTCAAACGGCTAGTCTTTTAAATGAAGATAGTTGTTATTTCCTACACTATATACCTCAATTCATCCGACTTATTACATATCTCTGGAAACTCAGAAAAAATGAGTGGTTCTATAGTTGTGAAACGCAGTGTAGAAGAAGATATATGAGTGCGTTTTATCACATTAAAAAAAAATCTATTGTCATGTTTGGTTGGAATATGTGTATTATTTTACCGGGACCCCCTCTCCATTTCAGAGGAGGGAGGGGTGTCATACCATCATAGAAACATTTCTCATATTCAAAAACCTTCACATGCCAAATATGGCTCCATTTGATTGATTAGTTTTCGAATAATGCAGAAATTTGTGTTTCATTTATATGGCAGCCCCCCTAAGAGAGGGGGAGAAGTATCTAACCACCATAGAAACATTTGTTGCATCCTAAAACCTCCACTTGCCAAATTTTATTTCGTTTGCTTGATTAATCCTCGAGTAATGCAGAAATTTGTGTTTTATTTGTATGGCAGACCCCCCCCCCTATAGAGGGGGGAGGGGTCTCGAACCGATCCTTCCCCGACCCCAAAATCCCTTACATATTAATTTTCATGTCGATCGGTTTAGTAGTTTCCGAGCTCATAAGAATCAGACAGACAGAAGATAGAAAGACAGACAGATATCACTCCATTTTTATATATGTATAGACTAGCTGACCCGGCGAACGTTGTTCTGCCATAAAAAATATTTCTAGTGAATATGTTGGTTGTTCAATAGAAAACAACTAATGTATTGTAAGTGTGTTTAAATGTTTTAACGATCTATGAAATTGATTGAATGTGATCGAGAAAATAGAACGAATGAACGATTCGAACAAAAGTGTGTTCGATATTTATGCATGGATTGGGCGATCTTTAGAAAAAGATCGATGTTGACGAATCGATTTTTCAAACGGCGTAGGGATCGATTCACCGATTAAATCGGTGCCAAAGAATCGATCTTTGCTGTCTCGATATTTGAAAAATCGATTTTTTTTCCTATTTATTTACTTGTTCCATCTAAGTATTGCCTTTTCTTTGGACATAGAATAAACATATTACATTTCTATCCAAACATCAAAGGAATTTAATTTTGATTCTCAGAATGAAGGTCACAAAAAAAAATTTGAAAGCCCAGAAAAGTGGTATTTTCCCGGGTATTCATCTTGTACCACCATGTAATTGTTTAATTATATAAATTAATTGAAAATTATTATTAGAATTTCAACAACTGATATTCATCGAGAACTCCGCTGACAGAAATCTCATAAAATCCAACCGTGTCATACGTCCGGCATTTAATGGAAATCTCGGTAACTGAATATAACCTATGACCACGTGTCGTGTCATGACCAATCTTACAAATCTTTTAATGGATCAAATGTTTATGAAATTTGTCAGGTGGATGAGTGAGATTTGAATTAATGTTCACTGAAAAACAAATGTACAAAAAAAATCTACGAATAAATAGATCGGAAGGATCGAATAGCGTATTCTCTAGTCATTGTCATTCAATCGAAGAGTATTCACATCGGTATTCTGAATTTAAAACACAGCCATATTGCTTCCTTTATTCACGGATTGTGATCGTTTTGTTGGTGAGTTCTTCAGGAAAACGCTTTAATTTTATGTGAATAAAATTTGAATTAAAAATATTATTCGAAGTTGTTGTATATTTAGAAGAAATTATCCTGACCCTAACTTATTTTTTTTTCTCTAAATCTCCTTCTCACCAACACTTCATCTCTAATATGACATCATTATCAGTGATAATTTTCACTCAAGAGTTCTCCCCACTTGCAGAAAATATGTTATTCTATTACACAGAGCACGTATTAGAGCCGATTTTCAATTATATATTTTTTATTTTAAAGGTGTGTTTATTTCACTCTAAAATTCCACTTTCGCTTCACGGAAATGAAACACGGAGCGCAATAACGTTTAATGGTTGCCACATTTGCATAACCCGATTTGACTTGAGTCGAATGGATTACAGAATTTAATATTGGGATCAGTTCGAGTAATTCTGACTCGATCGGATTTCGGACTACGGATGGATGAGTAGTTAATCAGTAGGCGGGTTTAGAAATTTCGTGGAGCTTACACTATCGATTTTCTCAGGACGTATTTTGTCGACTAACCAAACCAACAATCTTATAATCCTCGCTTTTGCCATCCAACCGAATGCATCCAGCAACGTGTGAGACCGAACGACGAACGTTAGGAACGTCAGGAACGTTAGCACCGTTGAAAAAGAAAATTGAGAACGTCGTATGAACGGTGCGTGTCAACGATGAACTTCGGATTATTGTCTCTTCTTAGAATTTTTTTTTATATTAATAAAATGTTGTTTATTTATAGTATTTACATCACAGGTCAATATTCATTACAATTAAAATTGAATTCAAGCTCACTCACATCGATTACACTATCATTATTATTATTGATGTAGTTCGTATACTGTATGAATAATTTCAATAATTCAGCTTTCATTGCTGATGCAATGTTGCTCAGTACCGGTCGCGAAAGATCGTAAAAAGTTAGTCTTTGCCATCCGCCGAGTGTCGTAGTACATTTTCGTTGCATGTACATCCATGCCGCAGCTACTCGAGGGCACTCGCTGAACTTGTGCTTCAACGTCTCAACTTCAACGTCGCGATGTAACGCTCACAATTTGGGCCACTTACACGCCCGATGGTGTTCAATAACTTTCGATGCGCAGTCTTCTCATTCACCAAATAATACAGATGACTGCGCTGGTTCGATCACAGTTTTCTCGTTGAAATATTTAACCAAATTTGCTTCCAGTTTAGACCCGGGTGGTTCCGTTCCACTCTTGGCAGTTCAAATTGTTCCAAATATAGCCTTTGTATTTCATCGCTGGTAGGATTCTGTTGTAAGTGTTGCGGTAACAAAAGAATTTTTTGACAAATTAATTTTAAACACGGGAATTCTGCCGAAGGAGTAATATTGTTGATAATAGTGGATTGATAAAACGGCATGGATGTTCTTTCTCTAAGGTGACGATTGACGAGTAGCGCTTTGCTTTTAATCGCCGGTAGTTGCAGCTTCAGTCCGCCTTGCTCTTTGCTGCGCGCCAATTGTTGCATTGGGATACGTGCTGGCAATCCACGAAAAAAAAAACTCCCCATCATCGCAGTCAATTTCGCAGTATGAAAGCTTTGTGGTGGTATTATAGATGCGATGTACCACGCCTTCGCTGTGATAAAAGTGTTTAGCAGTATCACTTTCTGCTGCAAGTTTAAGGATCGCATGTTATGCATCCATATCATCTGTGTGATTCTGGACAATAAACTGTCCCAATTTAATTTTGCCATCATCCGCAATGAATTGGCAAAAATAATACCTAGCACTTTAACTTTCTCTGCTGTCTGTAGTCCTGGTATGGTCAGTGGCTCCCCATCGATGAAACCAACATCTATTGCCACTGTCTTATTTCGATTTAGCTTTGCCCCCGCTATAATTTCGAATTCGTCAAAAAGTTTAAACATACGTTCTATCGTTAGTTTTGTAGTTACAATCGCCGTAATATCGTCAGCGTATGCAACGCAAACATCGCCATCACATATGCTCTCCAGCTGTGTGAGTAGTGGATGCAGATAGACCACGAAGAGCAGCATAGATAACGGATCTCCCTGACGTACAGACCGTTCTATGCGGATCGGTTGTGACAGGCGTCCATTCATGAGCAGCCGTGACGAAGAGGTATCTTCAACTCTTGAGATCCATCTAACGAAACTGGGATTAATCCCCAGAGATAGTAGGTTCCGATGCAGGAACTCATGGGAGACCCGATCAAACGCGTGCTCCAAGTCGTAAGAGATTAATTTTCCTTTTTGTTTTCTCGCTATCATTCGGGCTACACAATCTTTCTACGTGAGTGATGCTTGATAGATGGTCCGGTCGGAGTTTGGACATTTCTGCGCTTCGCTCAGCGCACGATGAGTCCGGAGTAAAAGCTCTAGACGGGCTTTCATTACTCTGCTCAGAATCTTGTAATCTACGTTGAGCAGGGTGATCGGACGATATGATCTTGCTGTTTTTTCGCCACCTTTCTTTTTCACCAGCACTATAGTGCCATCGGTGAACCCTAAGAGGAGCTCACTGCTTCTCGCTTCATTAATTACGAAGTAAAGTTCTCTGTGTATTATGTCGAAAGTTTGCTGGTAGAACTCTACCGGTAGCCCATCAGCACCCGGTGATTTTCATTTTTGCGATGTACGGATGGCGTGTTCTATTTCATTGATGGTGATCTCTTCCATCAGTGTTGTGTTTACGTCGTCGTTCTCGGGGATTGCTCTCTCGCAATCGAAGTTTTCTTATGGAATTAGCATCGTTTCTTCCGACGCGTACAGGTTAACGAAGTAGCGAAACATGTGTTGCTCAATTTCGTTAGAGTCCAAGATTTGTTCTCCTTGCTCGTTCTGCAGTTCTGTTACATTTGTTCTTTTCCGTCTTCTATCGCCTAATTGAAAAGTAGATAAGCTCTCCCCTGCTACGAGTGTCTCGTTGATACGAATGAAAATTTTTGCAAACTTCCGCTGCAATGATAGCATTTGCGCTTTGACACGGTTAATTCTCAACAGCATGCCGGGATTTCTGTAATACCCGTCATACGCGACTCGTAGTTGTTCATAAAGTCGTTGATGTTCGCTTTTACCATCCAACCGAATGCATCCAGCAACGTGTGAGACCGAATACGTGTAATGTTGTAATGAAGTCCATTAAAATGTCATAACAATGCATACATTTTGGCCTGGCAATAGCAGAGATTGTGTCAGCGTTGCTCATGATAGCGTCCCGCAAGTGAATGTATTCTTTCTTCCTTCCTTCCGTTTCTATTAGTTGTGCCGCAGGAACTGCAATCGTTCGCAAGTAATTCTAGGTTGAGACGACGAACGTTAGAAACGTCAGGAACGTTAGCACCGTTGAAAAAAAAATGGAGAGCGTCGTATGAACGGTGTGTGTCAACGATGAACTTCAGATTATTGTCTCTTCTTAGAATCACAATGTCTCGCATCACTGTGTAGTCGCCTACCATGATTCCAGCAATGTCTTCAAGAACATGCGCATTGGATCTAACACCTGTTCTCCAGCCGGTGGTTTTTTCAGGATTAATGACAATTGGCGTGATTGGAACCTTGTAATTCGTGCATGCATGATTTGTAAGAATTTCAATATTTCATTGTGCTCATTCAAAAAAGCTTCCAGACCTGGCTTTAGCCGAATTTAGGTTACTTACGCATGCATGTGTGATTTGAGGAAGGGAACGTAGCCCAATCTGTCATTTAACAATGTGAATAAATTCGTTTTGTTCGTTCGAACAATGGGTCAATTTTTTGGATATGGTTCATGTAAAAATACTAAAATCACTATTGTAAATAGGTGACATGGGTGAAAAATGTGGTGTTTTTTATATATTTAAAAAAAATACAAAAAAATATTCAGATTTTTTTTCTACATAGGGCCACCTTAACCGGTATTAAACATACGATAAACGGTACCCTAGCGATATCGTATATAGTTTACGACCTATTCTCATGCCTCCCAAGTATTTTATGCATAATTTCATTAAAATCGGTCGAGCCGTTTCGGAGCAGTTCGGTCACGAACATCGTGACACGAGATTTTTATATATAGAGATTTATATAGTCCTTATATTCGATCCCATCTGAATTAATAAAAAAAACACGCGACCTTTAGAATATTTTTTTATTGACAATATCTTCTATAAAACGGAATAAGGTAAACCGGGGCAAGTTGAAACACGGGGTAAGTTAAAACGGAAGCCATAACTTTTACTATGAATGATGAATTGACGTGATAAAAATATATACAGAAACATTATCTTTCAACCCACCTTATGACAGCCATTACCAGAATATTGGAATGCCTTAACGTAATCCGCGCCTTCGTTCACTTTTCCTTGTTCCGTGAAATCAAAACAAAATTTTTGCGCGCCGACTCAATCGGTCCGAAAACACTGATTTTTCATGAATATCGTCAGAATTTCACGTCGGATTATCAAATAGGGATAATCAAGTGTAGTGGTTTTGAAAACTAAACTGAAAAATCTTTTTCCGTTTCGCTCGAAGCATTTTAATTCACCCCATGTTTTTTTCAAGTTGATACCATTGAAATATTTCTAATTTTTTCGACATTGCTGCAGATGCCGGACGTTATTTGACGGTGATTGCTGTATGAATGAATTCAAAAAATAAGAATCATTCATATATCGTTCCTCAGTATTTTTACATTATTTGTGAATACACAGACATGATACAAGTCAAATTGGTTAATTTTGCAACTAGGGGTCGTTCAAATATTACGTAACGCAATTTGTTCTCTACTTTAGACTCTCTCTTCGCTACATAACATGTAACAAATGGTCATTTGCATAGAAATGTTTAGACTTAGGCCTTCTACACATTGGGCAACCGCAACCCGATCTGTGTTGGCGATGTCAATCGCATCTCCAACTCAGCTCTGCACATTGAGGCGTTTGAACGCGATGAAAAAAAAGTTTTCATCCGTCATCATGCACCACACGTCATCACGCTGGCTGAAATGTCATTTCTTCAATTACCACGGGAAATCATATGGAGAGCGAACTCTTAAACAACAGTTTTAAAAAAAAATCTCGGAACAACGGGAAACAATGGATATGAAAACTAGACATTTTAAAAATTGACATTTTTCGAAACATTCAGTGTGAATCCAATTTTTTTTCGAAAGTTAACTATCAAACCTTGTATATGCTGCAAACAGATTTCAATTTAGTTATTTGGTGATTTTCAAAGATAACTTTCAAGTTGAAATTCGAAAAAATCGTTTCAACTTGCCCCGGTGTACTTTATATGAAATTAAAACATTCGGATTGTGCGCAACGGTACAAAACCCCTCGTCAACGTGAAACACTTCTAATTCTAATATCAGCTAATGACATACAAAACTAACACTTCACTGACATCCGATGTGAACAAGTCAGATGAAGATTATGCTTATCATTCGCAGAATTAATCACGCAGGAGTTCAAAGTTTACCGAAATTTCTAAATTCAATCTATTGGTAATACGATTTTACGATTTTGACGTACTAAATTATTGTAAAATTGAAACGTTTACAAGTAGACGGATAAGTAAACAAAGAAGTACAAATTGTATGTGAATTATAAAAAATACGAATTAAAAATAATGATCTATACCGCCACGGGCTTTTTAAAAGTGGGTGATTTTTCGGTTTTCAAAAAACTCAAATTTTAACGTCTGCTAATTTTTGCATTGTGTATATTATCGCGCAAATCAACATTTTGCAGCAAGTTCCGAATGAAATATCGAGATAACTATTTTTATTGGCACCCAAAAGCAAATGCCGTTTGCCATTCCGAAAAAAACCCAGAGTGAGGATTTTTGACAAAAAATTTTTTTCGGGATAACAGTAGATCTCGACATTTCATTAAATATAAGACATTGTTTTTCGAAAATTCCGATTTCCTTTACTTCCCTCCTTGGGTGATTTTTCGACTTTCAAAAAAACTCAAACTTTGACCTCCTTGTGCCACTCTCCCTTAAGTCCGATTGAACTGATATGTTGCATAGGATGTTTTTTTTTCGAGGTGGTGAACTTTTTTATGGGGTAACTTTTTGAAATTCGCCATGACTATTTTCATTGGCACCCTAATGTACATGTCTCGTGAAACCAGTGTTACAATAGTAAATACATAAGTTTTTTGAGTGTCCTTATGAAGGAAACGCAGGCATTTTATAGAATTATTTAGGCACCTTTCCTCATACCGGAGGTAAGATGGCCACTATTGTTAGATATGTGATTTGCCATAAAGGAATTCATTTGAATGAACCTAATTGATGAATTGATTGAGAATATCACATTTGTACGAATATCACATACATCAAGGCGATCAATGTGATGTCTAGCATATTAACGGTTCAATATCTGAATATACCAAAATTAATACGTTGTGCACCGGATTGTTCTTGCTGAGCCCTTCATTCAGCCCGCATCAAGAGCATTTGCCCAATATCAGTGTCGGTCTCTGCTCCCAAAATTATTTATTATACAAAAAGAAAATAGTCAGAAATTCATTTAGTCACGTAATCACAGAGCGTGAAACATCCGGAAACAATTTTTTTTTCTCTTCTTATTTTGTAACTGTCAGTCCCAGTGTTAAACATTTTATGTAACGAAAGGTTCAATGTCAGTCCCTTGGCACCGACACAGGGCTCAACGTGTTAACAATTTTTATTGAAATTATAATAAATTCGACCCAGAACAAGCCGTAACAATTTTTTTCTCATAGTTTAGGGATATGTGAAAAATATAGGGGGGTAAGGTTCAACATAATTTTCAAGTTACGCTTTTAGTATTTCCTTTTCATTTTTTTTTTTCTGTTTATGGATGCCCGGCCTATAGCTTATGTTTAGAGTAAGTTATGCAGGGTTTAATTTTTAAGCAAACGTAATCATGTAAGTATTTTTTAAACAAGTTTTAAAGTTATTGTGAAATTTTTGTGGTCACGCAATCTACAACATTGAAAACTCCGAGTGTTTAATAGTTTTAATTTTAAACCAAAATTCATGAATGGTTACAAGATTATAAACACCAGTGTTTATTAATGAGCACAGTCTTCAATTTACAGAATTAAAATTCTAGTTTGATGATCTGAGACTCTAAACTTTAGATTACTAATCAATGTTACCAAATTACACATGACAAATTATATTATAACATTCAATTACACGGGTTTCATATTCGGACTACAGCTTATTAATACTAAATTGCTGTTTCCAGGTCTAAGCCTTATCTCCGGTTCCGGTTCTTTATACAAATTCAATTGTCTCATGTTCCAGATTCGGTATATTAGAATCTCGATTATTGGAGTTTGAATTGGAGGCAGGTAACTTGTAACAGTTTACAAGTGGTGAAAGAGTCTTGTACGAAAATAATGACTGATATAGATTTCAGGTACAATGGTTTAAAAAGAAATCTCAGAACTTTCATAGAAAAAATAGTTGAGTCGGTACTGTACTTTCGATATCGCAATTTGTATTGTATGGCGGCATGGGTTATTCGTAATAATGGATTAATTTTAATGGTAATAAGCTTTCAACAACGTCATTCGTTATTGTTTTTGTGACATCAATCAAGGAATGTTATGAGAAAAAAGTCATATATTTGAAAAAAATCCAGGCAGAATAAAGATGACATAAGTGTTTACTCGTGATATTTTTTTTTCTTCCTGGATACGTCTTCGTTCCTCATAGTATTTGTCCCATTATGGTTTGTATAAAAGAACTGCATTTTGATATAAGAATTCACTTTTGGACATCTGTTCATTCAACCCCAATCCAACAATTTCAAGCAAAGTTTGACAAAAGCAGCCAAAATTGCAGAAATTCATGAAACTGCCTTGAAATTTTAGAACGAAGTTCTAGCGCTAAAGTACATTGAATTGTGGTTAAAATAAAGATAAAAGTTGTTAACATAGCAAACGTTTTACAGTTTGCTCGGTTTCGCATGGTAATCATGATGATGTATCTCACCCACATACATTACTGATTAAAGAAGACGAATTTCAGCTTTCCGAATGTGGATTTCCGTCGGTTGGTTCTGTCCAGCGGATCCTTCAAAGGCGCGTTGGTGGCTGTGTTGCTTTTTTGGTATGACAATTTTGTCGGATGCCGATGCCAAGTTTCAATAAGGTTTTTTCCTAGTATCATTATTTTCACTTGGTGATCCGGCAAACTTCGTCCCGCCCAAAATGGATTTTTTGTCATGGATACTTTCAAACATTCACGTTTTCTTACTAAGCGAACGTTCGTGGGTCCAATCTCAAAACTATTCATTGACTGATCTTCTAATTGTCCCTTTATAATTTATAATTACTACAAATTTCTTAGTACTTCTACCAAAACCTTCAAGAGGAGGGAGGGATGTCAAACCATCATAAAAACATTTATAGTACTCTAAAATCCTCACATTCCAATTTTGGTTCAATTTAATCTATTAATTCTCGAGCTATACAGAAATTTGAGTTTTGTTCGTATGACAGTCTTATTACTGATTACTAATTATCCTAACCAATGAGTCTATAAATAAATAAATAATTAATTAAATAAATAAAAATACACCAAAAGATTGTAAATGAATAAACTCTGAAATAAATAAACACAACTTAATAAATATGCACACAAATAATAAATAAGAGAATAAAAAACCCGTAAATATCACATGATGATAACGGTTGTGACAACTTTTACAATACTAACCGAATGAACTTCGAATTATTATTAAATACTTCTGCCAAAAAGGCAGGATTACTTATTGATTAAAAATTGTCCCAATCGCAAACATTAAATGTTGTAAAACTATCATTTGGATTTGTTATCTTGTAATTCCTGTGAAATGTATCACAGTTTGTCAATTAAATTATCGTTATACATTGTGTAACAGGTGTACATTTGTGTATTGTAGTGTTTAACATTTCTTGTAAATATTCTGTTAAGTGTAATGTAGTTATTTTCAATGTTGTACATACACTTACTTTCTAGTTAATTTATTTATATATTTATTCACCCACTTTTGGTAGATTTATTTATTTCATTTATTTATTTATTTATTTATTATTTATTTATTTATTTATTTATTTATTTATTTATTTATTTATTTATTTATTTATTTATTTATTTATTTATTTATTTATTTATTTATTTATTTGTTGGAGGAATTATTATGTTAATATAATTAAAATATTTAAATCACACTTGCCAAACTTCTGCTGAAACATAAGTACTCAGTACATATGAAACAGACTTTTTCCCGTCGATCATTGCACACGACGATGTTCATAACTTGCATGAAATCGTTGTGCTGTTGTACGCAACACAACATCTAAGAGCGAGGCAAAGCTCATGTTCCGCCACACCAATACAAGAGCGAGTAGCTTAAGCGACGCTAGCTTGAGTGGTCACTCATGCGCGAGGAAAATAAAGAAGCCAGGTTTCGTGGAAGAATCGCGAGAATTAGCTGACTCAACCTTGAAACAAAGAGCGGACAATTATGACTTGTTTAGCTGTAGGACTGGGGGTCTGGGGAAATTCGCGGTTCAAAAAGAACCTTATTGGCTTCGGCAAATATTGTTCTCCTGGAGGAAAGGGTTAATTGTTTGAAGCAACCGTCATACTTTTTGCTCGTTCACTTTGACCCAATCTGTGGAAGAGGCAGGAGTGCGATTTTGAAATCGCGTCGCGGTGTGTTTTTGAAGTAGGTTTCTGTGTTAAACGGTTTCTTTAAAATGTGTAATAGTTGTTGCTTTTTTGTATAGGGAAAATTAACGAAGAAATTCAAATTTACCAAGGTTTCGTTAAGTGTCTGTGCTTTGAAATAAAGCTCCAAAAGGTAAAAAAAAATCAGCTTTACTTTGAAACTATAAAGCCAAACTTATAGCGTCGAACAGCCGTTCGACGGCGGTTTATTTAGGGTTGATTTCCTGAGAACCAACACATCCTTCGAGGCTCGGCACACCGCAGAGGACAACGCGACGCACTGCTGACCCCACGATCTGGAGTCAAAGTTCCCGACAAAGCCATTTCCTTCGGAAGGGAGTGCTACGCTATAACAGCACTCCGGGCAGAGCCAGTTTGAATTCAAACCGTGAGTACCCTAACCCGTTATAACATGCGCATGTGGGTGGGTATTTCTTATTGAACGGTAAATGATGATGCAGTGACCACCGAGAAAAAAGAAGACGTTTAGGAAGAATAAACAATACTGTTAAATTCATGGAGACGCACGAGGGACACATTAGGGTATACATTAGGATTGGGAAAGTATTGTGTTAAATAGTTAGGAATAAATGTTTATATGAGATATATGTATTTGTGTTAATTTTCGTTTGGAGAAACCGTTTTGCGTCTCGTATCGGGTATACTATAATTGTTGAATTTACATGTTTGGATTTACGTTGGAGTTTCACTTTTGCGCCTGAAGCGAGAGGTGATAAGTGGACAGCAAGGTAGTTGATTGTTTTCTTTTCCCCGGGTAGATCTGCGGATTTCCTCCAGATCTCTTTGGTGGCGGCCAAAAAGTCATAGGAACGTTATTGGGAAACACTTGGGGAAAGAGTCACTGTTCGAGCGATTCTTCAACCATTTTCAGAGGCTAGTTATAAGACTGGTCCTTTGCCGGGCAAATCTCGCGCGAGTGGTCCTCTTAGAGGTGGCGCTTAAGCCACTCGCCTTTAAAGAATCCCCGGAACAGTGGCGAAACCGTAGCTGGGAGTTCTGCACGCTACAATTGATACAAATATCAAATCGTGGTGCATAATATTCGGACTTGACTTGACTGAATCTCAGAAAATTGTCCAAATTTTCAGCGATCAAAAGATCGAGCTAAGAAGATTCCGTCGAATCAACAAGGGTTCGCTATTGACCCAATTTAAGAAAAAAAAAACTGAAGAATTTCCAGATGTTCAGAGGTTCAGGTAATGAGAATTGTGTTGATACCGTCAATCATCAGTATGTTAACATAGCTGGTCTCCAGAGAAATAAACTTTCCAATGATAAATTTTCAGTAATCGAAATCTGGGAAATTATAAATTAGTCCAATGGATCTAATGGGTCCAATCACGTGATTTAAAATAGAAAGTTCAATTTTCTTGCATTCTTGGTTTCGGAAACATTCTTCCAAGAAATTAACTGGTAACTGAGAATTTAGCAGAGAGTCGGTATTTCTGGTAAACAGGCATGACGAAGCGGGTTGATTTTAATGCGATTCAGGTACCGAGCGCCAAAGTACATAATGGAAGCATAAGTTGTGTTTCTCATTCTCTCGAACCTATATGAATGCGATTTATCCAAAAATTCTATCGGTTTCCACTTTTGAAAGACTCTTGACAAAAAATCCTTCAATTTCGGATATGATGAAATATTAATATGAATATAAATTTCGGATGATGGGTTTTCTACTCAATCCTAACATTAAAATTGATCGTATGTTGGAATTTCATGCCAAAAAGTCAAACTTTCCGACGTTGCCGTTTTACCTTTCCCTTCTGAAATATGACCAAAAAATAAATCGAATATAATTGGTATAGCCACTCAGTTAATAGTTAGTCATTATACTGAATAGCAGGATACAATATATGTCTTGTATGTACTTTTGGAAAACATTTACAATTGTTTTTAGGTATATTGCATCTGGTCAATGCTAAACTGATCGAATCTAATCATGGCATGGCATGCCGATAAATCATTTAATGTCGGGGTACTCACCATAACGATAACGCCGGACTTCTGTCGGTCGGTCTGGACGAAGGCCACCCAGAAGAGCACCCCGATCAGTCCGTACGCCCCGAGCGTGGCCAGATTGCGCGGGTCCGAGAAGCTCTCCACCAGCGGGACGGTGCCCATCGTCCAGTCGCAGCAAAGATCGCACGGGAACAGCAGTAGCCACAGGTTGACCGAGGCCAGATAGTTGTAGGTCAGCTGACGGGTTGGCGTCGACGCAACCGAGGCCGGATTATCGAATCTGAAAAAAAAAACAGAAAAAAAAAAGAATATAAGCCGATGAAAGGAAAACTCGTAAACATTCCGCTCGGTGGTTTTGATTAACTCTCGGTGTATAATAAACTGACCAACTGAATGCCATTGGGGTATGCCATTATCATCCCTCGTCGCATACGGCATATTATTTAATGGTATCGGATCTGAACTGCAAGGGCAATCAAGAGGGGAAATAAACTTGCAACACAATCGGCAGTAAAATTATTTTACTGGAATGAAATTAGATATTTTATTGCGTCGGTCGGAGTCCCCCGGGCGGGTTGAAGTACGGAATAAGATGTCGTCCCGCAGTCAATGTGACAGAACGACATGTGGCATTTTATGCTTTCGCTTTCGCTGTTGGCTTTTATTTTACGATTTTCCTCCCGGTTCGATGGGCAGGGATCGCACGGGACTCCGCATGCCACGAGCGCCGATAGCAAACAGTCGTTAGGTTCGATGATGGGTTCAAGAAACAGAACAGTGCGATTTCCATTGCCCCTCGGGGTGGCCACCAAACCACCACCACCAGATATTCGCCGAACAACTTTAATCGCACCACCGTAATTTGCAGTAAAACACGAAACATTGACATAACTATACATTAGGGTGAACAAAGTCATCAAGTCGCTGCGCTTGGAATGGAACGAACGCAAAATACGGTACGGTGCGAGCTCGCGTCATAAAACCACCATAAAGGTTAATAATTTTCTCTGTGTCTTCGCCTTGCCTCTCAACCCTGTCTAAGTCAAGAAGTACAAACCCTTCTATGCAGGGGAGTGCTCTTCGACCGACTTGGCATCACCATGCTACGAGCGAGATGTCGACTAGTGTGTGTGTGTGTGTGTGTGTGTGTGTGTGTGTGTCATAGACAGACCCGGCCCTACCCTGGCACTGGAAATATGTGACCTATTCTGCCCGTCATCCTCCGTCGTCGCGCTTCCGAAAGGCAAAAGGAGTAATAACTTGACTGCGCGTACACACAAGTGCCTCCCATTCCTGAACACCCAAGCGCAACATTCGATGGTTTTAGCGCTATTATGTCATGAAAAATGTTGCTGTTGGTGTTCGGAACGGAAAGGGAAGAGGGAGAGCATAATGTGGTTCCAATAAAATGATATTTCCAATCAATTTCGTATTACGGCGTAAATATATAGTTTAACATGTTTGTATATTGGATCCTGAAAATGACACCGTAATTGGAAATTGTGTCTGCGAGGGCGCTGTCGGTCGGTCCTAGCTGACGCATTCCGTGTTGCCCTTTGCCCCTAATAGCTTCTGCGCCTGATGGAGTTTTGCGACGCCATAAAAAGCTGCTCGTGAATATAAATATATCTATATATAGTAGATTGACAGTTTTGGCAGAAATTGATGGACACTTGATTAAGCTCAACGCTTCGAGAAGGGGTTGAAGTTGAGTCGATCGAGGCTCGGGCTTCGTTTCGGGGAATCGCCGCGTTTCCAACCGCCAATTAATTCCCGAACGAGCGTGTCAAGCGCTCATTAAACGACGCATCGCAGCCGAAATCTATTAATTACAGGCGTCGGGCAAATAGTCCGGGTCAAATCGACCGGTTCCAAATTCGCTCAAATTAACCGCGATAGCACTCCATCAACAATGCATTAGTGCAAACGGTCAGTGATTAAAATTTCATCGAAGCGGCCATCGATGTCAATCGACCAATTTTCGCAGCAATGTAAACTGATTCCGTATCCGTCTAGTCACGAACCGCCGAACACGGGATGCTCCCCCCCCCAAGAAGCAACAAATGGCGGAATAGCGTGTTAGGAAAAAAGCTCAAAAACAATTTCATGCCAAATGAAAATTCCATCATCGAATGTTTCCTCGTTGCCCCGGAATATCCCTTCCAGGCGGCGCAGCCACCAGCAACAAGCCTTTTTGTCATGATTTACTAAATCGATTACTTTTTCCTACTGCCCTCCTGGTCGGTTGTCGTACGGTCACACCAAATTTCCGTTCCATCCCATCCTCGTCCCTTTCCTTTCTTTTCAACAGCGCCTCGTCTATGTTTCGCTCGTTTTGTTTGTGCGCTATGCGCTGATCAAGCTCGGACCGAGTTTTCCTATTATGACCGAGAAAAGTTTGTCGTCCCAAACAAGACAGATAAAGATTCCTGTCTTCTGTCGCCTGAAAAGTTGTTGGAGGAATTCGAGAATAGTTTGATCGCTGTCTAGCGCGCTGCGTACAGAAGGGTTCCCAGTGTTGATGTGTTACGAGATGTAGCAGCTCGTACATTGATCTTTTATCAATATTTAATTCCTGGGATGATTTTTCAACAATATTATGTCTAACTAGCTAGCCCGGCAAACTTCGTCCCGCTCAAAATTTGTTTTTTGTTATCAATACCTTCAAACATTCACGTTTTCCTACTAAGCGCAAGTTCATGAGTCCAATCGCAGAACTGTTCATTGATTGATATTCTAATCGATCCCGTTGAATTAACCTTTCACTATAAAATTCCTAGTACTTCTACCAAAACTCATCATTATAATATCAGATTATTTTCAGACACAATTCTCGTTCAAGATTTTTCAACCACTTGCAAATAACATGTTTATCCGTTACAAGGAATAAATGTTTGATACAGGAAATATGATAGAATAAAGACAGACCCCTCCCCTCTTCACCCTTTAGAGAGGGGGAGGAGTATCGAACCACCATAGAAACATTGATTGCACCCTAAAACCTTCTTCTTCTTCTTCAATGGCACTAACGTTCCTAGAGGAACTTCGCCGTCTCAACGTAGTATTACTTGCGTCATTTTTATTAGTACTTAGTTGAGATTTCTATGCCAAATAACACGCCTTGAATGCATTCTGAGTGGCAAGCTCTAGAATACGCGTGATCACAGTGCAAGTCGGAGGAAATTTATTTGACGAAAAATTCCCTCGACCAGAACGGGAATCGAACCCGAACACCCGGCATGTCAGTTATGACGCTAACCACTCGGCCAAGGGAGCACAAAACCTACACATGCCAAATTTGGTTTCGCTTGCTTGAATAGTTCTCAAGTTATGTAGAAATTTGTGTTTCATTTGTAAAACCTCTAGGGTAGAAGTACCTATCATAGCAATAGTACCTATTATGGTAATACGAGTGAGTTTTTCATTAGTTTAGAAAACATGTCTTATTTTTGAAGGCTCTAATACGGCTTTGAAACATCAGAAATATCTTCTTTGTCGATTTTGGTACTTGATTGCATGCGAAACATTGTTTTTTTGTTGAAAAATTTAGTTTGAAAATAGTGTGTCCTATTGATGCTTGTTTCTTAGCATTTTGCTAAAGAATATGCTGTCAAAATAATGAGATTTTTATGCTGTGAAGTGGCTTTTTTGACGCAAACGCCGTGCAGACGCATACATCACAACCTTGTTGATGTTGTGATTCGACCAATTTATACGATTTTATCGGAATAAACATGTATTTTTGTATTACCATAATTGGTACAATTTTACATCTATGTGCCAATTATCGCAACATCGAAAGCTGCTTATTCCTATTATGGTTGTACGAAATCGCTGCAAAGCTGAAAAGCAGATCTGCTATGTTCCTATTATGGTTGTACGTTGTTATGTTTTGGTCGTTATGCTATTATGGTTGTAACCCACGTTTTGACGCTGTGCAATTGCATATCAGAGGGTGCTTTTAAATGCTCAGTAGTGTTGTGAAATAGCATTGTGCATGTCCGATCGAAGCACATTTGTTTGATCCACCCTGTTGGAAATTAAATCTTAGGTGAATGTGTTAATATCCTTTGTTTTTGTGGAGAGAAGCGAAAACAGCATCACAACCCTCACGCCTTTGTGATTCTCCTGTCAGTTGGCCTAGCAGCGAGGAGCAGGCAGTTATTTTACAACCGGGAAGCACATAACAACAGTCTAATCTAGAGATGAGACGGATATTCGGTATCCTGCTTATCCGGTCAATATATGGTATCCGGTCGGATACCGGATATTAGTAAAAAAACAATATTTTTTTCATTAACAGAAGATAAATTATAACCGGAACTTGTTATGCTTGTTAATTCGTTTTTGATTTGTAATTAATTAATTAACTCTCTCAGATTATCATCGGAAGTTCTTAATTTTTTTAAATTTGAATGCAAATAATTGGTTGATGTTCTATGCATATTGAAATTATGTGGCACAAAATATGTCTGGAAGGCCATGGTTATCGCAAGAGAATCGATCAGAGCAAAAGCAAAAATTAGACAAAAATTGCCGAATAATGAAAAATAAATAATGAGTCTTGTACAGAATTTATTGGTATTTTTAAAAACTGTCGTCTGATTTGGGAATAATCGCATTATTGAAAAAGTATTCACTAGGAAAAGGGAAATTTTTTATTCTATCAAAACTTTTTCCTGTAATAAAATGACCTACAAGAGTGTTCGTGGAATCAAATGAATGCTGATTGATAAGGTTAATTGGATTTACTATTGACCTGGGTCATAAAATACTGTGTTAATCCACAAAATCTTTTAATAAAAACAGAAAAAAAACTATTTTTTCCAGTATTGTTATCCACTACAACTAAACACAAAAAGATAGAAGCATTCAAGTTTTTCATCTCATTTTTTTCATTTTACTTGAAGCTTCGAATGAAGCTTTAAAATGATGTACATCCCATCTTCATGCGATAGTTTTTCACAAAGTTACAGCGTTTCTAAAATCACTTAATAATTTCAACTTCGCGCTGCGTTCCCATAATTTTCGTCGAGTTCAGAATCAACAACATAATATTGCATACTAGGAATAAGACTTAGAGGCATAGTTTTATTTAAAAATTATCGCTGAAGTATTATTTGAATCCTATTAACACTATTCCATGTGACACCGACTATTACCATAATGGGTACATGGAAGTGGCATTTTCAAACATAATTTTTATACAATTTAGTCAATTAATCATCGAAATATCAGTAAGAATCTTCAAAAACAGAGTTCAAACTGCTGGAAAAAGTATACTTTCGTATACTTTTGAACTAAAATAGTGTATTTATACGCCAATTTCTGCAAGTTGGTGACATATGTCCTCCATAATTGGTACAGCTACCCTATATATCTAATTTGGTTTCGTTTGTTTGATCAATTCTCGAGTAATGTAGAAATTTGTGTTTCATTTGTATGGCAGCCCTCCCTAAGAGAGGGAGGAGAAGTATCTATGTCCTAATCGGTGTACGAAATCAAAAGACAAAATTTAAAGACGATTCTTCGACATTGCCTTTCAAATATGTCGTAATTCTCTGAAGAATGTAAGCAACTTTTTCGTTGTTGTTACGTCTTCTATTTTCTAACTGATTTTTTGAACAACCGAACACTGCATGAAATCTTTCATCATGATTTGTCGATCTTAATGCATGAAGTTTGCTCAATCGTGTACCCAATCAGAACCATCAACAACATTGTTTGAATCGGCAGTGCATGTTTTACCAACTGTGTTCGAAGACAAACACCTTCGGTCGGATGTCGGTTGTCTACTTTCCACTAGACTAGACGAATCAGACAACATCACTCATTCACGCTTGCAATAGTCATACTCATAATCAGAAACGGTCAGAGAGATGGAGCTACTTTCCAGTCTCATTTCCGGATCAGTCAGCAGGCAGCCAGCTGGGAAACTATTGCAGGTTCCATTTGTGATATGATACCGAAGGCCATGGGATCGAAGAACGGAATGCATGTATAACGATGCGGAGTTAGTTACGGGCACTGTTCGAACGTTGACCAAAATCCTAATTAAATTCTGCTGCTTGCTGACTGTCAGTTACACGCCCGAGCTTTTGCCGACGCTCCGTTAACAGAACCGGAAAATCCTGGACGGAGACGGAGTGCTCACCTTAAATTTGTTATTAGATACGAACCGTTTCCCAGATGTGGTCACGAACAGGGCGAGAGGAACAACAATTGCATTTGGCAAGTGCTGGACACTTTTCATCTGATATCATTGTTGTTTATGGACTATTCATGCTGGTACATGGTGCGGATATGTGCTGGCTCTGCTCACCAGCTATGGTTGCGATTAATGCAAGCTAGGTTCCAACAACAACAAGGGGTCCCAATTGTAGAGAGGAACTTCGATAGGAAACACAGAGGACAACAACGACAGCGCAATGCAGGCGTTACGGATTTTCGAACGACCCATGAGACAGACTGTATTTTGCAATACACCTGTCCCCCTGCCCTTCTGAAGGAATTTACCGAAACGGGTTAAGGATTGCTATACCACTCTCAGGCGGTCTAAATGCAATTTTCCATTTTCACAGGAAATACACTTCTCACACTTCCATGCTGGTGATGTTTTTGACTGCTGCAATCCAATTGGCAAAGCATTTGGTTCGTCGATCAGGAGTGGACTCGCGAGTAGGCTGAATCAAACATTTGCGTTTCTCAAGTGATATATTGAAAGCCAGACAGCCATCCAACAAGTGAGCGGATCGAGCGGACTTTGACCCAAACGCGCTCCCAAGCTCATCAATCATATACTCTTCACCCTTAATTTTTTTTCTTCATCTTGACAGCGGTTCATTCCTTGAGTTGACAGACCGGAGCCGTTTGTTAATCCTTCGCGTCGAGCGGTTGTGGGAAGAAGACGTTGTGTCGTCGAGTTGTTCGTCTCCATATTCGAAACCCGAAACCCATCCACTAGAAAGATGCCGGTCCAATGAAGTTATGCACAGGTCGTGATTTGCTGACATAGACTAATAGAGTGAGTTTTTGCGCAATTTACTGCTCGAAATTATGCTCCCTGAACCAGGGACGATGAATGGGAAGATGTCCGTTGCAGGATATGGTTGGGGAACCTATTTTAGCTTCAGTCGAGGTAATAAATCTTGCGTGAATGATGAAGTTGGAACTGATTTTCGAAACACAATCTATGTCTCTGTCTGCTATTAGAGTCATTTACCGAATCAGTCAAACAAAATCTCAAGTTGGATGTATGACTGCTAATTCTTTTTTTAACATATGCCAAAATATGGAGCTTGTGAAAAAATTAAGATATGTGTTATCTAATAACATAAAGGGTGTGTCACATCAAATTGCATCACGGAAAAAACGCTGTAGAAATTTAATTTTTAGGAATTATATCATCAGCTTTCGCTTATAATCAGATAAGAGTGTATAGATCACGTTGGCCATGCTTCACTGTCAATTTTTCGTAAATTTGGAAAAATATCGTCGAACGAAAAAGAGCGTCGTGAATTAATCCTGTGCACTCATTTCGAGAATCCGGAGTTGTCACATCGGGACATCGGTAAGAAGCTGGGAATCGTCCAATCCACGGTCAGCAGAGTACTAAAACGATACTTCGAGAACCTAACCATCGACCGGAAGGTGAAGAACGGCAAAAATGGATGCTCCGTCAGTGAAAAAGATCACAAGCGCGTAGTTAAGCAGTTTAGACGTGATCCGAGAAGTTCGGTCCGGGATGTCGCCAATAAGCTGAATTTGTCAAGTTCATTCGTCCAGCGGACCAAGCAGCGGGAAGGCCTGCGTACATACAAGGTTCAGAAGGCTCCTAACCGAGACGAAAGGCAAAACATGGTGGGGAAGACGCGAGCCCGGAAGCTGTACACCGAAATGCTGACGAAGCCGCATTGCCTGGTAATGGACGACGAAACCTACGTCAAAGCGGACTTTCGTCAGCTGCCGGGCCTGTTGTTCTTCTCCGCAGAGGACAAATTCAGCGTTCCGGAGGAGATTCGCAAGCAGAAACTATCCAAGTTTGCCAAAAAGTACATGGTGTGGCAAGCGATCTGCTCTTGCGGAAAGCGGAGCGCCCCCTTCGTGATGACCGGCACGGTAAACGGGCAGGTTTACCTTAAGGAGTGCCTACAGAAGCGCTTACTACCACTATTGAAGCAGCACGAGGGCCCGACCATCTTCTGGCCGGATCTCGCTTCGTGCCACTATTCAAAGGACGTGTTGGAGTGGTACGAAGCCAACGGGGTCACCTTCGTGCCAAAGGAAATGAACCCGCCCAACGCGCCGGAGCTTCGCCCAATAGAGAAATATTGGGCGATTATGAAGCAGGCCCTCCGGAAGAACTCAAAAGTTGTCAAATCGGAGGCGGACTTCAAGAGAAAATGGATTTCTGTTAAAAAAAAACTACAACCTGACGTTGTACAGAACCTTATGGACGGGGTAAAGAGGAAGGTGCGAGCATACGGGCTTGGGCTCGAAGTATGAATAAAAAGAAAATGCCAAAAGTTGTTTAATAGTTTTTATTTTACTGTCTAAACTTTTCAAAAGGATCGGTCTACTGGGCGAATTTCTACAGCGTTTTTTCCGTGATGCAATTTGATGTGACACACCCTTTAGTTAATTGCATCTACACAAATACCCTTCATTGTTTGAAGATTTTTTAAATTTTTTTCTAGATGGAATTCAAACCAAGTGTGTCAATGAGGCTCCGGTCTCAAACTATTTCAGCAACTAGGGGGCCACTTGTACATACATTACAAACTTTTACTGATACATTGATTATTACGAACTTAATGGGGTGTATAGCCTTTCAAAATTGTTTCAGAATTCCTCCCGAATATATCAATTCAAAAAGTTGGGCTCTTCTACTCAATGATGCGTTACTGTTCGTATGTCAAATATCGACTATAGGTCCCAAACAATCAGCCGTGTTAACCTTGTTTGAAACGTTGTGACTTTTCATTTTTCACAAAAATTAAGGTTCACCTGGGCCATAATGGGATAATATGTGTTATTTTATTATCTATAGCAGGGCTCTGCATAGTCATAGTCAACTGAGAATAGTCAGCTGACTAATTGACTGACTATATCCATAGTCAATTAGTAATGACTTTTAGCATCCTCACACAGTTTCTCCGCCAAAACGAACAGTCAGTCGGGCGTTCAGTCGCTATCTCCCTCTACCGACTCGACTATATCAATTCATTCTACCCACTCAAATTGTCTTCATCGCATTTTGAAGTGACTTCCTCCAAAATGAATTCGTTTCTCTTTTCTCTCTCCCATGTACATGTGCATCCATCGATGTTTGAGTTCAACGTGGTTTGACATACGCTACAGGTGAGCTAGATTCTTTTCTATCGTTCACGAAAATTACAGTATGCAGTGTGTGTGCGCTATTTTGCACGCCTAATACTAACTAATACTAACGCGAGGACCTTTATAGCATACTTGATAGATGTCTAAGTTCGTTGGTTTGAGTTCACGATGGGTAGACAATAAACCGTCCATTGATGGAGTAACTTCTTTTCTGCATCAGAAATCATGTTTTCGTTCCTCTTTATATGGTAAAAATAAGATTGTGTACGCGGGTATGAATTAGTGTCAGGAGGAAATGGAAATGTGGATTGAAGACAGTTGAATGAAGAGGCAGATTTGTATTCATTAGTCGAGTCAGCTAAAATAACCACTGACTGGACTAGTTCACTAGTCATCCTCGCTAGTCAATTAATTTTCTAGTCAAGTTACTTTTTGTTGGTGGCGATTGCCGAAGCAGTTCTAGTCGAAGCAAAGTTGCTGAGAGTAGAGTCGGTCCTCATTTTTCACCTTCGAAGATTTCGGGCCCTGATCTATAGTAGTTCACTCCAGTTTCGATACACTTTTTTACATTGATTAAGTCTTCTAGCTCATTTTGAGAAATGTCGTTTGAAGCTTCGGTTGAAGTTGTTCGACTGACACTAATGTCGTCATAAATGTTGTTTTATTTGAGCCGCACAGTGCAACTTGTTTAAAAGTTCATTTTCGTTACAACGCCTGTAACTTAATTGATACACTGGGTAAATAAAACTTGAAATTCATTCAAATCAAATACAAATAATCATTTGTTTACAGTGGTTTGCATAATAGTACATAGCAAAGCATAGAACATGATAAAAGATATTTAGATAAACTTTTTCTAGAAAAAATATTAAACTGCATCTCAAATGACTACTTTTCGGAACGAGACGAAAACTTCAAAACAGTTTTTTTTTTGTGGTTTCAGCTTTCAGTTTTCAGAGTTCAGCTGTCAATACAGGTCGGACTCAATTATATACAGACTCGATTATATATGAATCGATTATGTACAATTTTAGACTCCGTTATATACAGTTGAAAACAAAATATCGTGATTTTGGTAGATTCTAGTTGAAGATTCACCAGAAATTGTTTAAAATGATATTGCAGCGAAACTAAAAAAGATAGTGTCAAAAAACGAATTGTAGAGCAATTAGAAAGCTTTGGTTGGTGCATAGAAAAAATCATGTTATTATGTATTTTTTGTATAACATTGAGAATAACACCTTGAGAACCTCTAACATTTAAATTTTTCACTTCTAAAATGTTACTTAAATCCACTAATTTGAAAATTTCACAACTGCATCATGTATTAAATTTTCTCATCTTTCGAATGGAAGCAACAAAATTATATTACGTAGCGTAATTTTTGAATTAGAGCCAGTTTGAGGCAAACAGAGCTCGAAACAGAGAAAAAGTTCAATAACTCTATCATTGTTGAAATTCGAACAGATGCGTGAAAGAATTTGTTCCGTCAAATATGATCCGCTATCACCCCCTGAAATAATTCAGTTTTTTTTTGTGAGAAAGGTATTTTATGATTTTAAAGGGATGAATAAAAAATTAGGTTCTTCGTTTATATTCAAAAAACGAAAAATATAATTATAAATAACAAATAAGAAAAAAATATTTTTTACTCGATTAAAACAGTTCGGCTGACAAGTCTATAAGGTAACACAGTAAAACTGTTTTTTTTTTTCGTAAAATTCAATTTTATTATTCAACATAATTGTCTTCGAAGGTGATACAGCGATTATAGCGATACGATTGTACTCTTTCGGTTTTTCCAAAATAGGTCTCAGTTTTGGTAACCACTTCATCATCGGTCTTAATTTTCTTGTCAGCGAGCATTCTCTTCAGGTCTGCGAACAGAAAATAGTCGCTGGGGCCAAATCTTAAGAATACGGTGGATGCGGAAGCAATTCGAAGCCCAATTCATGCAATTTTGCCATCGTTTCCATTGATTTGTGATTTTCCCATTTTTTTCACAATAACAAAAGTTGATTCACTCTCAATGCTGTAACTCACGAACCAATCGACCGATTGCTGTCAAATTTTGACACGTAAAGATGGTGCTTTGTGATAGTCAAGTAGATTTTTGCCAGAGACGCCATCTAGACGTCAACCTTATGAACTTTTCAGTCGAAGAAATCGGAGACTGTATATAATCGAGTCCACCCTGTATTAGAAAAACCTTATCTCATATATGTTTTTGAATTCCTGGACATTTTCATTAGTAGAACAATTTTTTGATTTCGGAGAACCTTCACAACGCTTCAGAAACAGGATCGAGAATTCTAATGTGCTTAATATCATGTATTAATGTGTTTTTAACTTTTAAGTATTTTATTTCATTAAGACGATGTTGTCAGATGAATTTAAACTCAAACAAATAAACAAATAAACAAATTTTCTGCTACTACGAACATCGGCTGGTGAGACATGTTATCAAAAATCATATCAATGTGAAAAAGTCACCCGGTATCGACCACATCAACGGAAATATGATCAAGGAACTACCTGACCTAGCAATCTCACGAGAATTTTCAACGCAATGACCCATATAGGATATTTACCACAAGCATGGAAAATTTCGACCATCATCATGATTCCTAAGCCAGGTAAAGACGCACAGAAAGTGGAATCTTATAGACCTATCAGCATCCTTCCAATCTTCTCAAAAGTGTTCGAAAAAATCATCCTAATAAAATCAGCGCCCGAGATTGAAAGATTAATGCCGAATCACCAATTCGGATTCAGAGCAAAACATGGCACTATTGAACAAGTGCACCGATTGATAGAAGAAATTCGTAAAGTATATGAAGGCCGCGGATATTGCTCAGTACATTGCTTTCCCACACGTTGGAAGATATTAATCATGTTTCCTGTGTTCAAAAAAGGTGATCGACATTGCCACAGATCAACATGGATTTTACCCCAAAAGATCGACTACCACGAACCTGGCTCAGTTTGCCTCGTTTTGCATAAGAAACATTGATGCTGGTGCTCAAGTCGACACCGTTTACACAGACTTGAATTCAGCATTTGATAGAGTTGACCACGGAATACAAATGGAAAGATTAGGACGAATCGGTGTGTCCGCGGATTTTGTCAGCTGGTTCGAATCATACCTCACGAATCGTATGCTCACCGTTAACATTGGATCGAAAAGATCAGAACAATTTTCGAGCCCGTCAGGCGTGCCACTAGGGAGCAATGTGGGCCCTCAATTTCCATTAACGAGCAGATTACTGGGATTGCAGGTGTAGTATGATTTCAAACCCCGTTCCAAAGTCCATCTTAAAACTCCCAATATACAAATTATCCTTCTCCTCATAAGCAGTTGATTGTTTCAAAATAAATGACTCATGCGTGGTCACTTCAATTTACGATTCCCACGAAACATTCCTCAAGCGCAACTGCATTATTTCGTTAATTGTTTTTCTCCCACATTCGTCCATGCCAACATGCGCGGGCGATATGAATGCACCCTTACATCATGTCGCGCGCAGCTAAAGGCAATAAACCAGAAACCAAAACAAACCCAGTTCTATTCTGATTAAATACGCGACCGTACACAAAGTCGTCGTGACACTTTACGATTTCCCATGAAATCGATATGCGCGCTTATGAGCGCAGTAAGCAATTTTATTTCTTGACACCATTCACATCGAACACTGCATTCGATTGATTGGCTATTCCCCTTTGAAATCGACTTGGCTCCTCCCAATGAAACTCTCCACAAACTGTTGGCTAAGTTAGCTTAAGACACATGTAACTAGCATTAAGACAGTTCTTGTATGACACTCGACGCGGATGCACGCGTGGAGTGACGAGAAATGAATAAAACCTTTTTTGAATAAAAGTATAAAGCAAATATAAGACATGGCGACCGTGAAATTAAACCTGCAATCTTCGGAAGTGATTTATGTGAAGAATATTGAAAATAAGTACAAGGCCGCGTGTGATGAACAATATTGGTGATGTGAACAATATTATTGGCATTACAATATAAACTATATAATTACATGGCGAGTGGTAAACTTGAGTGCAATTACCGCCACAGCTCAATGGAAAAGCCAAAATAAAAGTATGAGAAGAAAAGTTAAGGAAAGGGAGAAAAATCCCCGAAGTTTGTGTAATCAACTTTAGCGCGGACTGAAAAAAAAAAATATATATGAAATATATATTTATTATGGACAACTGGACAAGCTTAAATAGTGAATATTAAGTGTCGTGCCAACAGGCGAGTGATAATTCGAACAGCAAACATTGGAACAATAGCGAAATCTAAACAAATAGTGCTGGGAGAAATTCAAAAAGTGTTACAAACAATGTGATCGGAAAAGTGCCAGAAAAGCGGTGTAATATAAATACTGACACTGAATAGGAGGGAAACAAAATAAAAAAAAAACTCCTTACGAAAATAATTTCAATGAAGATCAAACCAAAAGTGCTGGGAGAAAATCAACAGAGACAACTTATTTTCCCATGTGAATAAAATGAAAAGTTAACCTTAATAAGGAGAAACAGCAAGAGCAGCAGCGGAAAGTGTAACGCGAAGATAAATGAACAGAAGCAGGAACATCGGAAGGCGAGACCATTGTCAGCAATAAGGAACTGACAGGCGGGACCAACAGAGAGCAGAAGGAGCTAAATCTGGAATGAAACCGACGATATGAAGTAAGCAATTGAAACTGATGTATATCAAAATAAAACGTACAGCACTTATCGAACTGAACGCATAGGCTAGAATGATTATATGTTTCTTTATGAAGTGTTCGAATTACATACCCTCGGTTACAAAGTATTTATAAAAATTATTTCCAAATAATGAGTTTTGATAATAATATATTCGGTATAGAAACAATAAATTTCGATACATTTACCAATGACTATAATGTATAATGCATAATGAAAAACAATGCATGTAATTAATTGAATATGCTTCGAGAAAGTAGAAATGGGCCTGTTTGACAAGAAAACTATTCAAAATACAGGAGACCCACAAGTAAATATCCTAAACCACGTGGAACAACACACTTTATTCCACGAAACGCAAGAGTTATTATTATGGATTATACTTGCGATTTTATTAATATTTGCTTTCATTAAACTATACAAGAATTATAAGCAGTGTGTACGTAAAGAAGCACTGAAAGCTGCACAGTCGGCACAAACTATGGCATCAATTGCCTAAAGCTTTAGACTATATATGAATGGCCGCTAATAGAATAACTTAATATACAAAAATTACAGCAAAGAAATAATATCATAAGAAAATAATATAACGAAAATTATATATTATTTTTTTTTACCTCTACTTCAAAAATCTTATAAAAATGATTAAAGACGATTTTGAAGATTTTCTGAAATTATTAGCCGATGTAAGCAAAGGAAAGGGCGAAGGAGCTTTCGCACCTGATATAGTAGTATTTGGAGAAAATACTAAACTCGAATCGTATGAAGAATTACTAGACAGAATAGATGAATTACCCGGATGTGATCCGATTACGTGGCTAAAACTTCCCGGCCAGAAAGAGAGAAGACGACAAAGATTGGCCGAAGCAAAAAGGAATAGAAGGCAAATGAAAAATGATCAATAAAATAATATATATATATTTTTTCGCAAATTTGTTCTTATCATTAGTCCGAAAAGATAAAATTCTGAGAATTTATGAATAAAAATGAGTCTTCCTAAATGGAACAACTCAAAGAAATTGAATCATATCTGAAAAAGGGATATCAGAATTTGAATAAAAATAAAAACAGACCAAGAACTTTACATAATATTGAAGTCAAAAGGCAACAGTTACAAGAAAACTTAGCCAAATATCGAACAATACTAAAATCTTTCGAGTATAGACTTGGAGCTTCAGTCTGGAATGACGAAGTTGAAACTTATGGTGCACTGAAACAAATATATCAGAAGGCCATCAAAATTTTAGATGAATCAGAAGTAATACAAAGGGAATACGATAGTGAACCAGAGACACTTGGTAAATCAAGTGGTTTACTAAAACCCTATAAATTAAGCACTGACGATTCACTATTGAGAGTGAAAAGTGAAATTAATTTAAAACAAAGAAAAATTAAATTTAAAATATTGACAAAAATTTTAATTTGGTATATTAAAATACACAAAGTATCCAACATGGCTCTTAATATTAAAACAGCCGCTGAATTAGCAACGCTGATACCCACTTATGACGGAAACGCAAGTGGTGTTAAATCATTTATAGACGCGGTGAACTTGGCAAAGACCATAGTTCCAATCGAAAGCAAAGCAGCCGCAATTCAAATTATACTAACAAAATTAACTGGAAAAGCGAGAAATTTATTCTCAATATCTCCAACGGATTATGACGAAATAGTCGCAAAAATCCAAACAAATTGCGAAGAGAAATCAAATTCAGACATAGCCTTAGCTAATCTGATGAATTTGAGACTCAAATCGACAAATGAAATCGAGAAATTCACTAAACAACTCGATGAATTGACAGATAAGCTCAAAGATACCTATATAAGAGAACAAATTCCCGACACAGTCGCAAGGAAAATGTCTCAAAAGGTAGCGATCAAAACACTTATCAAAGAAACACTCAACAGAGAGACCAAAATGATGCTGAAAATTGGCAAATTCGACAATTTACAAGAGGCCATCAACGTAATGGTAGAAAATGAAAAGGACAATACTGATTCAAACGCAGTCGTACTGCAGTCGATTAAGGCTAGACAACCAAATCATTATAACACAAACCGAAATTTCAATTACAGAAACCCTATGGTTTATGAAAGAAATAATCAAAGAAATTATTTCCATGGAAGATATCAAGCAAGATATCCAAATAACCTCAATAGAAACCTCAACCGACAATATCCCATTAACCATCAGTATCCTACTAATAGAAATTCAATCCAAAATTCCCGACAACAACCAAATTTCAATCAAAATTTACAACAATACCCTTTTCAACGAAATTTCAATCAAAATCAAAACAGAAACGTTAACAGAAATTTCAATAGAAATAATGTACCAGTGAGAATGTACGTAGCAAATCAGCAAGACATTCCTCGACAGAATAATCATGCAAACAATAATGGATTTCACCCACAAAACGAATCAGATAATACTTGCCAAGCTATGGTACCGTTCAACAACAATATTGCAAATAATGGGAACAATCAAGCAAATACCGATTATTTTTTAGCCAACCAGTAACAATTGCTAACAGATGTCGACTAACTGAACAATTGTTACGGACAGGCATACCGATTTTGACATTAAATTTAAATGCATCAAATTTTATCCAAGTCAAAGTGCACATGACTGGAAATAAAATATGCAACTTGATCATTGACACCGGTGCAGATATTTCGTTGTTCAAAGCACGAAATATTCTCCCAAATCAACATGTAAATACTAACAATAAGATTAAATTAACCGGCATTACGGAAAATAGTGTAGAAACATTAGGTTTAACAAATACATCTTTATGCTTTAATAATACATTAACTTTAAATCACGATTTTCACCTAGTTACCGCAGACTTACCAATTACGGCTGATGGTATTCTAGGTCGAGATTTTTTAATAAATTATAAATGTTTAATAGATTATGAACATTGGCTACTTACATTTAATATAGCCAATATACAAATTTCAGTACCAATAGAAGACAACTTAAATGAAGGCTTCATGCTACCAAGTCGTAGTGAAGTTATCAGAAGGATACCATATTTAAACATTAGAGAGGATATGGTAGTCCATTCAGAAGAAATTTACCCAGGAGTTTTCTGTGGTAACACTATAATTTCACCTTTAAAGCCTTATGTAAAATTTGTAAATACTACGAATAAACCTTTGTACATACATTATTCTAAATTTAAGCCTACATTAAGTATTTTAAACGATTATTCTATTCTTAATGTAAATACCAAAAATATTAATAATAAGAGATCCGAAGAGATTTTTAAAAGCATAAACACGGACAAAATTCCTCCATATGCTAAAGATAAATTTAAAAAATTAATTAATGATTATCAAGACATATTTTGTCTTCCAGAGGAGGATGTTACTCAAAACAATTTCTATTCACAGAACATTGTTCTAAGTGATAAAGTTCCTGTATATATTCCTAATTACAAGACGATTCATGCGCAACAAACCGAAATTAATCAACAGGTAAACAAAATGTTAGAGAGTAATATAGTGGAACCTTCAGTTTCACCATACAACTCTCCTATACTTCTAGTACCGAAAAAATCCCAAAATAATGACAAAAAATGGCGTTTAGTCGTTGATTTTAGACAACTAAATAAAAAAATTTTAGCAGACAAATTTCCTCTACCAAGAATTGACGATATTTTAGATCAACTTGGCAGAGCAAAATATTTTTCAACATTAGATCTCATGTCAGGTTTTCATCAAATACCTTTGGACAATGAGTCTAGAAAATTTACGGCATTTTCAACACAAAACGGACATTATCAATATACAAGATTACCGTTTGGATTGAATATAAGTCCAAACAGTTTTCAACGTATGATGACAATTGCAATGGCTGGTTTAACCCCAGAATTAGCTTTCATTTACATCGACGATATTATAGTCGTAGGATGTTCTGTAAACCATCATATTTCAAATCTAAATCAAGTTTTTGAAAGATTAAGATATTACAATTTGAAGCTAAATGCGCAGAAATGCAAATTTTTTAGCACTGAAGTTACCTTTCTAGGTCATAAAATAACAGAATATGGCATGTTACCAGATGATTCCAAATTTTCAACTATTCAAAATTATCCAGTTCCTAAAAATGCAGACGAAGTTAGAAGATTCGTTGCATTTTGTAATTATTATCGTAAATTCGTACCAAATTTTGCATTAATAGCAAATCCCCTTAATCAACTATTGAAGAAAAATTCACAATTTATATGGACCAATAGTTGTCAAAATGCATTCAACACCCTAAGAAATTCATTAATGTCACCAAGATTATTACAATATCCAGATTTTACGAAGCAATTTATATTAACAACAGATGCTTCAGATATAGGTTGTGGAGCTGTATTGTCTCAACAAACACAACATGGAAATTTACCAATAGCTTTTGCAAGCAAAACTTTTACACCTGGTGAAAAGAATAAACCAGTGATTCTAAAAGAATTAACAGCCATACATTGGGCTATTAATTACTTCAAACCTTACCTGTACGGTAGAAAATTTTTAGTACAAACGGATCATAGACCGTTAGTTTTCTTATTCGGTATGAAAAATCCAACTTCAAAATTAACTAGAATGCGTCTTGATTTAGAAGAATATGACTTTACAATTGAATACATAGCAGGAAAATCAAATGTAGGAGCAGATGCTTTATCAAGAATAGTAACCTCCTCTGATGAATTAAAAAATTTAAATATATTAGGAGTAAGCACAAGAGCGATGACTCGTAATTCGAAAAATAATTCAAATATGAAAACATCTGATAATCAAATTTCTGTACCACGAGAAACTGATCACTTCTCTACGTACATGACAAATAATCCATCAGAAACGAAGAAATTAATTAAACTCGAAACACGCGTCGACAAATATGGAATGATATTTTATTTAAAGAAAAACAATAAAATTATTGCCCAAGTGCATCAACAAATTTTACATGGAAGTCAGACATTAGAATCTGCACTTCTGAAAATAGAAGGAACAATGATTAAAATGAACCAAAAGAAATTAGCGCTGTCGACAAAAGACGAAATATTTAAAATGATATCAATTGAAAACTTTAAAATATTAGCGAATACTCAAGTGTATTCAATAGAAATTATTATTTACAATCCACCAATGTTTTTAACAAAAATAAAAGACATCCAAAAAGTATTGAATGATTACCATAACACCCCTACAGGAGGTCACATTGGTCAACATAAGTTGTACCTTCAAATTAGAGAAGTGTATAATTGGAGCAATATGAAAAGATCGATTGCAGAATTCATCAAGGCCTGTGAATTATGCAAACGAAACAAAGTCATAAAGCATACAAAAGAAAAACAAGTAGTTACTACAACACCAAATCACCCATTCGAAAGTATTTCAATAGATACAGTTGGACCATTACCAAAAAGTAACAACAACAATAGATATGTAGTTAGTATTCAATGCGATTTAACGAAATATGTCGTATTAATTCCAGTACCTACTAAAGAAGCAAACGTAATTGCTAAAGCATTAGTAGACAATTTTATTTTAACTTACGGAACATTTTTAACTTTACGTTCTGATCAAGGAACTGAGTATAATAACGAAGTCTTTGAACAGATCTGTGAAATGCTTAAAATTGAACAAAAATTTAGTACAGCCTATCACCCTCAGACGATTGGTTCTTTGGAGAGAAATCACAGATGTTTAAATGAATACCTGAGATCTTTCGTTAACGAACATCAATCGGATTGGGATGAATGGTTAAAATTCTATGCTTTCAATTATAACACAACCCCACATTCACACCATGAATTTACCCCTCATGAATTAATTTTTGGAACTAAAGCTAAATTACCACAAGAATTATTTGAAAAAGGAACTGAACCAATATATAATTTTGAACAATATAGTAAAGAACTAAAATTTAAATTACAACGATCTAATGAAATAGCAAGAACCAAATTAATTGAGCAGAAAATTCAAAGAGCAAAAAACTCAGAAAATGTCATTAATCCAATTCATTTAACAGTAAACGACAAAGTTTATCTAAAAATAGAAAACAGAAGAAAACTTGATCCATTCTATGACGGACCATATATAGTTCAAGAAATACTAGATACAAACTGCAGGATTCAGAACCCCAAAACAGAACATACACAGACAGTACACAAAAACAGATTGATAAAAATATAGAATCAAACAACATTCATTTTTAGAGAAGTTACTTCATTCGCAAAAACCAATTATATTACAATTATTTATAGAAATCTTTAGAAATATATCAAATTACCAATATTATACAAAACCACATACCATTGTTTACAATATACCAACAGCTTTGGAAAATAAAAAGTTTAGAAACCTATAAAAAGTCTATAAAATATTTGTAACATTGAGAGAAGCCAAGGAATAATTAATCCATAATCTGAATACTAAGAATGATTCCATTGCATTACATCATTCTCTTAAAGAGGGATGGTGTAGTATGATTTCAAACCCCGTTCCAAAGTCCATCTTAAAACTCCCAATATACAAATTATCCTTCTCCTCATAAGCAGTTGATTGTTTCAAAATAAATGACTCATGCGTGGTCACTTCAATTTACGATTCCCACGAAACATTCCTCAAGCGCAACTGCATTATTTCGTTAATTGTTTTTCTCCCACATTCGTCCATGCCAACATGCGCGGGCGATATGAATGCACCCTTACATCATGTCGCGCGCAGCTAAAGGCAATAAACCAGAAACCAAAACAAACCCAGTTCTATTCTGATTAAATACGCGACCGTACACAAAGTCGTCGTGACACTTTACGATTTCCCATGAAATCGATATGCGCGCTTATGAGCGCAGTAAGCAATTTTATTTCTTGACACCATTCACATCGAACACTGCATTCGATTGATTGGCTATTCCCCTTTGAAATCGACTTGGCTCCTCCCAATGAAACTCTCCACAAACTGTTGGCTAAGTTAGCTTAAGACACATGTAACTAGCATTAAGACAGTTCTTGTATGACACTCGACGCGGATGCACGCGTGGAGTGACGAGAAATGAATAAAACCTTTTTTGAATAAAAGTATAAAGCAAATATAAGACACAGGCATTGCAGCAGAAACGGAGCATTGCTCATGCTGTGTTTATCGCAAAAATTGTAAACGGTGACGTTGACGCATCTGGACTGTTAGGGCAACTCAACATTTTCGCCCCTGAACGATTGCTTCGCCAACGGACTTTCCTGCTGCTTGAGCCCCGGAACACAATATACAGACTACATGACTCAGTGCGCTTCATGTCCGCTAGTTTCAATGAATTAATCGTCTATTTTCAATTTGCCTCTACTGCGTCTGCATTTAAGCACCGACTCCATGAACTGAATAGGTACCACTGACAACGAGGACTGCCATGGACAAAGGCCCAGTTCCCACTCAGTTATTTTGTTTTTGACGTTGAACTACGTCTTTCATGAAGGGTGCCAAATCAGAAAACAGGTCACGTTTTTATGAAATAATGTTAACGTTAATAACTATTTTCACTGTGAACGAATTCTCGTTATTTACATACCAATTGAATCGGAAATTCTCTAAGATTTGTTTGATATGCTATACATTACTATTCACTTATCTCTAAACGGTTTAAATTCATGAAAACTGGAAGAACTTCCTTTTTTCCCATACATTTGTTCAGCCGACTTGAGTGCTAACCCTACCCGTATTTCGAATGCTTATAATTCGAACATTTCTTAACAGATCTGAAAGATGTTTCTATCAATTGATAGGAAATATTTCTACGCGTCTATCACAATTAATAAAATTTTATTTTTCATCCAAAAATTGCATTTTTCAAAATATTTTTTTTTGAAAATCTGCTATTGGAATGCAAACGGGATACATAACCATTTAAATGAAATAAAACTATTCTTGAACCAACACGACATTGACGTTTTTCTCATCAATAAAACTCATCTGACGGATCACTACAACATCAGAGTCACGGGATATGATTTCTATGTTACAAATCACCCGCACGGGTCAGCAAGAGGAGGGGCTGCGGTCCTCATCAAACGAGATATTCCACACTATTTATGGCACCGTCACAGTACCCTAAATATCCAAGCAGCGGCTGTGTGCATCGAGAGTAAATCAGAGAAATTAGTACTAACAGCACTCTACTCTTCACCGAACCACCACCCTTCGGAAGAGGAACTGAAAGACTTCTTCTCACTCCAAGGGCACCGATTTATCGTCGCTGGTGACTTCAACCCAAAACACACCTTTTGGGGATCAAGGCTGATTACCTCTCGTGGTCGCGTATTATACAACGTTATCACTGACTCTGGCTATGACATTGCATCATGCAGCGAACCGACACACTGGCCAGAGGATCTCGCAGGAAAAAAAAATTAATTCCTGGATATTTTACAAAAATGTCACTTTTCCAGATATATTTTTACAAATGTTTTATTTTAGAAAAATATATTTTTCCAGAGAGGCGTCGTGCACAAATTACGTAACGCAAAAAATCCGGATTTTGGACCGCCTCCCACCTCCCCCTCCATAACGCAATTTCCTATCGCCTATATAAAAGTATCCTATATAAAAAAATTTTTTTTTCAAAAAAAATAATTTTATTTTTGTAATAATTTTCTTTCAAAGTAATTTTATTGAAAAAAAGGTTTGATATTATTTATAAAAAAAAATCAAACATCAACTTATTTGAGATACACTCTTTACATACTGTTTTCTTTTTATGTTTTGATTTGTTTTTTCTACTATATTGTCGACGAAATATTCCAAAGCATGGTAATGTATAAATGGCCTCACAATCTCGAGAACAGCAAGGAAAAATTGCCTACAATAATTACTACAATTTAAACAGCGAAGTTTCTCGCGTTATTTTCCAATTTCGATCAATTTTAACCATTTTTCTATTTTACTTCATATGCCTGTTGCTCTATCACGTTGTATTGATCTGATGTTATTTGTTATCAAAATATTTGACAAAAATCATTATCTAACCTTTTTTTAATTTTTTCTCCCTGCTTCATTCCGGTAAATGCTACATTTTAACAAATTTGTATCGCGTGAATGGCATTTGAGTAAATGTTAAACATGCGGTTTCAGCATCCTTTTTTATCATTCTGTAAAATGGTCGTAATGTGATTACGACGGAAAGGTTTAGGGAACTGACAACGATAGCAACGGGACTCTATTCAATTGTCAGGTTACAGCCTTCTAAAATCCCTAAACTTTTTTGATGTTTTATGTTGCTTCTCTTTTTTCTTGATAAGTGTATTGTGTGGATCAGATGTCTGATGGTATTGATTACATTCTATACAAAGAAGTTGATATTTTCCAAATGGATTGAAGCATGCATTTTCAATCTGTCTCCGAAACACGGATATGAAACCATCACCTTGTACCCATAAATCTTTATTTAGAATCAAAATATCTCTCTAGAAACTAAACGTGTAATAAAATTAAGAAACTGGATTCCTTCATTCAGATCAGGTATCAAAAATTTGTAATCTAAAATTTGATTATGAAATTTGAAATAGAAATCAGAAATCTGAAAGTTCTGATCTGAATCTTGAATCTAAAATCAAGAATCTGAGTCGGGAGTCCGAGTCAATTTCATACAGACGAAGCTGTAACTTTCGACTTCTAGGAACCACCTGTTACCTAGGCTTGCAAAACATCCCTTGCCGGTCAACAAAATATAGACAAACAAAGTTATTCAGAGCTCATCACCGGATTCCCCCAAAGGTAATAACGAGATGATTAAAACTATGAATAACATTTCCTGCAGACTGCTCCAAAATCCCCTCATCGTTCGTCGTAGAACTCTAATCCCAACCAACCACCAGCAACAGTCACGACGGGCTTCGCAAATTGGATTCCGGATTCGGTCGAACCGAGCCAACATTTCAAAAGTTCTCCTCTCCCGCATACACCTGGATCAGTGCGCCCCATTCTGTAATTAATCAAATCACACGTGAAAATCGGCATCAGCAGCATCACCAGCATGCATGTTTCCCCTAGATGGACCAGTTTGCCGTGTTGTTACATCGGTGGCAGACTGTGTGCTGCACCCAATGACTAACTCGGACCAATGCGTGCGCCTGCCGAGAGACTAGGGACGACGGCGCCGGATAATTAATGCACTTACCTCGTAAAGACCGGAAGCTGCGAGCCCATAATTTGCAATCGGGCGAACAGGAGTGCCACGGTGGCCACGAACAGGACTACCAGCCGTCGGGTGGCTTCGTGAGGCCACCAGCCGCTAGGCAGCGTTTTGCCGGTCATTGCCGACCGAGCCAGGTGGTAGATGTCGCCGAGACGAAGCTGCAAAAGAACCGAGAGAGAAAGAGAAGAAGAGTGAGAAAAATGGGATTTTAATCATTCAGATCTGCTAACGCAGATAAAGTAGGGTTGGGGAAAGAAACGGTGGTGTATTTGCATTGGGGCGGATAGAACTGCCATTAGAGGAGCACCAAGCGCGCCAGGACGTGCACTTCTCTCCATCGCTCGTAAATTAGATGAGTTTTCCGACATTCCGGGGGATTAGAAGTAGCGACACTTGTGCAATGCGGCACGATTTTCGTTACCCCCTGTGTCATCTCGGTTACGGAGGGTGTATATGAGTGTGTTTGTGTTGAATATTGTGGGACGATGTTGCCAAAACATGGGGAATGTACATTCTTTTTTTTCCCAAAAACGTTTATTTATCAGACTAAATTAGTTATCATCTATTTTTTACAGTAGGGGGTCTTTGTAGTCACTTGGCTGCGCGTTTGCTTACTAAGCGATCGATCGTTAGTTCAAACTCAGGGCCCTCAACTGACCATTTTTGTGTTACTACGTCCACGCAATAGTCATTAGCGATGCAGATCGATTCATCAATTCAACTGCTCTGCTCTGCAAGAAACATCGGGTTGTTGTGCTATTAATAACAATGATTAATATCAACTGTTTCCGCAGTCCGGTCTGAACAATGCAAGAACTGAAAGAATACCCTTACGCCTAAATGTCTACTATATTGTAATTTACCTTAATGGCTATTACTACTGCGTAATTTACAATTTATAGAACCATAAACATGTACATTAGGGTGGATTGATGGAAAAAAATCATCATCGAATTTCGAAAAGCGACCATGTACATTTTGTTTATCGATCCAAAAAAATGACCTGTGCGAAATTTCAGCTCAATCGAACATGATTTAGGGGTGCCTCAAAGCACTCAAAGTTGTGATTTTTTGGCCACTCCGGCTAAGTTCCTAAAAGTCGATTTTCGGCCCCTTGGAAGATTTTCGAGGTTGAAAAAATCGCGCTTTGAGGCACCCCTTAAATAATGTCCGATTGAGCTGAATTTTGCACAGGTAATTTTTTTGGACCAATAAACAAAATGTACATGGTCGGTTCTTTAAATTGGATATTTACTTTTTTTCCGTACCTTCATTGCCTCTCAGTCCCAAAAGGTCGATTTTCGGCCAAATTTTTTTTTGTCGGGATGACAACAGATCTCGACGACCTTTCATGCATTTTTAAGACATTCGGCATCGAAAAAAATTTCAATTTTCCAAATTTCCTTTACTTCCCCTTTGGAAGACTTTTGAGGATCAAAAAATCAAAACTTTGAGCGCTTTGAGGCACCCTTAAATTATGGTATGTTATGAGCATTTTCGCTGCCACCCTAATGTACATGTACTTAATTAAAACTCGGCTCTGAGCCTAAATAAAAAAACAAATAGGATAAAAAAATATGTTTACAGAGTCATGACAATAAAATAAAAATAATTTGCTATATATATATATATATATATATATATATATATATATATATATATATATATATATATATATCGAAAAGTAATGAACCGATCGACATGAAAATTGGTATGTAGGGGTTTTTGGGGCCGGGGAAGGTTTTCATGATAGTTTGAGACCCAGTCTTGTTTTCGGGGTAAGCTTTGGATCGGGGAAGTTTTGAATTAGATGAAATTGGTGGAGCGTTTTCATCAGGAGTTAAACATTGAGCATTTTCTGAAGGATGAGCAGGGAAAGGGGGTGCGAGGTATGGTATCATATACAACATTTCAATAGTCGGGTAAAGAGGAACATCCTCGTTCCCGTCCATGGTAAAAAATAATAACTATTTAAACCTACTTGACACTATTGTGTCATTATATTTTATCGAGAAATGAACTTTTTCATTTAAAAATATTTTTTTTCCTATTTCAAAATATCTCTCTTCATGCTTCTTTTTGTGAGTTTTCCGTTGCAAACAATTCCAGTTGAGGGGCTCAAAATGAAAAGGGTATAATTGACACCATCGATCCTATAGCAAACTCAATTTGGAACGTTTTTACAGTTGAGTTATTAACTAAAGAAAAAGTTGATGAAGATAAATCGATCAAGTCAATTACACCCTTTTCCTTCTGAGCCCCTCATTTCTGCTCAAACTCAAAAATATTCATCTCGATGAGATCAAAAGATCGCATCATAATCACAGGTGTTCGACAAATTAGACACCGGAAGACAGGAAGAGAACTGTATGTTTCTGTGACAAACACCTCACCTGAAATCTGGATGAAAATGTTTTTTTTTCAAATATACGTCCTAATAACACACCGTAGGGGGACCTAATTATCAAAAATTTCACCCAAAACCCCAAGTGTGGTCTAAGTGAAACGAATTGTCAACACTTCCGGAGACGACGATGGGCACATTTCTCCGCAACCCTCCTAAAACAATAACTCTATTAGGCGCTGAGACATTCCGTGTCTACCAGCCTAATGGAATTCGGTGATACATGATGTGACTATCATGACCGTCGTGAGTACGTGTGCTCAGAGGGTACACCCCCTGCGACCCCTCGCATCAACACGACTCGATACGACTATGCTCTCTCTCATCGGGCATCCATATCTTAAGCTGGGAGGAAGAAAAATAACAAACCCATCTGCAAACAGGCCGGCCGAACCGAGCCGAGCTGAGCTGAGCTGGGAGGCATTCCTGTGGTTGAGTGAGGAGTGTCATGTGGTGCGGTGAATATAGTGAAACATGACCAGTGGGAGTATTAAATTACATTTTTACACCGCCGCTGCTATGAGCTGGCATTATGTAGACGCTGGCGCTGGTCAGCGGGAGGATCGTCTCCCCTGTGGGAGACCATGTATCTTGGTTTGATTCTAATTGGGAAAGTCCGAAATCGTCCACAGTTTAGGCGGTTGGTTACGAGTGATAAGAATCACAACGATGCTTTGCACAGTTTTATGGATGGACCGGAAGAAATGGAATGCGTACGGGGGAAAACGATGAAGCAATCCAAAGTATGTGCGTATGTGACCCTTGAGCCGAACCGAGAATGAGCCGACGGCATTTATTTCTTTACTTCCAACCCATTTAGCTGAAACATTATGGGGGTTCATCTGAATGATTCTTCGGCAGTTGAACCGTGCCCTTCCTCTTCCATCACATTACAAGATGAAGCACGAACATTTTTCAGCACAGAAACTGTAGCATTGTGAAATATTTTACACTCTAAGTTTGCCAGAGTTGTAACACTCCAATAAATCTCATCTGCCTCTAATATTTTGCACAATAATCCAACGTTCCGACCCGAACATTATCATGAACTCGTGTGGTAATCATGGTTTAGTTTCTCGTTCATCTTCCTCTGACGCAACACGGCAAAGAGCGAAAACTACAGTCGAGAACAACGAACAATGCATGACCTCACATAACACCCTCGCGCACATCCTTCTTCCTTGCTGTGGTTCGTGAAAAGCGGGCAAAAGAAAATCTGCATCATAATCTAGTGTGGCCTCAACTGCTGCTGCCGCCGTTGCTTTTCCCGCTGGCGCTAGAGAAGAGCTAGATAGCATCCATGGGAGCGCAAACAGTGCACATATCCAGCCCCTGGTGCCACCCACGGGGTGGCTCCCGAACCCACACAAACGCCACCCGCCAGCCGCGTGAATAGTTTTCTTGATATATGGTGTTTGTTTTTCGATCATAATTTATCCGGAGAAAACAGATTTATTTCATATCGTTAAGCGCGCTCATGGCTTGATGCAAAAACGGCGGCGTCGGCAGCGGCGGTTGGTTTTTGCAGGCTACCCTCACTCTTACCCCACTCCAAGCTGCCAATCTCCACAGCGGATTTAACGCTCTTTAGCACACCTGCAGCATCAGCAGCAGCAACGCTGCTGCTTGATGGCCTTTGCCATGGACACATCATTTGCGTTGTGTGTCCGTTGAAGCTGGCCACGGGTTCTGAAACGGGACTGGCAATTGATCAATGCCTCGCAAAGATGAACCGCGTTTATTGATATTTTTAGTCTATCTCGCCATGTTTCGGAGTGTTGCGGTTAAACTGAGCCATAACAAATTTGGGGCGAGCAAAAAAAATCATCATCTATTTGTATTATCGCAAGACCCCTCGGTGCGATGTGGCGTGTGTTATGAGCGCAAAAGGATACCCATGAATTTTCCCAAACCATCAACAGTGTATTGCCGTTGCCGTCGATCCGTCTCTGTTCATCAGCATCATCAGCCTCCAATGGGAATGAGACACAGAGGGAGAAGAATTGGCTGTTTATCGGGGTTAGACATTCACAGCCCCTACCACTGTGGATTTATGGAAATCAATCGCTGCTGTGCCTCCTTGTTTTATGTTGATTTTCGGTGGCTCCTGTTTGACGCCGTCGAATTCTTGGCCAGCGTTGGTCTGTTGTGGTGGTGGTTTTTTATGTTTGCGTTGTTGCCAACATGTTTGCCAACGTATCGGAGCACACTTTTGCGCCGGTCGTATTTGCGGACCAGAGCATACGCATCGCCGCATACCGACAGAGGGCGTCGTTCCATTGTCGAGAAAAGAGAAGTCTTTGTTTTGGATTTACATGTTCCATGCATAGCAAATAGGGAGAGCGTGAGGGTTTGACGAATTGGAGAAAAATGTGGAACAATATGACCCATTCGAGTGGGTATTCTCAGTTTAGAATTTTTTTTTCGGGGCATTCCGAAACCCGAGGATGATGTTAGATTAGGAGGGTTGATTGAAAGATATGGAATAATATGTTCTTATTTGAAAATTAATTAGAATCCATTAGATGCACTTCTTGAGAACAATCACACAATTTCTTGGTTGACTTATAGAAACACTTGGGACCCAAGTGTGACCGGTGGCAACCTAAGAGAAGGCAAATATACATGAATAAATCTGATCTATTTTCCACTAGCTGACCCGGCAAACTTCGTCCCGTTCAAATTAATTTTTCGTTATCACATCCACATTTTCTTACTAAGAGCTGTTCATGGATCCAATCGCAGAATTGTTCATTGATTGATCTTCTAATCTACCCTTTTTACCTTTTACTATAAAATTCCTAGTACTTCTGCCAAAACTCATCATTATAATATCAGATTATTTTCAGACACAATTCTCGTTCAAGATTTTTCAATCACTTTCAAATAACATGTTTCTCCGTTACATGGAATAAATTTTTGGTACAGAAAATATGATAGAATAAAGACAGCCCTAAATCGGACAATTCCTTTCTCGAGTTTTGCTCTTATCAACACATTCGCTGATCCATTTTTATTTATATAGATAGAAGACGGAGTGCGTTTTATCACATTAAAATCCATTTCCATTTTCAAACGAAGATCAATTTCGTTAGCGCAAACATCAAATGGGCTAAAACGCTTGTCAATATGTAATTGTAGAACATATGCGAAATTGATCTTCCGAATTTTCCCATTTTCTTACATTTCTTACAGAGTTTCCCGAAAATTTTCAATTGTCATGTTTGGTTGAAATATGTTTATTTTTTTTATGGGACCCCTCTCCATTCCAGAGAAGGGAGGGGTGTCATACTACGATAGAAAAGATTCTCGTACATAAGAACCCTCAAATCCCAAATTTGGCTCCGTTTTCTTGATCAGTTCTCGAATTATGCAGAAGTTTGTGTTTCATTTGTATGGCAGTCTCCTTGTCCTTAGAGAGGGGGTAGGTGTGTCGAATCACCATTGAAACATTTATTGCTTCCTAAAACCCCAATATGCAAATGCTGGTTGAATTTGCCTGATTAGTTCTCGAGGGAGAGGGGAGGGGAGGAGGAGTATCAAACCACTATAGAAACATTTATTGCACCCTTAAACCTTCATGTGACTAATTTGGTTTCATTTGCTTGATTAATTCTCGAGTAATGCAGAAGTTTGTGTTTCATTTGTATGGCAGCCCCCCTTATAGAGGGGGGAGGAGTGTTTATTAACCATAGAAATGTTTCGTGCCCCCTAAAGCCTACACATGCCATATTTGGCTCAATCTACTTGATTAGCTTTCGAGTTATGCATATGCATATGCAATTTGTGTTTCATTTGTATGGCAGCCCCCCCTAGAGTCTGGAGGGTGGAGAGTCTAACTATCATAGAAACATTTATTGCACCCTTAAACCTCAATATGCCTAATTTGGTTCCATTTGATTGAATAATTCTCGAGTAATGCAGAAATTTGTGTTTCATTTGTGTGGCAGCCCCTCCTTAGAGAGGGGGGAAGAGTGTCTAACCACCATAGAAACATTTATTGCACCCTTAAACTTCCGTGTGCCTAATGTGGTTTCATTTGCTTGATTAATTCTCGAGAAATGCAGAAATTTGTGTTTCATTTGTATGGCAGCCACCCCTTAGATACGGGGGTGGGGGAAATGAAACACAAGTTTCTCCATTACTCGGAATTATTCAATCAAATGGAACCAAATTAGGCATATTGAGGTTTTAGGGTGCAATAAATGTTTCTATGATAGTTAGACTCTCCACCGCCTCTGGAGGGCTGCCATACAAATGAAACACAAATTTCTGCATAACTCGAAAGCTAATCAAGCACAACTTGGTATGTGAGGGTTTTTGGGTATGAGAAATGTAGTAAGAGAACATGATAACATGATAACAGGTATTGATAACAAAAACACACATTTTTGGCGGGACGAAGTTTGCCAGGTCAGCTAGTTCTTTATAAATGAAAAAAGCCAATGAACATTTAAAAATGACTAATAAACTGTTCGCAGAAACTTTAACTTAATGCGCAATAGTAGTGGCTTACAGTACTCATGTATTCATGATTTAGCGGTTGTATCTCTTGATTCTACAAATCAACAGTTTGCGGTTCGTTAATCTTCAGTTATTTTTATACACCAAGGAATTGAAAATCCCAGACAAATCTTCAACTGGACAACATTGAGATAGATTCGTTGATTGTAATGAACAACATCACTTTTCGTTCAAACGGATATTCAAGCTTGTGTTTCTACATTCGGAGATGTACACTCTGTCCAACTTCTATAAGACCAGGTGATGATCTTGCTGCTTTGTGTCATTGTGAACAAACAATGCTTCAATTTATATTCTAGTGTATAGCTATTGGTGACTACCATACACTGCATGGTTTTCATATGTGTGTGTGCAAGCGCTAAGCGTAAACGAATGTTTTCGTATTTTCAACTGTCAAGTTTCTATAATTTCCGTTGCTTTAGTTGTTTTGATCAATTAAATCTGGCAAATGCCGAAGGGAAAAGTCCTCACGGACAGAGAAGAGAGACAAATCGATGCATTTCACCAAGAAAATGTTGGTATCAGAGAAATTTCTCGTCGGATTGGACGATCCAACCAAGTAGTGCTCAATTATTCGGCGAATACTCAAGGATACGGTAAGAAGACGAGAGCTCCTCGTAAATCGAAGCTCTCTGACAAGGATAAGCGGGAAATAGCTAGAACAGGCTCAAATATAATACCTCACAATCGCATGTGCAAATAAAGCAATATTTCAACTACTTAACTGCTCGGGTGACAATCCATCAAATTTTGGTGAAAAATCGTCACACAAAGAGGGCTTCAGAGGTTAAAATTCCTCATCTTACACCATCTCACCTCGGAAGACGTCTGAGTTTCTACAAAGCTCACATGAACCGACAGTGGAACATGGTATGTTGTGAAAAAAAATGTTTCCAAAAGAATACATTCTGCTATATACCATAACGAAGAGTTCTTCAATGTATCGGTTATCACCACTGACGAAAAAAAGTTCAATTTGGATGGTCCTGATGGTTTCAATGGGTACTGGTGTGATTTACGGAAGAAGGAACAGTATTTTTCAACCACGAATTTTGGTGGAGACTCGTGCATGGTTTGGACGAGATTCTGCGCAACCGGAAAGCTCAAATTAGCCTTCACATCATTCAAGGATTACACACATGTTCTGGAATCCTCCCTCCTACCGTTTTTGCGTGGATATCGTCACAAAAAATTCACATTCTAGCAAAACAGTGCTTCTATTCATACCAGCAAGTAAACTAAGCAATGGATTAAGGACCAAAAACCTAATTTTTTGAACTGGTTGGCTCGCTCTCCAGACATGAATCCTGTTGAGATCCTTGTACGCAGAATCTACACTGGGGGAAAAAAAATTGAAGAACTCAAGGTCGATTTTTCGACCTTTTTGGTAAATAGTATTCCAACACGAATTTTCAAGGTTATTAGTTGATATGGCAAAAGTTTACCAATTATTGATTTGTAAATCAGCCTATCGTTTTGAATTCTTCATTGATAATACTTATGCATTTTGATGTGGTCTTATAGAAACTGAACAGCTGAAATTATGACATTAGACACAATAAATAAACAAACAACTCTTTTGAATGGAATTGACATTAAATATACTTTATTCTAAGCAGTCTACGATGTATGAATTGTTGGAATTCTAACTGCTTGTGTTGCAACAATATAAAATCAGGGTGGTCTTATAGAAGTTGGACAGAGTGTATTGTAATATATATCGTAAGAGAAATTCTGCGTAGTATGCATTTGAGATCACTTAATTTCTCGTTACAATTTTCGTAGAATGACCTTCCTATACCGAAATCAAAGACGTAGAAATAAAGTCAAAAATAAAGCTAATCCGTTTTTGACGGGGGCATGTTTATCGTAGAATTTCCATGAACTGGTTTCTGGACATTGTCTGTGTTAAAAATGGGTCCCCTTTTTTTAAACTATATGAAACTTTAAAGGTTTTCACTCCATACACTAATTACTGGAAAAGTAATTCTGATGTAATCGTAATCGTAATGGTAATCGTAATTTGCACTAATTTTCATTGCAACTGTCGTTAGGATATTCAATTTCTTTTTATATAGTCAAATCTCGCCCCGATTCCGTTCATTTATATTGAAATGCAATCCAGATTAATTTTCATTTACGCTGGGAATATCTTATATAAAATTTTCGTGTCACGATGTTCGTGGTCAAACTCCTCCGAAACGGCTAAACCGATTCTAATGAAATGATGCACAAAACGTTTGTTAGTCATGAGAATAGGTCGTAAACTATATTAGATACCGCTATGATACCGATTACTGCATATTTACCGTATATATACCAATTAGGGCGACACAATGCGAAAATTTTTTTGTATTTATTTAAATTTGGTTTCAGAAAAAAAACATAAAAACCCAAATTTTCATCCTTTTAATCCCGTTCCATTTTCTTTATTTTTTATTTCGCGATTTTAAATGAAATGCGATAAACACAATATCCAAATAAAAAACTTAACAACATTGAGCTTCGTGTTCTAATTCTGTTAAATTGACGGAATTTTGAGTGGAATAAACACACTTTTTAATATAAAAATATTGATGGAAATTTGCTATACTCTTTCAAATATGTTTTGTATGTAACAAAGTGACACATTTTCTACAAGTGGGTAGTGTACAAAAATTCTGTCTGATAATGTTTTTTATATTATGGATAAAGTTTTAGCGGAAATGTAGTTAAAAAATATAGAAAAAAAAGTTGAGTTAGGGTCAGGACTATGTCATCTAAGTATTCAAGTAACATGAAAAAATAATCTGTATTCAAATGTTACCAATGTAAAATTGTTTTCGGTTTGCTAATCGGATAGAGAGTAGATTGCGCCACAACTTCTGTTTTTGATTAAGGCAAGGTTGCCGCATTTCCAGGGATCGATTAAATTTGAGTCGAACAGATTTCAGAATGCAAAAGCCGATTTCGTTCAAATCGTGGAATCCGATCGGCTTTCAGACCAATCGGATTCCGGAATGGGTTAGTGTTTGATATTGTTCCCCCCAAACATGGTTCATGGCCTATGCGGTGATCTGAAGCTTTTAGCGCCTTGCGTTGCAGATGGAAAACACGATCACAAGGGTACGTGAATATCCAATTTAAAAACGAAAAAACGGACAACCATTGACAAATATCAGTAACGCAGACTTTGACGGACTGAAAATCGTTGGGTATTACCACATTCGCCTCAGCTGAGCAAAACGTTCAATGTTTATATTAGTGTTGAGTTTCGCTGTTCAGCGAAAAGCAGTATAAAAGTCCGTGAGTAAGGCAAGCAATATGGCTGTGTTTCAAATTCAGAATATCGATGTGACTACTTCTCGATTGAATGACAACGACGAAATAATGCGCCAACAAATTGGCCAGTATATCAACACCAATGAAGTTGTTATATCTTTGGTTTCACAATTCATGAACGGGACCCAACAGTCATGATTTTGGCTATCCATTCAGAAAACCTATCTTTCACTAACGAAACCGTAATTGAAAAAAATGAATATTTTTGAATTTTTTACATATTTTACATCAAACACATCAGTTACGTAAATGAAATACATTTAAATAAGATGGTTTGAATGATTTGATTTTTTTTATTGTTGGCGGTCATCGTCCAAAGCGCTCAATTCCTCTATATGGCATAGCTGTTATCGCCACATATTCGTTTGATCTTCATCAACGAACGGATCGAAAACGTAAAACCATTCAAACATACGTACAATATATTATTCAATTACCAAAATATTCAATAGAAACAATTTTTTTGGCAGAACAACGTTTGCCGGGTCAGCTAGTTTTTTTTTATAAAATTCATATCTTTTAAAGATTTGTCCACAATAGTTAAAATATAAATACAAAAATTATATCTTTTTTCTAAATAGATTTAGAAAATTCAAAAAAAAGTCTAGAATCATTGTTAATTTCACTGCAGCGCTTCAAGTACTAGGTTCTGTAATGTTTAAACATTTGTTTGTTTTGAAATTGTTCCTCTTCCAGTGGTAAACATTTTGTTACGATCCATTTTGTTTTTCAAAATGGCAATTGAGTGCGAAAAATTGAGCTCTCCGTTACAAACGAGACTATAAGATTCGATGATGTGCAAATGTGGCTGAAAATCATATTCTACCGTACCCGATTAGCCTTAGCCTGCGATTCAATTTCCAAAAATCGAGTCAAATGCAAATGCCTCTATGAATCACGCCGCTCAGATTGGATAGGCGTGTCAAGTATTCGAAAAAATTCAAAAGGTAACCTTTATTATGTCTCCACAACCTTTTCATTTATTGAAAATTCTACCGAAATAGCGCCGATCTAATGATTTCTAAGTTGTACTCTCACCTGTCTCCGCACTATGCTAACATATGTGTCTCTGTTTTAGGCTTCAAGTGGTCTCTGTTATATTTATTCATCGTTAATTGAGAAAATACTTAGCAAGGATATAATACAGCTCTGTATAGCTATTTTTGATAATTCCCTATAATATCTTTGCTTCTCTTTTTTATCACTTCATCACCATAGCGTGAAACAAACGATCCGCCTTCTACCCTTCTGAACTAAAACATTCACGTGAATTAGTAATCAGATATCCAATCCAATCAAATAACAAACATCCCTCCGATGAAGCCCCGACCCGAAACTGGTTGAGCAACGTCGAACGCCAATTTTTATCGGAAATAAAAAATAATCTTAATTAAGGTTAAGTAAATTATAACTGTAAGTTTGTGTTTTAGTTTTTACCGGAGGCTGAGATTCAACTTCTTTCGGAATTATTTTGTGGTTATATTTAAAATATCTTTTCAACAAAAGTTTGAAAAGTGATCGACCTACGAAGGTTGTGATCAAGTCTTCGCTAGCCTGACCTTTGCCTTATTGTCATAAAAACTCCAGTAAAGCTCGCACCCCAACAATTTGCCATAATCGAGCAATTCGCGGTTACCTGCATGAATGCATGGGTACACATTCGAGTTGAGAAAATGCCATTCCGGCCGACTCGTCGGTGTCAATATTCGTCAGCCCGTTATCACGCCGTAAATTGAAATTCCATTCCCCAATAATGACTTCTGCTGAAACCGGAGGTAGCACAATTTTTTTTTCGCCCCCACCGGGAATTCTGACGCGCCAAAAGTTCAATCGAATAAATCAGACAATATGTACTGTTTGCGTCATGCTATGGCCAACCGGCATCATATTGACCACCCACTCTCGTATGTTCTTCAAAGGGGCACCCTCCCTGTATCAATATTTGAGTGATTTATATTCATCAAAAAATACGCTTCCAAAAGTAAACATTGTCTGTCCCAAAAGCCGAGAGACACCAAAAGCGATTGTTTACTCGGCCAACAGAACCCACGCGTCCCATTCCACGGCGCCTTATTCCCCTCCCTGGTTGAAGCCCGAAAAAAACTCTCACACACGTATTGATCGAAAGTCGCACATAAATCCATTATAATATTAATCGGAATATGTTTTATACTCATCACAGGGCTAAAAGTTGTTACCGGAAACGCGAAATTAATGCCCGCGCGGGCTCCAATCGCAATGATAAATCAAACACGACAGGACGAACGCAAAAAGCTATCCGATATTCATAGCTTTGTTTGTTTTCGGAATGGGAAAGCGAATATAAAAATGACGAGAAACCCATACGAATTTTAATCTGCCCCCGAATAAATCATCAAATCAATCAGCTTCAATAATACGGCCGGCGGCTTCGACCGGTGGGGAGAGAGGAAGACCAACGAACGAAAGGAGTAATAAAATCGGATCCACCGTCGTCTCCTGGAGAGATAATTACTACACATCATGGGTTACAGCGCTACCGCTGGCCGCTCAAATTGGGGATTAATTGATGCTGTAAAAATAGATTAATTCCATGTTGCTCTGTTCGGTGGTGAACACTATTCATAAATCCCAGGGAAAATATTCCCCCCCGGAAGTGGACGCGAGCAAACCGAGGCGCGTGGGCCGAAATCGAGTGCAGCCCCGGTGGGCAATCGGAAATCCAAATTCGCAATATTAAATAATTTTATATTAATCATTTCGCAACAACGATGGAAACGGACTAACTGTGGGATGGTAGTTGTGGTGGAGCTGGGCCTTCGGGGCGAGCGGAAACGGTGAGATCCATTGTTTGGGTTGATTTCAGCAACGCGAACCGCACCATTATTCGCGATATCGGCCGGACAGCAAACTGCATCAATTCAAATTGCCCGAAGCCATTCATCATTATGCGGGTTTTTTTCTTTCTCTCTCTCTCTCTCTCTCTCTCTCTCTCTCTCGTTTAAATCGGTCGGCATGATTGAATTTACGGATCGCTCATTCATCATTACGAGTGTCGGCTCTTTGATCCCGTGTTTTCGTGCATCCTTTGATGAGAAATAAATGGACAATTGTTAGATTGTGTACGGCCAGAGTTTTGACAGAAGGATGTTTCTACAGAATAATGGTACCTAAAATTGGACCAGAAACGAAATACACATGAAAAGTCAACTAATATTATTGACCTTTTTCGGAAAGTGTAACGAGAGTAACGAAAGAAATTTTGTAGCAATGGAATATATTTATTTCCTGTGATATTCCACATTTTGAAGCATCACCACCCAAATAAACTGAGTATTTTGTTCAAAAAGAATGTGCCACACGACAAATAATGGTCAAGATTGTCAAAAGTGAACAGATTTCTTAGGGAATACCCGAAGATTCGGAGAATCGAAAATTCGAGGAACCGAAGAATAGAAAAATTGATGAATCGAAAAATCGAAAAAATCGAAGAATCGAAGAATCGAAGAAACGAAGAATCGAAGAATCGAAGAATCGAAGAATCGAAGAATCGAAGAATCGAAGAATCGAAAAATCGAAGAATCGAAAAATCGAAGAATCGAAGAATCGAAGAATCGAAAAATCTGGGAATCTGAGAATCTGAGAATCTGAGAATCTGAGAATCTGAGAATCTGAGAATCTGAGAATCTGAGAATCTGAGAATCTGAGAATCTGAGAATCTGAGAATCTGAGAATCTGAGAATCTGAGAATCTGAGAATCTGAGAATCTGAGAATCTGAGATTCTGAGAATCTGAGATTCTGAGAATCTGAGAATCTGTGAATCTAAGAATCTAAGAATCTGAGAAACTGAGAATTTGAGAATTTTAGAATTTAAAAATTTGAGAATCTAAGAATCTGAGAATCTGAGAATCTGAGAATCTGAGAATATGAGAATCTGAGAACCTGAGAATCTGAGAATCTGAGAATCTGAGAATCTGGGAATCTGAGAATCTGAGAATCTGAGAATCTGAGAATCTGAGAATCTGAGAATCTGAGAATCTGAGAATCTGAGAATCTGAGAATCTGAGAACCTGAAAATCTGAAAATCTGAGAATCTAAGAATCTGAGAATATGAGAACCTGAGAATCTGAGAATCTGAGAATCTGAGAATCTGGGAATCCGAGAATATGAGAATCTGAGAATCTGAGAATCTGAGAATCTGTGAATCTGAGAATCTAAGAATCTAAGAATCTGAGAATTTGAGAATTTAAAAATTTGAGAATGGATTCCTCGAGTCGAGAAGACGCACCACGCTAGATATGGGGTACAGACTAGGGGGCGTTGCTGATTAATGGTCAGCTGCATCCCAAAAGGAAGTATCCCGTGTCGGGCACAGGTACAGAGCATTGGAGACAGCAACATCACAATTACGAAAACACTTGTAATACTAACCTCGAGCCAACCGCGAGTAATCGGTTACATATTACTAACATAGTTATAAGGCAATCATTGTCGAAATATTGAACTCCCGGCCCCGTCAGGTTGACGCCATATGAGCCTTAATAAAAATATATATTTTGGATAAAAAAAAAAGAATCTGAGAATCTGAGAATCTAAGAATCTGAGAATATGAGAACCTGAGAATCTGAGAATCTGAGAATCTGGGAATCTGAGAATCTGAGAATCTGAGAATCTGAGAATCTGAGAATCTGAGAATCTGAGAATCTGAGAATCTGAGAATCTGAGAATCTGAGAATCTGAGAATCTGAGAATCTGAGAATCTGAGAAGCTGAGAATCTGTGAATCTGAGAATCTGAGAATTTGAGAATTTGAGAATTTAAAAATTTGAGAATCTAAGAATCTGAGAATCTGAGAATCTGAGAATCTGAGAATCTGAGAATCTGAGAATCTGAGAATCTGAGAACCTGAGAATCTGAGAATCTGAGAATCTGAGAATCTGAGAATCTGGGAATCTGAAAATCTGAGAATCTGAGAATCTAAGAATCTGAGAATATGAGAACCTGAGAATCTGAGAATCTGAGAATCTAAGAATCTGAGAATCTGTGAATCTGAGAATCTGAGAATCTGAGAATCTGTGAATCTGAGAATCTAAGAATCTGAGAATCTGAGAATTTGAGAATTTGAGAATATAAGAATCTGAGAATCTGAGAATCTGAGAATCTGAGAATGAGAATTTGAGAATTTGAGAATTTGAGAATTTGAGAATCTGAGAATCTAAGAATCTGAGAATATGAGAACCTGAGAACCTGAGAATCTGAGAATCTGAGAATCTGTGAATCTGAGAATCTAAGAATCTGAGAATCTGAGAATCTGAGAATTTGAGAATTTGAGAATTTAAAAATTTGAGAATCTAAGAATCTGAGAATCTGAGAATCTGAGAATCTGAGAACCTGAGAATCTGAGAATCTGAGAATCTGAGAATCTGAGAATATGAGAATCTGAGAATCTGGGAATCTGAGAATCTGAGAATCTGAGAACCTGAAAATCTGAGAATCTGAGAATCTGAGAATCTGAGAATCTGAGAATCTAAGAATCTGAGAATATGAGAACCTGAGAATCTGAGAATCTGAGAATCTTGATTAAAAAAAAAGAAATTTCTATGAAGTCTCAGAATCTGATATTCAAAGAATCATTTGGATAAACATAATGTATGGAATAAAAAAAGAGTATAAGCATTTGTCACGATTATTTGCCATACAGGGCCGACTCGACTATATACAGTTTCGGATCTCGGGAATTCATTTCTGTATATACAGGCAAACCTTTTTTTTGAGCGGGGGATAGGGACCGCATAAAAAAATCTTGCAAAACTTCACCAGTAGCTTTAAAAAACCGTGTTCTGTACAAATTTTGAAAGAAACTTATTTTGTGCGGTAGATAGGGACCGCATAAAATAAAGTTTCCCCCAAGAAAATAACTCAAATCCACGCCGTTTATCGTTCAATTTCCTTATGTTTCCCTGCTTTGCGATGGGACAGTTTGCCTCTTCGGTTGCGCGTGGCTGTTTTGTGCTTATAGTTGCATGCCGAAACGTGATGCTGTTAGATATCATGCCATGCAAAAATTTAGAAAAACCGCACAAAGGTTTTACTGTAATCGAGTCAGAAAAAAAAACATTTTAAATTTTTTTATATACATATATTTTTTTAATATAAAAAATAAAAAATTGATTTTTTATTTATCCCCCTAGAGTCGGAAAACACCATTCTCACATAAAAACTCAAATTCTCGCAGGAGGTGATATGTGATCATATTTGATGAAAAAAAATCCTTCTACGCATATGATTAAATTTTAACAATCATAGAGTTGTAGGAAGAAATGAACACACTAAAAAATTGAATAAGTAGACAATGGACAATTTGTAAAACTAGATTTTTTGAAAGAGAGGTGAAAAAAAATCAAAAACAGAAAAAAAATTAAAAATAAGCAAAAATGAAAAAAAAGGAAAAAAAATGGAAAACGTAAAGGAATGTTAAAAAATGTAAATTTAGGAAAATTTTAATAATTAGAAAAACTAGAACAAATGAAAAATAAAGAAAAATTTCAAAAATTATAAAAACAACAACAAATAAAAAAGGTAAAGGTAAAGAAATATAAAAAAAATGTAAATTTAGTAAAATTTTAATAATCAAAAAAAAGTAGAAAAAAATAAAAAATTGAAAAAAAAAAATAAAAATTGAAAACTTGAAAAAAATGGAAAATCTTAAAAGTATTGAAAAAATTTAATGTGCACAAGAACCAAAAAATTAAAAAATATTAAAACAAAAAATTGTATAAAATAGAATAATTTAAAAAGTATGAAGGACGCATATGAGACGCAATCATAGAGTTGTTAAACTTATTCTCTGTTTCGGACTCTAACCTGGCTATACAAGTACGCTACCTTTGACGATTTTGTTATTTCCATTTGAAAGATTAAAAATTGAGTACAGGGTAAAAGTGAAACAACTAAAATCCTGGATTTAAATAACATTTTGGAAGTGATAAATTTAAAAGTTAATGGTTTTTAAGGTGTTATTCTTCATTTTATCTCAAAAATGCATAATAAACTCGAGTGCTTCTATCAACCAAATTAATTTATGAATTCTCTGGCGCCCAACTTCAATTTTTTTTAAATTTTGCTGGAATATCATTTTGAACACTTACCGGTGAGCCTTCAATCAAAATTTTCACCAATCACGATTTTTACTACACTGTACTTATAATAGTTAATTAACTTTCATCTTAACGTGGAAATATTATATTTTTTCTTGAAATAAGCCATATTTTATTTTTTTTCCAAACTGTATATAATCTGTAAACTGTATATAGTAGATCATTTTCATCATTCAAGACGAATATTCGACTTGAACCTGTACTCATAAAAATACCGTTCTATCTGCCGGCATCGTGTAGGACATGAAACTCAAACCAAATCACCATAATTTAATTCTGAAAAGAAAAAAAAATTAAATAAATTTGATTTGGTCGAAAATGTGTCCATCAATATAGAAATATTCTTCCGCCTTCGGGTGACACACATTTTAGCAAAAAGTAAACCAATGATAGACCATTTCCAATTCAACGAGTTTTCCTCATAAACCGCACAGAAATATTCCATTCTACTAGATACCAACTTCCATTCCGAGCAAAGTTTATAAATGCAACCATCTCCTAGCTCCAAAATCACATCCTAAACTTTATCGGAATGCATACGTTCGAATGCGGTTCGACATGCAAATGTCATCTCGGAGTGCTGCAACTTTGATTAGAACAGAACGTGTAACGTAGCAGCAATATGATAACCCGATGAAGTACGCAATTATTTTCCACAACAACCAGTCAGCACCACTCACTCCCTCTGCCGCAGGTGACCACCCCAGAGGGCTTTGGTTTTCCCGGAAATATTTCACTCAATTTTAACCGATGAGCATCGGTGCGCAGCTCGGTGTCGCCTGTTTGTTCGTCGGAAACATACCTATATGTGTCGCAGCTCGAGTAAGACTCTCTTTCTCCCTAACCAGATATTGGTAAAAACTTCCACTTCAAACTAGTTTATTCAATTCTCCCCATCCGTACGCACCGTAGCAACGGAAAACGGGCCAATTCACAGGAAATCATTCCATCGGAGTTTACATTTGGCTCCCCCCTGCTTGGGTACACCTCTGCCCACCCATGCTTCGGAAACTCGGCTCTCGGAGATGGGTGGTATTGAGTGTATGGTGGAATGATTGCACCCGGCAGCTCTTGGAAGGTTCATTCCGTATTCGTCCCAACCACTGCTGCTGCTGCTGCTGGTATGGCTCGATAGCTGATGACGACGATGAGAAGGATGCTGATGGGAACTAGAAATGAGCAGCCCTCGTCAATTGGAAGCCAATATTTGACTTGTTTTCACCTGAATAATCGAAACGTATTTCCCACACATTAGTTAGGGAGAGGAACAGGAAGAGGATGAAGAGGACGAGAAGGGGGAAGAGGCGCTTTGCTGGGGATAATTTTTGTTTATTTATCCTTTCGCCTGAAAACGGTACATGCCATACGGTATAATACCAAGGTGCGCCGTTGTACACCTGGTGCCGAAGATTTTCACCCGTCGCGTCCCCCTCCGATTATTGTGCCGCACGGATGGGTCCCTCGGCGGCTTTGGATAGGCAGCAGCAGCACCGTACTCGGTAAATATTTTTGGTTTCTCGAAAATATTTACGCTGTGGAGCGTGAATTACGTGGATCGTTTCGAATTCCCGCCGATTTATGGGGATGCATAATCAAGGGTGACGCCCCCACTTTTTTCCGCTATAATGGACAGTGCTGTTTGCTAATGGTGGGAGTGAGAAAGTGATTTCTCGGCGGTTGTGATTTTGGCTGGTTTATGAGAGATCATTTGTTATTAAAATATGGTACACTTAGACTCGGGATTCATTTCATAACAGCACCTCCAGTCAGTCGGTTCTGCAATGATTTTGCAGAAGTTTGTTTTCAAAGTATTCACTTTTCAATGCGTGTGCAACAGATGATGGTGGGACTTCCCAAAAAAGTCCTTCATTTAACCCGAAGTCAGAGGGAATAATTTTCTAGTCTAACCGTTGATTGAAAGTTGATCTTTTTTCCTTTCCCAGGTCCACTGCTCTACAACATTTGGTGCACCCGTGGCCGAGTGGTTAGCGTCTCACATTATCATGCCGAGAGTTCGGGTTCGATTCCCGTTCTGGCCGGGGTTTTTTTCGTCAAATAAATTTCCTTCGACTTGCCCTGTGGTCACTGGTATTCTAGAGCTTGCCCCTCGGAATACATTCAAGGCGTGTTATTTGGCTTAAGAAATCTCAACTAAGTATGATTAAATTACGCTAGGTCATGCATACGTTGAGATGGCAAAAGTTCCACAGGGAACGTTAACGCCATTCAACAACAACAACTCTACAATATTTACGTTGTGGAAAATTATGACCTACCTCATCGGGTTATCCACTTTTGCAACAAGTTCTATTCGCATCAAAACTGTATCTGTCGGAGCTGCCATTTGCATGACAAACTGCATACGTTGCATTCCAAAGAAGTTTATGATATATTCAACTGAGTTGGTTGCGTTACAAATTTTACTCCGAATGGAAGTTGACGCAATGGAAATGGAATATTCAGCAGTGGTTTGTGGGAGAAGCTCGTTGAATCGGAAAATGATTTGATTTCTACTAAAATATGTGACAATCGAAGGTAAAAGCAATTGTTTTTATATTGTACGGCACATTATTTAATTGAGATTCTGAACCCAAAAAACATCGAATGGGTCGAGTTTTGCAAGTCGAGCCATAGATAGATAGACTTTTGATATTGAAAATGTGCTGTTGGTATATGAATATATGGACATTAAGGTGCCAAAGAAAATGGTCAGCTCGAGTTTCAAAAAGTTACCCCATAAAAAATGTTCACCACCTCGAAAAAACACCCTATGTAAAATATCAGCTCAATCGGACTTAAGGGAAAGTAGCGTAAAGCGGTCAAAGTTTGAGTTTTTTGAAAATCGAAAATTAAAATTTTTTGACGCCAAATGTCTGTTTTTTGTGCGTGAAAGTTGGTATTTTTGATGGCCAATATGGCACCCTGTCGCTAATTAGTAAAATAAAATCATTTGGTTTGGAGGATGCGTGAATTTTGACTACGAAATGGATGCTTATAGCATATCCATTTGCTATAATTGAGAAAATGCTTCCGCGTTGCCGGCTCAGTTTCGGTGTGCAAAAATTGCATGAGTCTAGTGTCATCTCGAAAAAAATTTTTTGGTCAAAAATCGGCACTCTGGGACTTTTTTTCGGAATACGAAACGAAAAGTATGGTTTTGGGTGCTAATAAAAATAGTTATCTCGACTTTTCATTCGGAACTTGCTACGAAATGTTGATTTGCACGATAATATACCCTATGCAAAATATTACCTTATTCGGACTTCATTTACTGGTATCACAAACGTTAAAATTTCATTTTTTTTGAAAACGATAAATCACCGAAATTCGAGGTTTTTTTTTTAAAAAATGTTGATGCCAAATGTCTTAAAATTGCATTTACAGTTATTTCGAAAAAAAACATTTTTGTCAAAAAAATGTGGTGCAAAATGAAAAAAGGAAATAGATCACATCGTGAAAAATGTCCAATTTCAAACGCTTCGAGGACCTGGTACAAATTCGGTACCCCGTGGGTAATTTGGTACCCACCAGGATCTCCGGCGGTAATGAGCGCACTCTGGTGGTGAATAAAACAAAGTGTTCTAGTAATGTAGTAACAAACGTCAGATGCCAAAAACCTGTGTTTTTTTTGACGTGGAACTACGTCTAACCGGAATATATAGGGGGTAAAATGAAAACCTAAACACAGAACACGCAGGAAAAAATGCAAGATTTCGAATGCATATAACTCAAACATTTCTTACTGGATCGGGAAGATGTTTGCATCAATTGATAGGGAATATTTCTACGCATCTATCGCAGTTAATAAAATGTTATTTTTCATAGCGTTCTCATAAGACGGATTACAAAAACGGCTACGAACACAACGCTTTGGCTCGGTTATTCAAGATTGCATTGAAGGATATGCCTTCATATCCTCTACTCACTGAATTTCTACGCATACCATTTAATGATTAGGCAAAATGTTTATAACCATTTGCTGCGATAACGCCTCTTGATTGAACAATATGCGTTCGACGTACGTATCCAAATCGAAACTGAGTGTCTGAAGCTCATCAAATCCAGCAAATTAGCGGTTCAAGAAGTACGTAAACTTGAGAGATGCAAACTTCAGAGGGAAATGTGAAATAAAATAATCGTTTGATAATTCTTCCGTTCATATATTTTGTCCTAGGAATCATACCAATCGTAAAAGGACTGTCATTAAATTTACTTGTAGCGGAGAACATAATCTATCACAATGTATGAATTGACCTTACGTGGCATTTATTCAGTCTTTTTACTCACACAGCAATTAAATTGAATTCAGTTGAATTCGGAAATTGTTTTATTCAATCAAAAACTCAATCAATACAAACAAATCATTGCTAAGCTAAGGTAGTTCCACGTCAACCTTGCGGTTTTATCATAGTTATAACCCACTCATTTTTTTGTTCCTTTTTGTTTTGTAAAATTGTATGCTTTTCCGTCAAAGTTAAGCTAATTTACGTAAGATAGTGTACTTCACTTCTATTTTTTATGAAAATGTCAAAAAATACATTTTTCAGTGATCTCAGGACGATTCTTTTAATTTGAAAAAATAAAAAAAAAATGGGGTGCCAAATTTATACCCAGGCATCTCGGGTACTCGAATTTGAGTTGTTTCGCTTCTATGCTAAAAGCTTCGAGCCAAATCAAGATTTTTGAAATCAGTTTGCGGGTAAATGTCCGCAATAGATCCCTTCATAAGCTGAGTTTGATTTGTGCATCGGTTCGCGACGGACGTGTGTATTTGTGGTCCTCTTTTTATAAGGATTGTGGCGATTGAGTCTGTTTTTTTGTGCGTGAAAGTTGGTATTTTTGATGGCCAATATGGCACCCTGTCGCTAATTAGTGAAATAAAATCATTTGGTTTGGAGGATGTGGAATTTTGACTACGAAATGGATGCTTATAGCATATCCATTTGCTATAATTGAGAAAATGCTTCCGCGTTGCCGGCTCAGTTTCGGTGTGTTCGTGGTTTTCAGCTCCCTACATGAGCCGCGGATGCATGTGTTTGTGTTATGTGCAGAGAGCGAAACGAAATTCTCGCTTTATAGCCACCAACACAGCGAGTGTATGTCGAAGTGGTGTGCAAATGAAGCTGAGAGTTCCTGCAATGGATGTTGTGAGAGTATCACCGAAAAATTCTACTTGTACGAGAGCAGCACAATGCCGTGGGAGGCGGAAGAGGCGACGAACAGTTATGTTCACACATATCAATATTGCCCCTAGACGAGCAATTGTATTGCGCAGACCGGGGTATTGCGCGGTAGTATTCATAGTCTATGGCCGCTTAACGGTAACTAGAAGCATGCACATAAGTGTATCAAAGCAATAGACTCGATATGACTTACAGATGTTACTCTCATTAAATGCATCAAACCTCAATAGTTTCTGGCGAGTCCGACCCGTCATTGTTCGTTTGTGCAGGAAAGTTTTTGACGAGCGGGACTCGCCATTTCCGTTCAAACGTTGAGGATGATGTGGGTGTATGTTATGTTCTCTGTTTTCATTTGTTGATCGCGTGATTGTTGTCATATGGATTTGTTTCATTTGTATTGTGGGTTGCATTATGTCACGCTGTTATGATTTTTTTAATGAGTCGACTTGACATGTAGATTTGTTTATTTATTACGTGGTTGGCCTGCTCTGGTGTGTGGGTGTGTATATTTTTTTGATCGTACGTTCTGTCATGCTGTACATGCAGATACCCGGTGAATGCCCTCTGGTTGTATGGGTGTGCAGTGCAAGGGTGTCAGTTTTGATTGCTTTAGTGGTCGTCATGAGACCAAATTAATTTTTCTCAGTCTCCTTGGCATATGACAACAATCACGCCTACGGTTTGTCCGTGTCCTATGATTGATCAAGACAGTTGTGTGTGTTTGTGTGTATGTTCCGGGGATGGAAGTGGAGTGGTGAACCCAGGGGTGTTTAAATAAGAAAAGAAGGGGAAAAGTCTCGTGCTCCGTTTGGTGGATACTGTAGCTCGCCGGCGCGTGGCCAGGGTACAGGAAGTTTTGAGTAGTTTTCGTGCTTGCTCAACAGAACGGAGACTCTTTAGATCTTTAATTCTTTGATACTTTGGTTCCTTTATTCTTGGTTCCGTTAATGCTCCAGTTCTTTAAGTCTGCAGTTCTTTAATTGTTGAATTCTTTAATGTTCATCAACTATTGCGTTCTTTATTTTTTTTCATTCTTTAATTCTTCCATTCCTGCCTGCCTGCCGTGATTGAAGGTCGATAAAGGGTCTGCTCAATGATCAACGAGGTGTATTGCCGGTCCGATTAGTTTCAGAGGAGTTCTCTCGGTGACCTTCTTAGGTTTCCCAAATATAGGTTTTCAACGTCGCATTTGAAGTTTGATAAGGTGTGTATGCGATGAATGGCGATGTAAGTTTCTCATCTTATTGGTTTTACAGGAGTTTTCTTGGTTACCTTATCAGGTTTCCTGAAAAAAAAACTCCCCCGCCGCGATTGGAATTCTATAAAGCGTACAATAGTTCTCTCGGTGACCTTATCAGGTTTCCCAAATATAACTCTTCGCCTTAACAATTGGATTTAGATCTAAAGAACTTGCGATAGAAATAGAATACATACAATTAGTTTTATAGGTTTTCCTCCTCAGATTACCTAAAGATTACCTTGTCGATAGTTCGCGTTTACACAATCACATCACTTACCACAGTGAATCCTGATTTTTACCTCTCCCTACTAACAACTATCCTTTCCATGATAAACGCTAGGGAACCACGCTATAGAGGCGACCCTTCTGGCCTTCGGGTGGCGAATATCATACTAACATTCCTTCCCTTCCCCTGGTGACTGTAAGAACGTGGCCGGCGTCGTTATTGACCATTTAAAGCTCGAATCACCGAAAATTGCACAACGAGAATGATTTGCTAGTCCCAAGCGTCATTCTGTGTGTTCTTTGTGCAATTTGGTTGGTTCAGGTCAATCACGGAGAGCAACTACGAATTGTACAGTCTACCCAAGCTCAAGCTCAAGCAATAGATCCCTTCATAAGCTGACGTAATACGAAGAAATTTCGAGCATTGGCCAAGAGCTAAGTCCAAAAAACAAAATGGGGTACTGAGTTTGTACCAGTTCCTCTATTGTTCAGTTATATCATAATGGATTAAAGAGATTTTTGCGTCAATCGATTTCGGCACTCCATAATATTTTTTTTTAATTGAATAAAATAATATACGTCATGAAACTCATTATCGAACAATTGAAAAATCTCAACCGTTATCCAATCGGAAATACCTTGTTCTGATTGGTTTTGTTGTTTACGCAAAATTTGATAAATATTAGGAGAAAATCGAAGATGAAGCAAAACACGTATAAGAAAAGCAGTTGTCAAAAATTAACAGAACATTCAAAATAGCCGTACTTGTCAGCATAAGTGAAAAACAAAATCTAGAATCGAATACAGGTCGGACTCGATTATATACAGATGTGATTGAGATGTGATTATGAGAGAGATGTGATTCGATTATATACAATTTTGGAGCCGATTATATACAGTTCGAAAAAAATCTTTCTTAAAATTTTTCAAATATGACTTATTTTGAGAAAAAATGTTATTTTTCAACGTTAAGATGTAATTTAAGTGGCTATTACATGTACAATGGGGTTGAATTCATGATTTTTTGAAATTTTGCTTGAATTTTCACCAGGAACTGTTTGTATCGATATCGCGGCGAAATTAAGATAGATAAAAGTTGGGTGTCAAAGATCAAATTGTAGGCGAAATTGAGATAAAAACTTCCAAAATGTTATTTAAATTCACTTATTTACATGTTTCACAACTACATCCTGTACTCAATTCTCTCATCTTTCAAATGAAAGCAACAGAATCGTCTTCTGAAGCGTACTTTTTAATGTAGAGCCAGTTTGTGGCAACAGAGTCCTAAATGAAAAAAAAGTTCTATAACTCTGTCATTGTTGAAATTCGAACATATACATTATCAAATAATATCCTCTATCACGCCCTGAATGAATTTAGATTTTTTTATATGAGAAAGGTGTTTTGTGACTTTAAGGGGATGAATCAAAACTTAAATTCTTATAACCTACGTAAATTCAAAAGTCGCGATACTTTTTGAACAGCTCCTTGTATATGGCAATATTACACAATAGTCGTTTCGTTATAGCAGTTTCCATTCTATTCTCTTTATTTGGACCGGAAAGCGGAGACAGTTGATATGATCATTGTTGTGTTATTAATAGCACAAATATCCCGATACCATTGTTTATAATAATTAATATAATTATGGATATTATTATTATTGAAAACTTGCATCATATCAAAAAGTTCAATGGAATCATCTATTTTGTGAATAAATGTAGAACGAACATTGAAGTTATTCTTATGTTGGAATGTTGGATGAAGAAGGAAAATGACTGAAAATTAGAATGTTACAACATTGCAGGTTATCGTGATTTTTTTTTTACCGTTAACAGTTTTTGTGACATTCTAATTTGAAAACAGATCGATGAATCGACGAATCCCAATCAAAATTGTTTTGAATGTATCAGTAACGAATATTAACGACGGAATGACGGTACGATACTCACTTGAGATTATCATGTAAACGAAAACTGTCAGTGAGGAGCAGGGTTGTCATAATAAATTCTGTGTGTTTGGTCTGGAAAAATCTTTTTATTTTAGTTATTTTCCAGAAAATCGATATCAAAGTTATAAGTCAAATAATTAAACATAATCTCACAATAATTATCATTGATTGGCATAGTTATTATTGATTTGACGATGTTGATGGTATCCACTTAGCACCAGCGAGTATAAAGAATATAGTAAAATTCAATGCTTCATTGCGCTCCTATTATGATATATACCTGGTACACAAACAAAAATGTAACAGATGCAATGATTTAATAAATAAAATAATGAGAAAACAATCCAGAAACTGGATATCTATCGACACATAAAGTTGTAAAGAATCCGTGTGCTTAGGATAGGTTTTGTTTGAGATTTTGTTTTTCATTTTAAGGAAATTAATCGATCGATTATGGTTTTTATTAAAATTCATGTTTTTGAATAGAACTCGGATTTTAAATTTAGATTACACATTCGTAGTTACTGCAATAGAGCCGGGGGTATACTCATTAAGATTCAGATTTATAAAAGAAAGCAATTTGAAAATTTACTCCAAAGTTCCATAAAATTTAACATAAAGAATATTAGAAGAATTTATCGTCGAATTGAATTTATTAACGCATGATGTTTTTCAATTGTTATACAGGGTCTTTCGGATTAAACGCTCACGCAAAAAAATCGAATAGCTCCTTATAACAAATTTTTTTTCGCTCCGCCGATGGTAACACTGCATTCCCCACTTTGGGACAAAAATAGTCGACTACTCGTTCAGTCTGATCAGATGGTTTTCAGTGTCAAGATGTACAATTTACAAAAACGTGTATTTTTCGTGAAATCGTATTACTCGAGCAACCGAAGCCCTAATGAAACTTTGTCCTCTTATAGTAAGAATTCCAACATTTCTCGTCGTCGATTCCTCTTCCTCTGAGGGTACGCGAAGGACCGTCGCTATGTTGATAAGCCATAAAAGTTGGAGGAACTTAAAGAAGAAATAACTCGGATTTTCAACAGGATCGAGGTTGTAATGATAGAGTTGTTCATGAAGAATTTAGTTCACCGTTTAAAACGCGTTATCGAAAAAAGGGGTGGTCACATCGAAAATGTCTTAAAAAAGCTTTATTTCCGTTTTTGACGTAGGACTACGTCTTTCATTTCTATCCTGGGGTGTAAGTTCAAAATTTCGAAAACGAAAGCGTTACGCCGAAGAACGAGATTTTGAGCGTTAATAGCCCCTAAACAACTGAACGAAATGGTATGATAAACACTTTATTCGAAAGATAAAATGTCTACGCGTTATATGCTTGTCACTTTTTGATCCAGAAACTTGTTTCAATAGCCTTAAATAGCTTTCAAAATAGACTATTGAAATCACACTCGTTTGCGTCATCGAAATGTTTCCCTAACGAAGACTTCTAAATCATGAAGCCTGGGAAAATCGGCATTGCAAAATAGATGCGAGCTGCGGGTACTTTTGAACTCGCTTGCGTTTCTGCAAATCGGAATGTTTCCCTAACTCAGATTTCAAAAACATGGAGCCTGGAGCCGGAAATTGGCATTGAAAAATAGATGCAAACTACGGGTACTTTTGCACTCGCTTGCATTTTTGCAAACAGGTATGTATTTTTTTAATACAGATTCCGAAACCAAGAAGTTGGGAAAATCGGCATTGCATGCCCCCATACATTTTCACACTCCGGATTTCGTTTTGCTAACACGGTCTACAAAAACGGGTACAAATGCAACGCTTTAGACCGACTATTCAAGACTGCATAGGAATATATCTCTTCATATCGCCAGCTAACTGAACTTCTACGCATATCGTTTGATGATTAGGCAAAATGTTGATAACTATTTGCTGCAATAACTACTACCATAATGCATGAATTGATTTAAACTGGAATTGTTTGCAATTTAATTCGTAAATAGTTTCATTCATTCACTATTTTAATTAATAATTCAATCAATGATTTAATCCATACACACAAAAGATAGCTCTGCGCAGCGGCGATGTCGTACCCAATGAGGAACATCCGAGGTGGGATTATTGCTAATTGAAGAAATACAATTGATTACTAAGCCAACGGCAGTCCTACGTGAACCTTGCGGTGATTGCATAGGTATAACCCATCCATATTTTTTTAAAAGTAAAAATCGGTTCACTTTTGTAGAAGTAAATTAAAGTTGATTGCGTGAGCATTCAATCTGAAAGACCCTATACATTTCGGATACACTTTATACAAATTTTATACAATTTCTTATGCACGGAAATATTGCTCGAAGATAGAGTCAATTATTGTGGGTTTTTTTCCTATGTTCTTAGGACCTTTAGCATTAAAATAAATTTGATTTGAATCTATGAGACGATAAATGGCAACTGGGTATTTTCTCTTATTTATTTTTAGTTTTCCAATGTTCTATATGTAACATGTTACATATGTTCTCCGTATCTCACATCCGCTGTAACTATTCATTTGGTTGATTTAGTATAACATTCTTTTATATGCATCTATCACAATGCACAATTTTATTATTCTAAAACTTATTCTAGTACTAAAGCTAGATCATTTACATTTCTGTCGCCTGGAGCAGTTGTCACAATGTAATGCACGTATTTTCCAAAAACCTCTACGATTTTTCTTTTTTCTATTCTATTATAATTCACAAGTGTTGGAAATTTCAGACTATTAAAATTCAATCTCTCTGTTCTAATATCACAGTCATTTAGCCTTTGCATCATATATCGCCATAAACCTGCATTAAATTGACAATCCTTAACTTTGTGACATAAATCCTCCACTACTCCGATGCAGAATGAACAGAACGGCTGAGGACTTTTCCCTGTCTATGAAACTGCTCCTTATTTGGTATTTTTTCATTAATAAAAAGTTATAAAGAGGAGAGCTCATTCGACGTAAGATTTTTGCTCCTCATATTTCTCCATATTGTTCTCCAATTATATTGTCTATATTTTTTCTCTATTTCTGGTGTATTTACTTTTTCTATGTAGTAACTGTATAATACATTTGAGGTCATATGGTCAAGAACTTGAGATGGCAACATTCTTAATTCATGGTTAATTTTTTTAAGGTAATCGTATTCATTGGGAATACTGGAAGCTGTATTTGAACCATTAAAGTTGTCTATAATCGTGTCATGAATGTAACGGTTTATTTGTGTTCTTTTGAATCTGTTAATTTCTTTTATTTCGTCTAACTTTTGTACATCCTCCACTACTAGGCAAATATCATCTGCATAAACACTTAAAAGATCCATTTCACTGGTACAAACTCGATTCAAATGCTGAATAAGGGGCTCCAAATACAACACGAACAAGTGCATGGACAAGGGATCACCTTGTCTCACTGATCTTCTAATCTGAATTTCATTACTCAATCTTCCGTTGATCAATATTTTAGAAAATGACATTTGTCTCATCAATCCAATCAGATTGACAAATCTTTCATTTATTCCCATATTTCTCATAGTGTCGATTAAAAAAGAATCTTCCACTCTATCAAACGCCCGTTCTAAATCAAAAGAGACCATGTAACCCTTCTTTTTCTTTGTTTTGAATTCTACAATTTTATCACGCAGTGCACACGTAGCATCAAATATATTGTGTTGTTTATTAGCGAATTTTTGATTTGGAGAAATTACATATTTTACTAATTTCTCCAAACGATATTTCAAAGCTCTCGAAAGAACTTTGTAATCAAAATTTAGTAAGGTAATTGGTCTAAACTGGGAAATGGACTCTGAATGATTGCTCTTCTTTATTAGAACAATCATCCCATCGAAAAACTTTTTATGAACATTTCCTGCTACAATATCATTAATCACTTCAGTAAACTCCGTCTTAACAATATCCCAAAAATCCAGATAAAAATCTTTGGTTAAACCATCCAATCCAGGTGATTTTTTCGAGTTCGCAGTTTTTATTAACGTATGAATAAAATCTTCTTCGATTCTTTCCATCATTCCGTCATTTTCGACACAGTTTTCAGGTATAGTTAAATTCGGGACAAAATCATTACTTTCCCCATTTCTCTCCGAAGTGAAAGCATTCTTGTAAAAATCTACTATGTGGCCAACAATTTCCGTATGGTTTGTTGATTTTTGTCCATCAATTTCCAAACTTTTAATAATTCTTTCATTGAATTTCTTAACTCTATCATACACGTAAAACACAGAAGCTGGTTCTCCTGACAGATAAACTTCATTTTCTTTTACCTTTGTCAAAGAATGATTTCTTTGTAATTTCAACATGACACCTTTTATCCGATTTATTTCAGCGATTTTATTTGGATTGATCAAATATTCTTCATGAGCTCTTTTCAAAGCCCCATACCATATTCTCATCGAATCATAAAAAATGTTATTCGCTAGTTCAGTCTTCCATTTTAAAAAAGAAACAATTTTAGGTTCTGCGTACTCAATCCACCAAATTATCCATGTTCGGTAATAACGCCTTTGAGACACCCAATACCGCCATTTCATTCTAAACTGTTCTTTAACTTCATGATTTGTTATCATTGATTTATACTTCCAAACTCCTCTACCCAATATCCCACCCAATCTAGGTAGCTTTAGCCTCAAAATATACGCTTTATGGTCTGAGAATGAAACCTCGTTGAATCGTGCACCAACAATTTTCGTTTTAAGATCGTTCGAAACATAAATACGATCAATTCTAGATCCAAATCCAGCTCGTATGAATGAAAATTCCGTTCTCGACGGGTTAATGACATTCCATGTATCTTGCAGTCTCAAGTTCTGTGTTAATGCCTCAAATTAGTACTAAAGTTTGCGCAATGCTCATTTGAACTGTCACAAGAATTCAAAATACAGTTGAAGTCTCCTCCCAGTATTGTACATTCTGAAATATTTCGCAAATAATATGGAACAGTCTCAGAGAAAAAAGATTCCCTCTCCGTTCTTCTGTGCGATCCCGAAGGAGCATAAATATTGCAAAGAGTTATTTTTTCATTCACTCTTATCTTAATCACTCGTGTGTCTAGACTCTTTTCTACCAGGTCATACTTTATGGTTGATCTAATGGCTATAGCTGTTCCCTTCTTACAATGATCAATATTATAAATTAAATCATATCCGAACATCTCAAAATGTTCCCCCTCAACCTCTTGAAAACATATAATATCTAGTTCCATCAAACTTATAAATGTTCTCAATGAATCAAACTTTGTCATATTGGAAATTCCATTTACGTTCAATGTTGCGATCGCATAGGTAATGTCGACAATATCTCCCATTACTTACATTTGAATGGTTTTCTGATTTTGATTCCGACGTTGTCGCTTACGGCTATTCAAACTGCACGACGATGAGTCAGAAAGGAAACCATCCTCTTCACCACGTTCCATCAGCTCAGAGAACCCATTCTGTGTTTTTACAGCTACTGCTCCATCAGGAATCTTAAAAACAGCCTCCTCTGTCTCTTTCTTACTAGAGTTTGTCGGAAAACTCTTCGTATTCAGAGCAGCAGAATCCATCCTCTTACTCGTCTCAATCAATCGTTGCTGCTTGTTTAACTCATTCAAATTTGTCATCTGTCCGAGTACCACGCTGCTCCCCTGTGTTGAGTTCTCTTCTCGCGTATCACGATTGTCTCTTGTATCTACTGGACGAAGTTGTCCGGCGTACGACGAAGTGGGTCTGCTCATTCGAGTATTTACGCTCGTTCTGTTCTTTATCACCTGCCCCGCCTCCGCACAGCTCATCCCAATGTGTACTGGCTTGCAGCAATGGCGACACGTGATAATCTTGTTCTTATGCGTGATCAGTGTGAAATGGCCAGCAATGTTCACGTACGATGGTATCTGATCATGGATCCTGATGCGAATTGCTCTAATGCCATTCTTTATGCCTTTCAACAACGATGGAGCCTCCCAAAACTCTTCCTTGATCGCCAAGACCTCACCATATCGTGTCATCTCGTTTTTAATCGTTTCATTGTCCATTTGCGATGGTAAGTCGTGTACTCGAACTTGTGTTGATCCATCTTCCATGTGTAGAGGTACCACGAACTTGTAATCGTTGTACTTGACCTCGTGTTTACGATCATTTTTCTCAACCACTTCTAGAGCATACTCTTCCGTATCTACCTCAACATATGTTATACCACGTGATAAGTTTGCTTGCACTGATTTTAGTCGTTCGGTTGGAATATTCAGTACTTTGAACATATAATCCTTTACCGTTTCGATCTTTGGCTTCTTCATGGCTTCGGAAAAGTTTATAACAAATGTTCTTTCGCGCAGATTCCTTTGACTGACGGCCATGTTGTCTCTTGCTCGTGTTTTAAGTTTTTTAATAGAATTTGAAATTTACTCTCACTTTAATCGGGCACCCTTTCGGAAAAACGACCTTTCTGATCGGCTTCTCAATCGCGACTGCTACATTGATGCATGCTTTGCAACAAATTATATCTTTCTGTTATTTTTTGTTATAAAAACTAATTGAGTACATTAAGTAGAAGTGTATTTTTAAATATTAATGGTAACGCAGAAGAATTGACCAATTAGCAGCTGGTTCGAGTTTGACAGTTAATTTGTCCGAGTCCGAGTATGATTTAATTTGGTCCGGAATCGATACATCTATTGTCATGGTTCATATCAGGTAAATCTAGCTGCTCATTGTCTCCAGATAAATTGCGTTGTTTGTCATCCTGCTGGACCGAACCAGTTGTAACTACATTTAGAATGATTTGCGATGGAAGACACACCGGAGTAATTGTACCAAACTAGAAAATCCCCAGAAAGTTTCGAAATTAAACCTTTACATTTATTAAACAATTGATTTACAGTGAATTCAGAACTGATCCACTCACAAAATCTATTATTGAAAATGTTAGGGAGCTTAAAAAAATAGAGTCGAAGGCAAAATAAAATAAAATCCGCATTGCCACCAGATGGGAACAACCTGCAATGAAGGGCTCGTGTGAAATTTGCGTTACTGTAATTATGGAATCATTGCATCTGACAGTCGGAATCGTTCGCAATAATGTTCGTCATAAAAATCAGACATTACGCAGAATACATCCAATCAGCGAAGCAAATGAAATAAAAGAACAAACGGCACACGAATGAATCAAGAGCAAAAAAATGCTAAAAGGCTTAAAACATTAATTTCACTACTGTTTACCACCCCCTCCTCCCGAGAGTCCCTCTTGTCGGACTCGGTTAGCAATCATGTTTAACAAGCCCTCGAGCGGCATTGTCTGTTGATGCCACTCATATACATATTCATGCACACACACACAAGCCCATAACGATGTTCGCAATCAAAAATTTAATTTACAAAAGTGACAACACAATGCGACCACACCTCGAGGCGTTGGCATTTTACCAATCCCATTCGGATAATGCACGCCGATTTTGTGCTATCCCTGTTTTCGCATCGCAAAGCTGCGTTCCACCCATATTTTTTTTTGCTGCTCACTGTCCGAGCGAAAGCGAAACTCGTCCACCTGGAGGGGAAGGAATAAATAATGTTATCTGACGTTTATCAGTTTCAATTAAATGGGCTGCTGTCGCCCCAACCGACCGGAGTTTGCCGGAGAAGTTCTTGGATGGTGTATTTTATTTCCCAAAAATTAAATTTCTCCGCTTTGCTGCACTGCACTCTGTTTAATTTTATTATCGTTTCGCTTTATTTTCTGTGTGTCCACTGTTTTGCAACATTTTTGGTGCCGCCATAGTCGCCCCGACAAATTCTGTTTATTTTATTCACATCCCCTGTCCGGCAACTTCGGAGCAAGTTGCGAAATTTGGTTAAAAATTCATTACATTTTGATTTATGTATAATTTACGGGGACATGATTCTGGGGAGTGGTGATAAAGCAAGCCCGAAAAGCGCCACGGGAAAATAGTGGATTTTCCGGCGATTTCCAAAGAGTCCAAGTGGGTGGCGATGACGAGAGACGAGAAGAGGGAAAAGAGAAGAGAATGCAGCGGACGAATCTTGGTGGAACGGCTGCTGTTGATGGGTCCACAATTTACTACATTCCTAGGGGAGGATATTTGCTTCCCTCTTGGTCAGTTACGGTCATGAGCTTGGTCGGCAACGGCTGGTGATTTTGGGTGTAGCTGATGTGAACCGTGGGGATGGAGCAATTTGAATGTGGCAAGAAAAACAATGAATATTAAATTCCATCCGTACACCGAGGCCAATGGTCGTTTCCGCTTTTTCCTTACTTCAAAGTATCCAAACAAATTTTGTTTGGTGTTTGGGAACAAGCAAAACTGGAAGCATCACCGGGAATGTTGATAAGCAAAATCATCTCATTATCGATAAATCCCCTTCTTGATCCTTCCAGACGAGATATATAATTCATTACCCAGAAGGGATCGGGAATCCATAAACTCCCAGTCGTCGTTAATCATATAGAACCGGAATGAACCCCGATTCCCGGGTTAGTATGCTCGTTAAATGGAAGCAAAAACGACCCCCGGATCATACCATTGTTGTATTATGAATGGTAAGACCCCAATTTACCGTTCATCAAAAGTTGTCCTTCCGGATCCGACCCCTTTCCTTCAGCAAACTGTTTTGAGTCTCAAATCATGGCTGGGACATCAATCAGAATTCAAATTCCGGACCGGAGAATTTATTGTATCCCATTACCATCATCATCATCATCGTCTTCGTCGTCGGGTGGCGCAATAATCGCCAATATTCGAACACACCAGACAAACTTATATGGTGGCCTCAGAGGTTGCACTGGTTCCCCTTTTCTGAACCTACATTTCATCGTATGAATATTGAACCTTCCAGTTCACCGAATTCGGTAAACACACCGACCCACGCCGCGGAACCATTTCTCTGCAATCGGTCTAATGAATGTGTCCCCATTTATCGACGCCTAATCTCTCCCACTTAGTAGGTTTTTTTTCTTCCCTTCCCGCCGCCGGGATGCGGAACATGAGCCCGATCCCGTTCCGGTCCGTTGCACTAGACGAATGGGACGGAATCAGCGGTTAGAGTGTGGTGACGCCGGCCCATTTATTAGTGCCCAACGTTCGCCCTCTTGGCGACGGGACGGTGCCAACTTCGCCAACACAGAGCATCTAGCGCGAATCTCTTCCGAGGGAGAAAGAGAGAGAACCCAATTGCGGCAGGATTAGCCCAGGGATGAAGTTCCGCGGGAAGTTATGGCTTGGGCTTACCGGTTTTGGCAAGCTCGCGAATGCTCGGGAGAAAGCGTCGAGTTTTCCATGTCGTTTAAGCAATTTTCTGGTATTGCCATCTTCGCTAAACCAGATTCACTCTTAAACGGTACGAAATTTTTCTAAAGTCGAGTGTCTGTGGAAAATAATCAGCGCTGCCAAATTGGTAGAATTACAGTTTTCTCATGAAGGAATAATTCAATAAATTCTCAAAATATTGTTACCCTGAAAGAAATTGTGTTTTTTTCGCCACCGAAGAATTTATTATTGGCTAATTACCGAACGACCGGGGTTTGAATCCCAGGACTATCCTTTGATTGATGTTCCTATAAGCCTTTTATAATGCTAGAGGCGAATCGAATGAATGTAGTTAAAGGCCTCTTAAATTGAAAAAATCATTCGAACAATCAAACAATTGTTCACCCTGGTTTGGTAGTCATCTAGGCGAGAATAAAAACAGCCTTTCTAGAGACGTACGAGAAGTTTAGTTCTAGTTGTTCAAAAGGGTCTTTCTCAAGGCTAGAAACGAATACACTGATCAATTTTAAAGTTATGTAATTCATCAACAACAAACAATTATTCCATTATGTCAAATGTATACCGGGAATATGTAATTTTAAATCTTTCCGCTGAACATTTATCAATTATTTTTATTTTCTTTAAGTTAGTATTACTGTCAGTGGTCTTAACACTTTGACGTCCGCACGTTTCGTAAAACAATATACGATTGGCGCTGGTAGCGCTAATTCGGATTACTTCGCTTGTCGCCGCCCGTTCTTGACATTATGAAGACAGTATAAATTGTTAAGTTTTACTAATCTCATCGTTAGTTTTCAACCCTGTTCCCCTACTTTCATGAAATTTCTAAGATATTCATTAGGGTGCCAATGAAAATGGTAATCTCTAATTTCAAAAAGTTACCTCATAAAAAAATGTTCTCCACCTCGAAAAAACACCCTATACCAAATATTAGCTTAATCGGACTTAAGGGAGAGTGGCGCAAAGCGGTTAAAGTTTGATTTTTTTTTTAAATCGAAAAATCACCCAATTTAGAGGCGAACGAACTGAAACGTTTAAACCCTCTTAAAGCCGAAAAGAAGAAGAAGAAGAAAATTCACCCAAAGGGGAAGTAAAGGATATCGGGTTTTCGAAAATTTTTGTTGATGCCAAATGTCGTAAAATTGCATGAAACGTCGAGATCTGTGTCATCTCAAAAAAAAAAAATTATCAAAAATCGACACTCCTGCTTCTATTACTCTTCCTTCCTCTTCCTTTTTTCGAGATGACACTAGATCTCGACGATTCATGCAATTTTAAGACATTTGGCATGAAACTTTTTTTTTCGAAAACCCTGATTTCCTTTACTCCCCCTTTGGGTGATTTTTCGATTTTCAAAAGACTCAAACTTTCACCGCTATGTGCCACTCTCTCTTAAGTCCGATTGAGCTGATATTTGGCATAGGGTATTTTTTCGTGGTAAATATTTTGTATAGGGTAACGTTTTGAAATTTTAGGGTCGATTTTTTTTACGTCACTCGATATAACGTACACATTTCCAAAGTGTAAAGGACATTTTTCTTCAATATTTTTTTCTGATAAAACAATGAATTATTTGTATTGTGATGCTAAAACAAGTTTTGTACCTTCAATCAATCCCGAAATACAGCTGGTTTTGTGATTCCGGATTCTAAATTTAATTAATTAACAGTACGAAGGGAAACATCATGAGACAGGCTGGCTTCGTGCTCTGATTGAAGTTATTCATTAAATTTACTAAAACAGCAACACAATCATGTATTATAGACTATGTTTGTGAGTATTTTATTATGCTTCGATATAACGTACAATTCGATACAACGTACAATTTTGAAAGTGAAATGTACGTTATATCGAAGTTTACACCTGTATTCCCCCACTATATGTCCATGAGGGTAATCATCGAGAAAATGTTCTACTTTTCGGTTTCGGTGTTTTAATTTTAGTAAAAACATTGAAAAACATTCGGCCGATTAATTCGAAAAATAGCATATTGAAATGCAAGAAACTGCATTTAAGTTTGGAGAACCATGTCAAAAGATATAATTGAATTTCCTCTTAATATTAGGCTGTCAAAAAGTCCTGCGGTTTTTTTTTGAATTTTCATTTGTTCATAAAATTAGTTACAATCATCTGTTTTAAGTCAAATATGCGCCGTTTTGTTCGATGACTTGTTCCCAACGAGATGCCAACTTCATAATACCCCTGTTATCGAAGCTCGCTTCCTTATTGGCAAAAAACTCGGATAGCCAATTTTCACAGGCCTCTTTTGTCTTCTGACTACCTAGCTCGTTCGCCATGGACAAAAACAGGTGGTAGTCACTTGGTGCAAGGTCCTGACTATACGGCGTTGTCCTGATGGAAGACAATGCGGCCTCTGTTTATCAAAGATGGCCTCTTCTTCATGAGTGCTACCTTCAAGCGGTCCAGTTGTTGGCAGTACAGGTCCGAATTGAGCGTTTGGCCATAGGGAAGCAGCTCATAATAGATTATTCCTTGACAATCCTACCAAGCATACAGCAGAACCTTCCTGGCCGTTAATGAGGGCTTGGCCACCGTCTGAGCCGCTTCAGCGGGCTTCGACCACGACCGTTTGCGCTTCACGTTGTCGTAAGTGACCCACTTTTCATCGCCAGTCACCATCCGCTTCAGAAACGGGTCGATTTTGTTGCGATTCAGCAGCGATTCAGATGCGTCGATACGGTCAAAGATGTTTTTTTGCGTCAACGTGTGTGGCACCCATACATCGAGCTTCTTCGTGAATCCAAGCTTCTTCAAATGGTTAATAACGGTTTGATGACTTATCCCCAGCTCTTGGCCGATGCTACGGCTGCTACTATGCCGGTCTTTCTCGGCTAATTCAGCGATTTTGTCGTAATTTTCGACGACAGGCCTTCCGGAGCGTGGCGCATCTTCGACGACCTCTACACCAGAACGAAAACGTTGAAACCATCGTTGTGCGGTGGAAATGGAAACTGTATCGGGTCCATAAACTGCACAAATTTTATTGGCAGCTTGAGATGCATTTTTGCCTTTGTCATAGTAGTAATGTAAAATATGTCGGATTTTCTCTTTATTTTGCTCCATATTTGCGACACTATAACTCACGAACGACTTAACCAAACAAAACACTGTCAAGGACTATATTATAGCGCAAAAATACCTTTCCAACAAGCTATAGTATGACTCGATACAATGAATACAACTAGAACTACGCGCTTACAACGACACCTCGCGGAAATACCGCAGGACTTTTTTGACAGCCTAATATGTCCGTATTTCTCCACCTCTCCTACTTTTAAAAACATAAAACTTGTTGGCGTGTGTATGTTATTGTTACCCAAGCAAAAACCCAACAGAATGCAAACGATACTAAAGTACTGTCGCCGGCCACTGATATATTATGCGCACGTAACCACTGTGGTGTCGCCGGACGCCAAAGTGTTAATACGCACCAGCTCGTCAATTAATCACCGTGAAAGAATTTTTACCCGAAAAATTATAGGAATCAAATGAATGCTGGTTAGGTTAATAAAATTTTAATGGGGTTAATAAAATTTGCTATTGACCTGGTTAGAAAAAAAAGGTAGTATGAAAAACCATGAAACAACAAAATGAAATCGTTTTTTTATTTCTTACAGATATTTTTTCATGAAATGCAAATCGGGGTTTTCAAAAAATAAATTTTTGATGCCAAAGGTCTTCAAATAACATTAAACGTCGAGATCTACTGACACCTCGAGTTTTTTTTTGTCAAAAATCGACACTCTAGGACTTTTTTCGGAATACGGGGGAAAACGTATGGTAAACGTAATGAAAATACCATATGCGAAAAAATTGCTAATTGGGCTTCATTTACTAGTGTCACAGACTTCAAAATGCAAGATTTTTAAAAGCCGAAAAATCACCCAAGGGGGGAGTAAATTGAAATTAATTTTTTTGATGCCAACTGTCTAAAAATTGCACAAAACGTCGAAATGCACTGTCATCTCAAAAAATCTTTTGGTCAAAAATCGACTCGTTTTCTATAGTGCCAAAAAGTCAATTTTTGACTTTTTTTTTTCGAGGTAACAGTAAATCTCGACATTTGGTATCAAAATTTTCTGGAAAACCCGGATTCATGTAATGGTTTTAATTAATTAAAATGTAATATAACAAAGTAATAATTCTAAAATTCGAGAACTGCCAACGCTTGAAAAATTGTCATGAAGTGGCTTTCAATCCATGTTTTTATTTAGATTTATATTTTTTCTGTTCTCGCCCAGAGCAGTATCTTCTGTTTCTACAAGTTCAACACCGACGTAGATATCTTGTAGCTCCTTCAGATATTGTTCAAAAGCTCCAAAATCTTTCGGTCGTAGTAGAATCTTACATTTAACGACAGATTCCAGTGAGAGCCAATGGGGTGCAATGTGAGGTGTTCTGGGTTCACAGACAGTTATAAACGTGAAGATCGGAATGTCTTTCCCTAATATGGACTTGATCGGTTTTATCAACTTTCAATGCATTTAAACATATACCGATTGTTAATTTTATAATTATATTGAAATACAGGGCGGACTCGATTATATACGGTCTCTAATTACTTTTTTTTGTGCATATAATCGAATCAAAAAACTAAATTTTCTTTAGTTCTTTTATATAGAACAATTTCACGTCAAATCGTGCGGCCGCTGACCCGACCCTCGCCGATTTTTTTTTCAACATCGTGCTCATGATGGAAACTACCTAAAATCACAATTTTCATTATAATATGACCATTTTAAATTACAAATAATTTTTGAAAAGGGCGCATTCAAAATCATGATCATTCTTTCAACAAATCGTAACTCAACATCCAGATGTCTGATTAAAAAAAAAAAATGAAATTTGCGCTGATACTGATACTGCCATACAAATTAAACACAAATTTCTACATTACTCGGGAATTAATCAAGCAAATAAAACCAAGTTAGGTATATTGAGGTTTTAGAGTGCAATAAATGTTTCTATGGTGAGAATTAATCAAGCAAACGAAACCAAATTTGGCATGCGGAGGTTTTAGGATGCAATAAATATTTCTATGGTGGTTAGACACTCCTCCCGCACTTCAAGGGTGGGTTGTTATACCAATGAAACACAAATTTCTGCATAACTCGAAAACTAATCAAGCACAATTTTGGATGTGAGGGTTTTTGGGTATGAGAAATGTTTCTATAATGGTATGACACCTCTCCCTCCTCTGGAATGGAGAGGGGGTCCCATGAAAATATTACACATATTTCAACAAAAATATTCCAACTAAACATGACAATTGAACATTTTCGGAAAACTCTGAAGGAAAAAGGGAAAATTCGGAAAATTAAATTCCCAAATGTTTTACAATTACATAGTGACAAGTGCTGTCAGTCCATTTGATGTTTGCGCTAGCGAAACTGGTCTTTGTTCGAAACTGGAAATGAATTTGATTGTAATGAAACGCACTCTTAAATCTTCTTCTACCTATACCAAAAAAAAAGGATCGCCGGATGCGTTGATAAGTGCAGAACTCGAAGAAGGAATTGTCTGATTTATGGCTGTCTTTATTCTATCATATATTTTGTATAAAACATTTATTCCATGTAACGGAGAAACATGTTATTTGCAAGTGGTTGAAAATCTTCAACGAGAATTGTGTCTGAAAATAAACTGATATTATAATGATGAGTTTCATTAGAAATACTAGGAATTTTATAGTAGAAAGTAAATTCAACGGGGACGAATAGAATATTGGACCCATGAACTTGTTCATAGTAAGAAAACGTGAATGTTTGAAGGTATTGATTACTAAAAACAAATTTTGGGCGGGACGAAGTTTTCCGGGTCAGCTAGTAGTAGCTAGTAGTTCAAAAAAATCATCGGAAAACAGTTTTGCAAACTCTAAGAAATTCTATACACCCAGAATTTTTTTACGCCGGGGATTGAATTTTGTTATAATTTGTCGCGGTACTTCATAGTAGAGTTTGAGTATTTTCTCAAATTTTCATTTCCAAGCCTATTGAGAATAGGGAAAAAAGAAAAATTCATTTTTTCACTATAGCTCTTGTAGTAAACCATATAGGAGAATTATTTTATTATTATCTGAAAAAAATTACACATATCTATAAAAGGCGTAGGAACACATTTAAATACAAATTATAGTAGTACTGAATCTCTAAATTCTCAAAAAAAATTCAATATTTCAAAAAATTTTTTAGGAATTTATATCCTAGGGATTCGGAAAATAGTCAAATTTAAATTTTTATTTCCTTTTTACTTTTTACTCCTTACCCAGCCAGACCCTTTTCCCCGTACAACTCATGAACGTTTTGGCCAACATCTTTTTTCATACCCTTTTCGGGTCAATGAAAGCTTGGCTAAAGATAAATCAAAATATTCTTTATCGAATTAGTACTATCTCGAAAATGTGTTTTGGGTCCTTTCAAATAACTGTTTTCATTTTTCTTTAAATTAATTTATACAAGTTGTACAGGTTTTGGCCTATAACTTTTCTTAAACCCTTTTTCGACCAATCAAAATTTGGCTAAAGATAGATAAAAATATTCTCTATCGAATGAGTATTACAGGTAAACTTCGATATAACGTACATTTCACTTTCAAAATTGTACGTTGTATCGAATTGTACGTTATATCGAAGCATAATAAAGTACTCACAAACGTAGTCTATATTACATTATTGTGTTGCTGTTTTAGTAAATTTAATAAATAACTTCAATCAGAAGACGAAGCCAGCCTTTCTCATGATGTTTCCCTTCATACTGTTGATTAAAGCTTGATTCATTTAGAAACCGGAATCACAAAACCAGCTGTATTTCGGAATTGATTGAGGGTACAAAACTTGTTTTAGCGTCACAATAAAAATAATTCATTGTTCTATCAGAAAAAAATATTGAAAAAATTTTTCCTTTACACTTTGGAAATGTGTACGTTATATCGAGTGACGTTATATCGAGGGTACGTTATAACGAGGGTACGTTATATCGAAGTTTCCCTGTATCTCGAAAATGTGTTTTGGATCCTTTCAATTAACTTTTTCCAATTTTCTTTGAATTTATTAATTTCTTCCATACAAGTTATATAGGTTTTGGCCTATAACTTTTCTTAGACCTTTTTTCCGACCAATGACAATTTGGCTCAAAATATATAAAAATATTTTTTTATCAAATGGGTACTTTAGCGAAAGTGTGTTTTGGGCCCTTTCAAATATTTTTTTTCAATTTTCTTCAAAATAGTTAATTTCTCCAATACAACTTGGGCTATAACTTTTCTCAGACCTTTTTCCGATTAATAAAATTGTGGCTGGAAGATAAGTAAAATATTTGTCTATCGAATAACTTCGATAACTCTATTCGAACAACTTTTTTTGATTTTCTAAATTCTGTATATTTTCTTATATTCACCGCTCACGTTTCAGTCTATAACTTTTCTCTGTCACGATGTGGAAAGATGAATGATTCAATTCTCCATCTATTGAGCATGATTTTGAAAGTTGTTACTTGATAAACAATCAATTTATTTCAACTGACGTAATTCTTTATTAATTAAATCCAGCAAGACGTTGAACAGAAACTTGCACGCAACAAAAACTTTTATACACTGAACTTTCATCCGATAACTTCACACATAGAGGCGAATGAACTGCAAACATTAAAGACTCCTAAAAACTTGCAAGCAAAGCCAGTCGTCCACACTTGTGGGTACTACTAGGCGACGGATCATGTGGACACACGAAATGAACGAATTCGTGATCCGCGCCTATTACATCTGCACTGCTTTGGAGACGGACATGAGCGGTCGCCCTCGAATACTCGCAATGTTCGAGGAAGCGTATCCAGAGTTCGTCGGGAGACTTGACCAAAACGCGATGAACGCGAGGCGTAGAGCGATTGAACGCAACAATATGCTCTCCCAAACGCAAGTCGACGAGATCAAGCAGCAGGTGCAGAGAGAACTAAGCTCCAGAACAAGCAGAGCAAGCGATGTGTCGAGACGAAGTTCAGTACGGCTGAGCAATTCATTCGCGAGTGAGGCACGCGAATCAGCACCAGTGGAGGCCACAGTACAACAACCCCCTGAGCCGGAAGATCCACAGCCAGATCAACAACTACTACGCGATCTGGTCTTCCATTACGACGAGGCGATCTCACAGTTCCGCGACACGGACCCTTTGTCGCGCCCCAGGATCCCGAAATTGCAGCATTCCCGCAGGCTGACAAGTGCAGTAAAGCTCATGAACGAGCACGTTCTTCCGCTGCACTTGGTTGATGCTGAGAACATGGAGGAGCTGCAACTGAAAGTTTACTGTGCTGCTGTGGCGACCGCCAAAAGTTTAGGATACCGTATTAGGCCAAGAGGCGGACTGCTCCAACATCTCCGTGAAAGGCGTGAGCCTCCATGGCGAAGGAGATTGGAGCAACGGATCCTAAACAAGCGCGCCGCAATTGGAAGACTGATGGCGTACAAAAGAGGCAGCAGATCGGTGAAATTATGTCGCCAAGTTGCTGTGATCGTGCGGCCTACTGAACTTCGCCAGCTGGGAGCTCACCAGCTGACGGAAAAACTCGACACACTGGTACAGCAATTGAGCGTCCTAACTAAACGGCTGAAACGTTACTCTGACTCTGCAAAGCGCCAGGAACAAAATCGGATGTTCAGAGATAACGAAAAAGCGTTCTACGACCACATTAGCGACGAGAAGCCCGACTACCGCGAAGGTTTGCCAGATATTAGCGATGTGACGAACTTCTGGGCTGGTATTTGGGAGACCCCAGTAGAACATCGCGACGGGCAAATGTGGTTAAGACGGGAGGAGGAGAGTTGTGGTGAAATTGGAGAGATGCCAGCTATCATCGTCGGAGAGAACGATGTCCGCGAAGCCTCGCGGTACCTGAGGAACTGGGCAGCACCGGGCCCCGATGGTGTCCAGAACTTTTGGCACAAGAAGCTGACCGTCGCACATCCAAAGATAGCTGAGTGCTTCAACAAGGTGCTACGTGACCCACACAACCTTCCTGAATTCGCCACCCGTGGCGTCACCTTCATCCTCCCGAAAGACAGCAACACATTGAACCCATCAAAGTACAGACCGATAACGTGCCTATCGAGTCTGTACAAAATACTGAGCAGCATAATTACCGCCAAAGTTTCTGCTCACTGCGAACAGCGTCACATCATCGCAGAAGAGCAGAAAGGATGCAGGAAAAATACGCATGGCTGCAAAGACCAGGCCATCATCGACGCAGCCATAGTCGGCCAGGCGGTATATAACCAGCGGAACCTAAGTATGGCCTACATCGATTACAGGAAGGCTTATGACTCCATACCTCACTCGTTTCTCGTCCGGGTATTGGAGCTCTACAAAATTGATCCCGTCGTCGTTAGGTTCCTGCAGCATGCGATAAGGCAGTGGAGTACGTCTCTGCACCTCAGTGATGGGGAAAATGTGTTGCAGTCTAGAACGCTGCAGATAAAGAGGGGGATATTCCAAGGCGACTCTTTCAGCCCGCTTTGGTTTTGTCTGGCACTGAACCCCCTCAGTAGGACGCTCAATAGAAACGGTCATGGCTATAAAATAAGGTATGGCGACGGCGCCCACGAAGAAGTGACCCATACCTTTTACATGGACGATCTCAAGGTCTACGCTGATTCACGTCAGCGTCTAGGTGTAGCTATCCGGGTTGTCGAAGACATAAGCAGGGACATCTGCATGGAGTTCGGCCTTGACAAGTGCCGCTGTGTCCATCTGCTGAAAGGGCAGCTTACCGAATCCGGAGGTTACGAGGTCTATGACGGCGAGTTCATAAGAGACATGGTTCGTGGCGAATCCTATAAATATCTTGGATTCCGACAGCTCACCGGGATTCGCCACTCCGACATCAAGACGGAGCTGCGAGACAAGTTCTTGAGTCGAGTGAACTGTGTCCTGAGGACTTTCCTCAACGCGGGGAACAAGGTACGCGCGATCAACACATTCGCGGTTCCCCTGCTGACCTTCAGTTTTGGTGTAGTCAAATGGAGCAAAACTGACCTAGAGGACCTTGAGAGGAGGATGAGGAAAGCATTTAAAGAGGCCGGAATGCACCATCCTCAATCGGCACTGGAGAGAGTTTCACTGCCACGCAAAGAAGGGGGACTTGGAATAGTCGACATATCTGCACTGTGTGTTGCCCAGGTACGACAACTGCGCGAGTACTTCGCAGAACGCGCCAACCAAAACGCGCTATACCGGGCTGTCTGCGCCGCCGACAGAGGATACAGCGCTCTGCACTTGGCGCAAGCGGAGTACCAACTCAACTGCAATCTGCAGACAGTGGAGGAGAAGATTGCAGCTTGGAAGCAGAAGGCAGTGCATGGTGCCCACCCCCATCAACTGGATCGGCCACACGTCGACAAGGCCGCATCTAATCTGTGGCTAACGCGTGGTGAACTCTCTTCAGTAGTAGAAGCCGACATGATAGCCATCCAGGACAGGATAATGCCGACGAGAAACTGCAGGCGGTACGTCTGGCATCAAGACGTTGATGACATTTGCCGGATGTGCCATCAACCAGGTGAAAACATAGAGCACATTATGGGAGGCTGTCCCGTTTTGGCCAACGCAGCCTACATCGAGCGCCACAACAACGTGGCCCGTATTGTTCATCGACAACTGGCGCTCCAATGTGCTCTACTGGAAGACAACGTACCAAACTACCGGTACCTGCCTGCACCTGTCCTGGAAAATGACCGTTTCAAGCTGTACTGGGATCGCACTGTTCTGACCGACCTCTCGATCCACCACAACCGTCCAGATATAATGGTTTACGACAAGAGCGACCGCAAAGTCACCATCATCGATGTCGCTATTCCACTGAACCAGAATCTGGAGGAGACCCACGGTCGCAAAATCTGCAAGTACCGACCATTGGCCGTGGAGCTCAAGGAACTGTGGGGGCTAAGGGAGGTCCCAAGAATTGTTCCAGTCGTTCTCTCTGGAACTGGAATTGTCCCGAAGACACTTCTGGAAGCGCTAAAGGTGTTGAACATGGAGAAGGAATTGGCCGGCATCCAAAAGTCGGTCATCCTTAGCACCTGCGCGATTGTCCGACAATTTCTCGGTCAGGACTGAAACAGCACGAGCATGCAGATACGTGCATTCCGCGGAGCCTAGTCCCCCTTTGGCATTCAGAAGCCCGGGGGCAGGTGAAAATTCTGGCTAGGTTCGCCTAGTTAAGAAGTGAGATAAGTCTGCCAAAAAAATTGATAAAGACAATAAACTAGAAATGTTTTATTCCAATATCTCGAGAATGGCTACAATTAGGATAAGATTGATACAGAGTTTTTTTTGTTTAAAATCACATAAGAATTTATAATTTGTGGCTAAAAATGATTGTATACATACAAAAATTAGTTTTACCATCTTTACCATGACATTTTTTCTGCCAACGGTAGTTTGGGTGTAGAGATTGAAAATCGAAAAATGCTTTATTCCAAGCATTATCACTGCGATTCCAATGTAAGATTGAATCTTTACAATCTATCACCTCGGAGAGGGAAACTTTAATAACAATAAAATATTCCGAGGTACGCACTGAAAACACACCTATAAAAAATTTGTTCGAAGGTTCAACTGCGATTGTTCAAATTCCTGTAAATATGATTCTCATCTAAGTGAATGAATTTAAAAAATAAGCGCAAGCCAGGCCAGCAAGACTGCGAACTGCTAGAAACGGTTCAGCAATTAATTCGAAATTAAATTTTACGAAATTGATCGTGATTTCCCGACCATATAATTCAAACACACAATTTCAATTATCCCACAACTTACTTAATCTCGAATCGTTTCATCCAACTGTAAACCACAATCCGGTAATTGACTTTTCAAAATTCGCAGAAGCATAGCGTGATCTCCACTCCACTGCTGCCATTGCTGTGGCTGCCACTATTCGATGCGCCTTCAAATTTCATCCCAACGAAACCGAAAATTATATTTCCCAAGCGGCGACAGCTAGCAGCAGCGTGTTCAAACTGAACGGCGGCATTTCATCTCAAGCATATGTTCCTCCAGACTGACTCTAACTTTTGGCTGATGCTTCCACTATACACTAGACACCCAGACTCACACATACACACACACTAGAACTGCCAACATGGCAACCGAGACTTTTGGCGCAAGCGGCAAGTTCGGGAGATCCCAAGTCGTCCTCCTCCTTGTCGGCGGCCGCCGACTGCAGACGCAATGCAAAGATGCATCTCTCGTTCACACCTCCCGCCTCCCGATTGCTGTCGGCTCCCCGAAAAAAGCGGGCGGAGATTTTGAACTTTATATCGCATAATTGTAACCATGAAAAATAGACAGCAGAAAATACACACAGTTGCGTCGTGTTCGCCGGCGCTGGAGATGAAGAAACGAAACTGGGATGTTTCTGGCTGTCTGCATCTTTTTCGATCTATCTCGGGAAAAGTGTACAATTCCAGTCGAAATTGCTTGCGCTGCGATGCATGAAGCTGGCATTGCAGAGCTTGAGTATATGTCTTGCCAGAACTGGAGTCTTGGAGTGGTCTATTATTCCTCATGTCTCGAGTAGCCCCATTGTTCGAGACGATGTCATAATTCGGGTATATTAGTTTGAAACTGACGAACTGAACGGCTTTTTCCACCTCTTCCGACCTACGTTCCAAATCCAGCCCACATCGCTCGCCCTTCCCCAATCAGTGCTATGTATGTTATCCACTGGGGACCACTAGATAAAGATACGATTTCGTAGTGGAAAATATGGAACGTTTCTGCCAGCAGAGAGGATAAAGGAAAAACGAGTCGAATCCAAACCGAATACGCAGCAGCCTCGAATTCGTCTGGTCCGGGATGGCTCCTTTATGGTGCACCCTGGCATAGTTATGGATGTTTTATGACTTGAAATTGTGCAAATTTTATTACTGCCATCCACTTCTGGACAGTCGACCAATCTGACTTGGTGGAGCCACTGCTTTAGTGATGCGGTTGATGTTGAATTACCGGAATTAAATCGAGAGCGTAAATAGTTTTTCCGTCTGCTTCCAAGCGAAGGATAGTGAAGTTTGACAGTTCCTCGCAGTGACCAGTCTCCATCTCGGATGGAGATGTGCAGAGGTACAAGTGTTGGGGTTGATGAATGGTTCCCTGGAACCGTCCTGCGGGAACTGTTGCAATCTAGCAATCCTGAAACATTCCCTCTGGTGTGACATGGAGTGGGACGAGTCATGAGGAATGTCTGACGGACGTGAGTGGCATTTTATTGCGACTGTGGTTTCGATTTTATCGTGAAAATATGAGTTTATTATTCTTTAGAGACGTATACGTGGGGTACACGAATGGGAACGAACCGCTGAACGAAAGGTTTTTTTTTCCGTTGGATGCTATTTTTTTTCGTGCATTACGATTCGGTTTTGTAATTGGTTTTGATTTTAATCGCTTGAAATTGAGGTGTAAACATCCTAGCACTTAGTTAGATCAAAATAGTATTTAAATGAAAATATGTAAAACAAATTAAAAAAAAATATAAAATTTTGTGCCTGTTTTTTAAGTGTTTATCAAATACATTATTGTTCATAGGAAAGAGCTGGCTAAGTAATCATGTAAAAAAGTGCCTTGGGGGCACCTAATCACCAGCACTCTGGAAAATATTGCATATATTTTGAAACCCTATATGGTTCCTAGAGTGCCAATAATGATATGGGAAAAAAGTGACCTTCGAATTTTCGAACAGGACTTCCTGAAAAATGTAAATTCATGTGAAAAAATACTTTTTGCAAAATTTCAGCTCAATCGGACTTTATGTATTAGTGTCACGATTTCATAAAACGTCGAGATTTACTGTTAACTCGAAAAAAAAATTCTTGACAAAAAATACTTTTCGACAAAACAAAAAAAAAATCGAGATACAGGGGAACTTCGATATAACGTACATATTATCAAAGTCCAAAGGAAATTTTTTTCGAGTATTGTTTTTCTGAAAGAACAACAAATTATATGTATTTTGATACTAAAGCTTATTTTATATCATCAACCAATACCGAAGTACAACTGTTTTGTGATTCCGGATTCTAAATGAATCAATTTTTAATCAACAATACGAAGTGAAACATCATGATAAAGGTTGACTTCGTCTTCTAATTTATTTTTTCCAGAATATATATTTTTATTAAGGTTCATATGGCGTCAGCCTAACGGGGCCGGGAGTTCAATATTTTGACAATGTTTGCTTACAACTATGTTAGTAATATGTAACCGATTACTCGCGGTTGGCTCGAGGTTAGTATTACAAGTGTTCTCATAATTGGGATGTTGCAGTCTTCAGTGCTCTGTGCGTGTGCCCGACATGGGATACTTCCTATTGGGATGCAGCTGACCGTTAATCAGCAACGCCCCCCTAGTCTGCACCCCATATCTAGCGTGGTGCGTCTTTCTCGACTCGAGGAATCCAGGATAGAGTGGTCACTAGCCAGCGCAATCATCAGCTCGTGTAGAGTTGTCATGAGCGGTACAACCTTTGGCTCTTGTTGAATGATCAGTGGACTGCACAACCTTCGGCCCGTGCATCTGTAAAGAGTGTGTGTATGTATTGCCGCGACTAAGTAAAAGTTTATAGATCGGATAGGAGGGATATGAAACAGGGACACAACAAAGGAAACATCATTAAACGTTGACATCGGCGTTTCTGAGGAACAGGTATAGATGGAGCAGAAGATCAGGATCACGGCTACCTAAGATATCCCGGACGGGAATACACCCAGGTTTTTTTTTACGCGGTTTTTTTTACAAGTTATTTTTTACGCGGATTTTCGAATTAACGCGGTTTTTTTTACGCGGATTTTCCAATTAACGCGGTTTTTTTTTACGCGGATTTTCCAATTAACGCGGTTTTTTTTAACGCGGTCACCGCGTAAAAAACTGAGCAATATCAAATTTGTCCCTCATGCTTCCTGAGACCATATGACGGAACTTAGTGCTATTGACGGATATTAGTGCCGCACCTATGTGCCAGGTTCGATGCATCTGTAGCGAACACAGATTCAATTTTGCGCGTAAACTTGAGCAACATCACTTCTCTCTCTCAGTTCATATCTCTCCCTTCCAAGCTCCCTCAGAGCGTATGCCGCACCCCATCACGATTCTCAAGAGGATTTTTATGTGACCTTTTTTTCTTTACGGGGAGTTTCCAATTAACGCGGATTTTCCAATTAACACGGTTTTTTTACGCGGAGTTTCGAATTAACGCGGTTTTTTTTTACGCGGATTTTCCAATTAACGCGGTTTTTTTACGAGGTACGTATCCCCCGCGTAAAAAAAACCTGGGTGTATACGATTGTCTGCCTTGTGCTCTCAATGCTCTGGAGAGCTGAGAGCGGGCAGCATGAAACCGGATACACGACCAGACAACATGCTCGACGTCGTGGTAGCCATCGCCACAATCACATAGATTGCTTGCTGCGAGTCCAATGCGATAAAGATGCGCGTTTAGGTTGTAGTGTTAGGACATAAGCCGAGATATCACGCGAATGAAATCACGACCTACATTCAATCCCTTGAACCATGCACTCGTCGAGACCTTAGGGATAATCGTGTGTAACCAACGACCGAACTCATCTTCACTCTACATGCGCTGCCAACTAACGAGTGTGTCCTGACGAGGAATGTGAAAAAATTCGTTATAAGTAATTTGCCTTTCAAAAAGTGTGCCTTCTGAAGCGCCCACCTTAGCTAGCGAGTCCGCTTTCTCATTCCCCGGAATCGAGCAATGAGAGGGAACCCATGCTAAGGTAATCTTGAATAATTTTTCGACCAAAACACTCAATAGATGTCTTATTCTTGTTAGGAAATAGGATGAGCGTTTATCAACTTTCATTGAGCGGATTGCCTCTATTGAGCTGAGACTGTCTGAAAAAATAAAACAATGGTCAATGGGCAATGTTTCAACGATCCCTAGTGCGTAGTATATCGCACCCAGTTCAGCGACATACACGGAACAAGGATCTTTGAGTTTGAAAGAGGCACTGGAATTGAACTGAAGATGCCGAAGCCAGTGGACCCGTTTATGAATGAACCGTCAGTAAAGAACATTTTATCAGATCTAACTTTCCCATATTCTGCCGAAAATATCGGCGGAATAGAATCGGAGCGTAGGTGATCTGGGATTCCATGGATTTTTTTGTCGCATGGTCAGATCAAAAATGACAGAAGAATTGTCTTCTAATTGTTTTTATTCATTTACATTACTAAAACAGCAACACAATAAAGAAATGTAAGCTACGTTTCTGAGTTCTTCATTATGCTTCGATATAACGTACATAACGGGTAACTTTGATATAACGTACATTTTACTTTCAAAATTGTACGTTGTATCGAACGTACAATTTTGAAAGTAAAATGTACGTTATATCAAAGTTACCCTGTAATAGTAGAATTCGCTCGTTTTGTTCCTTCAGAAATTTTGGCAATGTTTGAGAAATTCTGAAAAAAATCACACACATAAGAAAAACCTGAGCAAACTATAAAAGAAAAAAATAGAGCAGTAATTGTTTTTAAAAATTTCAAAATTTCACAAAGTATTTTTTTTACTGCGCAATACTTTAAAAACGCGGAGAGATTCACAAATATAAAAAACAACTACGATCACATTAAAATAAAAACTAAAGTAGTACTTGGTCTGAAAATAAAAACAGTTTTAGTTTCGAAAATTCCAAATTCTAAAAAAATACATAAGCTTCAACATACCTAGAAATCTGAAATATTTTTTATACCACGCAACGCTCTCAAAATTCTGAAAAAAAATCACATATGTCAAACAAAAAACGTATGAGAAAATTTTCATTGAAAAACAAGCAGTAATGAGTCTCCAAATTCATGTTTGTACAGATTTCGATATACAAAAAAATCATATTGTACTACGCAGTGCTATAAAATTCAATTAGAAAAAAAACCCTACGAACAATTAAAATTGGAACAGTACGAGTACGGCCCAGTTTCCCTTATTTTTGTTAAACTTGAATTAATTTCAATTTTTTTTTTCAAATCATTGCCGCTCTCAAAATTTTACATGTAAAAAAATACATTGAAATAAAAATTAAAGGAGTACTGGATCTCAAAATTAATAATATTTCTTACCACGTGATACTCTGAAAATTCTGGAAAAATACACGTTTATATATGTGTGAAAAAATCATACATAGCTAAAAACACGTTCGAACGGATTTAAAAAAATTAGAGCAGTAAAATTCTGAAATATTTGTTTCAACATTTCCAAATACCCAGAAACATATTTTTTATCACGCGATATATTCTGAAAAACTCACACATGTACAAAGAGTATGAATACATAAATACGAATACATAAAAAAAAAAAAACACATTGAAATACAAAGTAGATGTCCAAAAATAGAAAACAAAGAAAAAAAAAATCAAAATGCCAAAAAATATAAAATATATTCATACAACCAATGCAATCACTCGAAAAAAAAAAAGAAAATCAGAGGGGTCTCCAAATACTTTTTTCGGAACGCAAAAAAATGGAATCGTAATTTGAAGCGCATTACGGTGTAATTTTTTTTTCGGAAAAGTTCGCAAATTAGAGCAGTATTAAATCTCAAAATTCATAAAAATATCATTATTTGAAAATTCAAGTATATTCAAGTAATATCGGTAGCTGGCTTTAGTGATCAATATCTCGCGTCATATCGATAATACAATTTCATGTTTATGCTCGATGTAAAGGTGGCATTTCACGCTAAAAAGATTCTTTTGATGTTTTTTTTTATTTTTTCCATTCAGTTGTGAGTTAGAGGATGTTCACAATGGAAGTCAACAAAGAGGAAATTTGGTACATTTTACACTTTTTTTTTCCATAATAGTGAAAATACAAGCCAGGCCGCTGAAATTGTGAATGGCGTTAATGGTGCCGATACTGTAACAGAAAAATACGTGTAATTTATTAATTTTTTTTTTTACTTTTTAATTATTTGTTTGGCAACTGTGTAATGTGCTAATCATAGATATATGATAACCATGTGACATGTACACGATTAAAATTCGGCTCTGTTACAGCTAAAATGCTAATGAGCCTTAAATAAATAAATGGGTTAAAAAAAAAATTATTTGTTTAGTGCAATACACTAAATTCAGATCTCTACAGTCAACAAATGGACCGTTTGAAGCTAGGGATTGACCAGAAACGTTCAGAATCGGCCAACAGAAGAGGCGTTGTGTTCCATCAGGACAACGCAAAGCCACACATTTCCGGATCTTGATTGTGATGTTTTAATGTATCCACCATATAGTCCGGACCTGACACTAAGCGATTACCACCTTTTTCTCGCATTGTAAAGCTTTCAGAATGATAAAAAATTGGGATCAAGAGAAGATTGTAAAAATGTATTGCTAGAGTTTTTCGCCAATACGACCAGGACTTCTATGAGGAAGGCAACAAATTTTCCAACAAAACGGTGCATATTTGACAAAAATCCAAATATAAAATATTTTTGTACCATTTATTCATACATATCCAAATTCACGAATAAACAGATTGAAAGAAAAATAAGGCAGTAATGAGTCTCAAAATTTCAATTGTTCTCGAAATAGCAAAAAGTTTTAAACATTTTGTGTGTCACGCAACAGACATAAAAAGCACGTACGAACACATTCGAATGAAAATTAAAGTAGTACTGGATCTCAAAATACAAAAATCAATCAAATTTCAAAATTCGAAAAAAAATCAAAAAAATCGTAATAACAAAAAATGTTATTTTTTTGTGTCGTTTATTCACAAGAAAAATATTTGTACCGTTCGTTCATACATTTCCAAATCCTCATAAAAACTGATTATAATCAAAAGAAAAGCAGTAATGGGCCTCAATATTTAAAAATATTTTTTTCAGAATTTCGAAATAGCAAAAAGAATTTTTTTTGTATTGCGCTTTCTAAATTCTAAAGAATTAACAAATATAAAACATATTTGCGGAACAAATTGGAATAAAAATTGTAGTTGTCTGTTGTCTGTAGTAGGTCTTTAAATTAAAGAAAAAAATCCCAGATATTACAAAATTTGAATAGCCAAAAAAATCAATAATAATTTGAACCGTTTATACAAATTGAAATCCACGTATGAATAGATTTAAGTAAAAATTAGATTATTATAATGGATCTCAAAACTAAAAAAAAAATTCGAAATTACGAAGTACCAAAAGATATAAAAAAGATAGCAAAAAATCTTTATCACATAATGTGCTCTTAAAATTCCAAAAAATTAACGAACATAAGAAAAAACAAGTACAAACACATTAGAATAAAAATTAGTGTAGTACTGGGTCTTAAAATAAACCAAAATGTTTTCAAATTTTCGAAATATCAACAAATATAAAATAATTTCATACCGGCTCTCAAATATTAATACTCTAACAAGTTTAAAACAAAAATAACTTTGAAAATACATATACGTGCGAGCATCTTAAAATCTGAAAATAAAAAAAAATCGATATTTCGAAATGCCAATAAATACAAAATATTTTTTATTGCAAAATGCGAATTCTGAAGAAAAATCTAAAAAAAAAACAAATATAAAAATATGTTCAGACACGTTGGAAGACAAATTAGTGGGGTCTCAAAATAAATATATATATTTTTTTCAAAATAAATTTTGAAATACAGATGTCTGATGTGTAAAAATAAAATAAATTGAAAAAAGAGATTAAAAAATATTAAATACTCCAGTACTGCGCAGTGCAAATGCTTGAAAATAAAAAAAAACAAAAACATGAAAAACTTATACGAACGAATTCAAACAAAAATAGCAGGGATCCCAAAATATTATTTTTAAAAATATCGAAATGCAAAAAAAAAAAGGTTTTTGTATGTGCTCTAAAAATTAAAAAAAAAATCACAAATATAAAAAACAAAGTAGTTTTGAGTCTCAAAATTTAAAAGAATTAATTTAAAATTTCAAAATAACTTTAATATGAAATATTTTTTCTTGTGCAACGCAAATTATCTAGAAAAATCGTAAAAAATAACACATATAAAACATGTACGGAAACTTTTAAAGAAAACATAGTAGGTTTTCAAATTATTTTTTTTAAATTTCGAGATACGAAAGAAAAAAAATGTGTAAAAATAAAAAAATAAATAAAAAGGAGTTTCAAAATGGCAGAAAATATTAAATGCTTTTGTACCGAGCAATACAATGCATGCTTGAAAAAATCCAAAAAAAAACACGAATATAAAAAACATGTGGAAACATGTTGAAAGAAAAAATTGGAGGGGTCTTTTATAAATATACTTTTTGAAAATTTCGAAATATGAATAATTTTTTTTCAAATTCACGAATATGAAAAAGAAACGGATGAACACATTTAAATAAAAATTAGAGTAAAGGGTGTGTCACATCAAATTGCATCACGGAAAAAACGCTGTAGAAATTCGCCCAGTAGACCGATCCTTTTGAAAATTTTAGACAGTAAAATAAAAACTATTAAACAACTTTTGGCATTTTCTTTTTATTCATACTTCGAGCCCAAGCCCGTATGCTCGCACCTCCCTTTTTACCCCGTCCATAAGGTTCTGTACAACGTCAGGTTGTAGTTTTTTTTTAACAGAAATCCATTTTCTCTTGAAGTCCGCCTCCGATTTGACAACTTTTGGGTTCTTCCGGAGGGCCTGCTTCATAATCGCCCAATATTTCTCTATTGGGCGAAGCTCCGGCGCGTTGGGCGGGTTCATTTCCTTTGGCACGAAGGTGACCCCGTTGGCTTCGTACCACTCCAACACGTCCTTTGAATAGTGGCACGAAGCGAGATCCGGCCAGAAGATGGTCGGGCCCTCGTGCTGCTTCAATAGTGGTAGTAAGCGCTTCTGTAGGCACTCCTTAAGGTAAACCTGCCCGTTTACCGTGCTGGTCATCACGAAGGGGGCGCTCCGCTTTCCGCAAGAGCAGATCGCTTGCCACACCATGTACTTTTTGGCAAACTTGGATAGTTTCTGCTTGCGAATCTCCTCCGGAACGCAGAATTTGTCCTCTGCGGAGAAGAGCAACAGGCCCGGCAGCTGACGAAAGTCCGCTTTGACGTAGGTTTCGTCGTCCATTACCAGGCAATGCGGCTTCGTCAGCATTTCGGTGTACAGCTTCCGGGCTCGCGTCTTCCCCACCATGTTTTGCCTTTCGTCGCGGTTAGGAGCCTTCTGAACCTTGTATGTACGCAGGCCCTCCCGCTGCTTGGTCCGCTGGACGAATGAACTTGACAAATTCAGCTTATTGGCGACATCCCGGACCGAACTTCTCGGATCACGTCTAAACTGCTTAACTACGCGCTTGTGATCTTTTTCACTGACGACGCATCCATTTTTGCCGTTCTTCACCTTCCGGTCGATGGTTAGGTTCTCGAAGTATCGTTTTAGTACTCTGCTGACCGTGGATTGGACGATTCCCAGCATCTTACCGATGTCCCGATGTGACAACTTCAATAAAATTAACAATCATCCAAGAAAACATGTACATAAAAATTTAACAAATTGAAATATAAATTAGGGTAGCACTGTGTCTCAAAGGTTTCAAATGTATACATTAGGGTGGCAGCGAAAATGGTCCTGTCAAATTTCAAAAACCAACCATGTACATTTTGTTTATTGGCCCAAAAAATGATCTGTGCAAAGTTTCAGCTCGATCGGACATGATTCAGGGGTGCCTCAAAGCACTCAAAGTTTTGATTTTTTCATCCTCGAAAATCTTCCAAGGGGGGAGTTGAAGGAAATTTAGAAAATCGAAAATTTTTTTCCGATGCCAAATGACTTAAAACGTCGAGATCTGGTGTTATCACGAAAAAAAACTTTGGCCGAAAACCGACTTTTTGGGACTTAGCCTGAGTGGCCAAAAAATCAAAACTTTGAGTGCTTTGAGTCACCCTTAAATCATGTCCGATTGAGCTGAAATTTTGCACAGGTAATTTTTTTTGGACCAATAAACAAAACGTACATGGTCAGTTTTTGAAATTCGAAGATGAAGTTTTCCCCACACACCCATTGCCACCCTAATATACATATATGTTATTCAAAATATCGGAATATCAGAAAATATTAAATATGATTGTTCCGGCTCCAAAAATAACACTCTAAAGGGTCTAAAAATAAATTACACATATAAAACACTCGCACGAACATATCAACATAAACATAATAGCAACAATGTGTCTCAACTTTTGAAAAATATATTTGTTTTAATTTCGAATAGGAAATTAAGAAAAAAAAAAAACAAATACAAGAGAACACGTACGAGCGTATTAAAATAAAAAAAAAATAGATAAGTATTGAGTTTAAAAATAAAAAAAAATCGGAGAAATCCAAAAAATTTCAATAATTTTTCTGTACCGCGTGTATAAAACTTCATTTGTTTATTTGGCGTGAAATGAAAATTTAGCTCAAAATGTAAAATAGTCTGCAAATTTTGGTTGGTAATATTTTTCAATTATTTCATACACTTTCCGCTTGCGATTTCTGATTGATTTATTTTGAGTTCGTTATACCTTACATTTTTCAGAAGAGCTGTTGAGGATTTTTTTCCCATGTTGGAATTGATTACTCCAAATTTACACATGCAAACTTGAATCTTTGTGATGTGATCGTTTTGTATTACATCTCTTTAATTTCAGCTGAACTTTTCAAAGGATTGAAGTTTTTTCAATACGCCAAAAATGTTTTCTTCTCAACACGTTTCGGTCGGGTGGGCTGCCGCTCAACGCGAAGGAATAATCAATTTGATATCGCACTCCATAGCAAAAGACCTTCATTATAAACACTTACAAACACGAACACCATGTGACTCCATCAAATAATGCGTCCCCATCAAAGCGCCCACGATTTACTATATATTTTGGCTTATATAAAAACGTTGTTATGATGTTTTTTAGCTAGCTCGATAAGCTGATGTGTCTATAATATCTCCCCAGGAAGCAACACCTATCCCATCAACACACACTTCCGTTCCAGAGCCATGCCACACCGACAGGAATCCGCAAATCAATTCGTAATTCACCACGCATACCACAGAATCCCACCCCCGACACGATGTTGCAAACACACACACACACACCACTTCGGATCTATTATCGCAGGCCCACTGTCGCGTCCACTAACCATCCCCCATGGCCAAGTATGGCACGCAATAACGAGAAAACGAAAAAAACAGGAAGAAAAAATAAACCACCCCCCAAAAAGCAGGAAGTAAAAGGCGCGCATCGGCATTCGCATTCGTGCAAAGGATAATATCCATTTATTATTCTATTTTATTCCACCTCAACGGCTCACCATCGTGTGATGGTAGTAGCGGTGGTCTCTCCTAAGACCACCCTGGTAGCCGTGTCCCAGGCACCAGTAATCCCGCATTAGTGTATCAGTATGGTAGAAACGTTTGCGATGAGTTAAGGGCTAATCTTTTAGCCTTCGTTATCGGGTGAAAAAAAAGCTCCTCCACCTTTTGGATTTTCTCCCAATGTACATCTCGTTGGGGAGAGATCCTGCTTAAATGGCGTGGGGGGTTCTTGGTTAACAAACTGATTACCTCACCGTGCGTTCGCTGCCGAAAGGTTTCCAACCCACCCTTATTTTTGGTTGGCACGATCGAAGATTACCACCGTTGACAGGTTGCCTGGAAGAGGAAGAGAAGAAGGCGCTTCGGAATCCAAAAATAATTGCCATCAATCACCACGCTAAGCTCCCCGGGCTTCTGGAGAGCAGCAGCCAGTGGTGGTTGATTAAGTCCTGAATCAATACATCCATCAAGCAAGAAGCAAGTCGTCCGCTTTATATTCGCATCCTCCGAGAGCACGAGCGTACCGAGTCAATGTACCGCTCCGCTGGGAGAAATGCCCAGTCCCAGGTCAACAAACGGTACGGAAGATTTGAGCTAAGCTACCCCTTTTTTCGTGGAAGGATCCCGAGCCCGGATTGGAGAATGCTAATAAAACTCAATCATAATTCCACAGACGAGTTGAATCTTTTATACCACGGCCCGAGCGCTTCGTGAGAAGAAGAGAGGGGGAGGTGGAAGACCAAGGTCCACCCTATGTCGCTTTGTATCGATCCAAAATAGTCAGCTAACGGTCTGCGTTTTATTTTCAGCTCCTCAAAATGAAAAAAAAAACTGATTCGTCTCATTCAACATCTATCCAAGCGATGCGGAGCGAGTAAAAAAGTTTTAGAGTTGAAGAAAGGATATCGAAAACTTGTTCCAAATGGCATTCAAAGTAAAAGATAAAGTCTGGTGGAACATTGGAAACTCAAACCGAAAGTGAAACAAATTCGGTTCTCAAAACAAAATAAATCCGAAGCAAGACAGAAAAAAAAAGATCAAAAATCATCCATCGAGCAATGCACCCTATCATTGCGCTTAAGGCTTGTTCTTTGAACAGCGACAACAACGTGGAGCCAAACGGGAGGATAAGCGGGAAAAAACCCTCCCAAACGAAGACAGGAACAAGACGACACCTTTCTTCGGTTCGGTTGTTTACGGCGCGGGAGAAGAATATGTCTGCAGCTTCTTTCATGTGTAAATAACGTGTCGTATTCAAATTGGTTTGCGAGGCCGGGTTTTTTTCGTGCGCTCTAGATGCTCTTCCTCGAGGCGCCTAAGTCTCGCTTCACGATTTTCACCTGGCAAGGTAACCTGGCGAGGTGGTGACGGGACGCGGAAAGGGATGGAACAAAACACCGTAATCTCGCACGATTCAACATCAGAGAGACACTACCGACAGCACAATCCTAAGATGTGGAAAACCTACTTTGTTTGTCGCTTTTGTTGCTGATTTGGTACTTCGATATGTTTTTGTGTTATGATCAGCCGCCTCGCCGCCATCCTTCCCATCCTGTTTTTTTCCGATCCACACAAAAAAAGCATCTGTTTTCGTAGAAGAATGTATACACTCTCTCTCGTTTCATCGTTCAGTGGATTATTCGAGCGTGTAGCTGTTCAAGCGAATAATTCCATTTTTCATGGGAAGCGACGTTTTCTGTGGAGTCGACTTGAGTTCAGTTATTTCGTGCTTGTATTATGTAAATTTGACGGAGAGCGAGTTATTCTGCTGTTATTAATCCACTTTTTGAATGCCGTTATCATCGCTATGGGGGATTTTGGAAGAGTAGACGATATTTTTATTGACGTTATAGACCGCTGTTTACAGCTGTTCAATTACAACATAATGAATACTGCAAGGAATGGAATGTTTCAGTATTCACGCACAGACTCCTAATCGTGTACTGTCATAATTGAATTGGTGCTCTTGAAGTTCACCTCGATGAACGATTGGAAATACGAGTGAACATTGTTGTAACGGCGAGCAAGCTAAACGAGCCCCCTATGGTTTAGCCGTCAGTGAATCACCCAAGGGTAACGCAAACGAGGCGGTAGATGCGTCGAAGTAGAGCGATCTCTCGTCATATGTCAACTGGTCGAAGTTGAGTCATTAATTGTTTTTTTTCTATTCTAGTGAAATTTATAAATCTGAAAAGCGCTTTTATACCAATCTTTAAAAAAATTGTTAAATGCAATTGTCAGTGCTTTTTTTTTTTTATTTAAATCGTTTATTTTTTACAGGCTCAGTTACATAGGTTTAACTCCTTACTGTATTGTTACTAGTATATAAACATTTTTCCTTAATTCTAATGTTAATAATATAGGAAACCGATTACTCGCGGTCGACTCGAGTTTAGAAGGGTGACATATTTTCTTCAGGAAAAGGAGGGGATATGAGGATATATTGACAATGATCACACTCACACTCTCAATCACACTCATCACACTCAATTCTTAAACCTATCTTATATCTAATATGTATTTACATTTCATCTTATTCTTAAGAAGGGATCCGATCTCTCACAAAGGAAAAGGAAAAGGAAAAACTAAGGGTGTAAGGACAATCACACACGAAGATCGATAGCTTTAAGGAATACATATATTTGGGACATGTAATCAAGGTCTAACCGAGCCAACACGTCTCTCACCGGCATCATGGGCTGCCTTCCTCGGGCGCGAAGGGTGACTACTAAATTCGATCTGGCGACAAGATACAGCTCGCACGACCAAACAACGTGCTCGATGTCGTGGTAACCTTGGCCACAAACACAAAGATTGTTGTCGGCAAGATTAATACGAAAGAGTAGCGCATCTAACGAACAGTGATTGGACATGAGTCGGGAGAAGGTGCGAATAAAGTCCCGACTCAAGTCCAGACTTTTGAACCATGGTTTGAGGCTAACCTTAGGGATAATCGAGTGGAGCCACCGGCCCAATTCATCTTCGTTCCATTTGCGTTGCCAGTTAACTATGGTATTTTTGCGGACTAAAGAATAAAATTCATTGAAGGCGATTTGACGCTGATAAATATCGCCTTCAATTGCACCTACCTTTGCTAATGAGTCAGCCATCTCATTACCCGGAATTGAGCAATGTGAAGGGACCCAGACAAAGGTAATGACATAACAGCGTCTGGATAAAGCACTCAAAATTTCTCGTATTCTCTCAAGGAAGTACGGCGAGTGCTTTTCCGGCCTCACTGAACGGATAGCTTCGACAGAGCTAAGACTATCCGTTACAATGTAATAGTGTCGTGAGGCGACGCTGTCCAGCGCCCAGTGTATCGCTGCCAATTCAGCAATATACACTGAGCAAGGATTCTGAAGACTGTGTGAGGTGCTAAAAAATTCGTTGAACACTCCAAATCCTGTGGACTCATTCATAGAGGACCCATCAGTAAAGTACATATTATCACAATTGATATCCCCATACTTTGCATCGAAGATCGTTGGAACGATCCTCGATCGAAGATAATCTGATGTTCCGTTTTTTCCCTTTGATCAAGTTTTTAAATTGATTTTCAAGGTCCAAATACGTTTGAAAATTCTCAATGGTTCCACGTTTCCGAAAAGCTTTAAATGCATTCGATTTATCTCCATAAAGCTTGGAACACTGGCCATCCCACCATGGATTGGGAGGCCTTCGACGAATAGTGGAACCTGGGATGGGTTTCGTTTGAGCGCGAACCGCGCTGTCATAGATCAAACGAGAAAGGAAGTTATACTCCTCCAATGGAGGTAAACCATCTCTGGAATTGATGGCTAGAGCAATCGCGTCCGCATATTTTTTCCAGTCAATGTGTCTTGTGAGGTCATATGCCATGTTTATAGATTCAGATGAATTCGACCCAGTGGTGATGGAAATTTTGATTGGCAAGTGATCACTACCGTTGGGGTCCTGGATTACATTCCACTTGCAATCTAACGATAGTGAATTCGAGCAAAGCGAGAGGACAAGAGCACTTGGGTTAGCAGGAGCTTTAGGTACACGTGTTGTTTCCCCAGTGTTCAAAAGTGTCATATTGAAGCTGTTACAAAGATCATATATCAACAGTGAACGATTGTCGTCGTACTGTTCCCCCCAGGCAGTTCCGTGAGAGTTGAAGTCTCCCAAGATCAATCGTGGCTCAGGAAGGAGTGAGCACATGTCAACAAGTTGCTTGCGGCTAACCGCAGCTCTCGGAGGCCAATACAAGCTGACTATACAGAGGTCTTTGCCTCTGACGTTTGCATGACAAGCAACAGCTTCGATCCCTCCAATAGGTGGAAGGTCAATTCTAAAAAATGAGTGACACTTATTGATCCCCAATAGTACCCCTCCGTATCTGTCATCGCGGTCCAAGCGTATTATATTAAAATCGTGGAAAGAGAGATCATTTTGAGAAGAGAGCCAGGTTTCGGATAGAGCAAAAACATCACAATTGAGTTTATGAATTAGAAATTTGAATGTATCCAATTTAGGGATAAGACTACGACAATTCCACTGTAAAACAGTGATATCTCCGACCTCTCTATTTAAATTAGACATCAAGAGAGATAATCATTGCAAGGAGGGGCCATGTTTGCATCAATTGCTGCAAAATTGTCTTTAGTACTGGAAGCATTGCGGTGACAATGGTTCTGATGGAGTCGGAAACATTAAAACACTCGAAGATTTGATCCACAAGGTCAGACAACTTTATAAATCCCGATTGGGAAGTTGAACTTGACGGAAAAACAGGGACAGTTGGGGTTTTTGATGTCCCCTGAGTGCTGGGTCGTTCGAAGGTGAACTATTACCACGGAGGCCAAGAGGGACCTGATTTTGCTTATCCGCTGCACTCGATTTTTTGGGCAAGCTAACAGGGGGTATCACCGGAGGGACTTGTCCTTGAACTTTGGGAGTGGTCACATTTTTGCGCCGGGGATTCCCTTGAGAAATAAACGGCGTGCCCCCGTTAGCTGTATCCGCTTCCATTTCGTCAACTGGCAACGTAGCGAAGACATTGTGTGTATTGATTGGTTGTTGTTCTTGAGCCAGTGGAGAAGCGCCCTTCAAAATTTCTGCGAAAGTGCGTTTGGAGCGTTCCCTCAAAGAGCGCTTCTGTTTCTCCCAGCGAGCCTTGTATGTTTCACAAGCTGAGAGCACGTGTGGGGATCCCCCGCAATATGGACACTTATGCTCAGTCGCACTGCAGGATTTCCCCTCATGTTGTTCTCCGCAAGTGGCACATCGTTCTTTATTGGCACAATAAGCAGCCGTGTGACCAACTGACTTGCACTTTAGACAAGTCATTGGCTTTGGAATAAAAAGTCGCACGGCTAACCTCAATTTATCTACCATCACGTAGTCAGGGAGAGCTGAACCAGCGAAGGTGACTCGAAACGAGTTGGACGGCGTAAATTTCTTTTATTCTCCTTCATGGGAGACTGTTCCGAGCTGGCGGCAACCCAAGATCTTAACAGTCGTCGAGGGCAGTTTTTTAAAACGGCCGGTACCTTCACTCGTAATGTATTCGCACGTCAAGCCCGTTTCGGTTATCACACCCTCAATTTCGACTATGTGAGAGGGAATGTAGACCCGATACTCAATTGTAAAATGCTGATCGACAACAATCTTGTTTGCGTCTTTTCGATCATTCACGACAACTCGCAATTTGTTTGGTCTAACCTTCGAAATTTCCGAAACGGAGGTATACCTTGCCAGATCTTTCGCGATCTGCATGACTCTCAACGCCTTTCCATTTGGCTTAGGCCTGAAGAAAACAACCCAGGGACCAGTTCCGGGCGCATCTTCTGGATAGACCTTTACACGGGGAGTGGGAATAACAGGGGGGGAAGGCGAGGACGGGGATTGAGAGTGGGAAGACGAAGGTTGAGAAGGAGCGGGAAGAACAGAGGGAGAAGACGAGGTTGAAGGTAGAGTGGGATCGTTATGGGCAGATGGGAGATTTGCTAGTTTTTTGGAGGGAGGCTTGGTAGGGTTAGCTGACTCGTCCCCAGAAGAAGTATCTTCCGTATTTGGTACGCGTTTGAGTGACTTTTTTTTATCACTTAGGAGGGAACTAGAGTCAGAGACCTCCATATCCGAAGGTCCCCCACCCTCTGCCATTTTAAAATTGGCACTTATATTCTAAGTATTTTTTTTTAAATAATATTTCACAATAATAATAATTCACAAAAACAAACAAAAAAAAAACTTATAATTAATAAATATTTCCTCTCACTATATTCAATCTTATTCACCTATGAACGCACTCCAGTGCAGATGAACGGGAGCGTGCTGAAAGCTCGTTGGTGGTGGGAATGTGCCTACGACACCACTACACACAGTTGTCGGTGAAAGCTTACCCGCACTGTCACTGTTGGCACGATGACTCGGCGAAATCTCCAATGTCGGCGAAGCAGCGACAAAACAAAAACCAATGCTTGGCTTTCCGAGGATGAAAACCTCTATCCACTTGCAGGCAGGGCACTTCACTCACTATCCAGATAGCGAAATGAAAAAAAATGATTGTCAGTGCTTATCATTATGTGAATTGTTAGTGCATTTCTTTTGTATTTAATAGCTATTGCTTACTCGAAATTTTGGTGTGCTCCCGTGGCCGAGTGGTTAGCGTCACACCTAACATGCCGGGGGTTCGGGTTCGATTCCTGTTCCGGTCGGGAGAATTTTTCCGTTAAAGACACGTATTCTCTAGAGCTTGTCACTCCGAATGCATTCAAGGCGTGTTATTTGGCATAGAAATTTGAACTAAGTACTAATAAAAATGACGTATTACTTCTACGTTGAGACGGCGATGTTCCTCTAGGAACGTTAGCGCCTTTAAGAAGAAGATGGCCATTATCAATCCGCCAATCGTTTACTGATTCATTTAAACCAGGGATTCTGAAACTATTTTGGGCCCCTTAGACCCCTTTTCCAGAATTAGGTGATACCTCAGACTCCTATAGCCAGTGGCGTAGCGTGACCAGGTGACACCCGGGGCGGGTTACTCATCCCTCCATAATACATACTTAGTTTTCGTTTTCTAATGAAAAATCAAAGTTATCAAAACAAGAAACGGTGTATATCATAAGTTTAGATAGGACGAACAATAATTCACAAAGTCTTCACGCGTTGGTCACTAGGACTGATAGTTACAAAATAAGAAAAAAAAAGAAAAAAATAGACTGTTCCTTTCAACTGTGAAAAAAATTACCAGTCCATTGAGTCTGATCACAATGTTACCAAGAGATGGTCCTCTGGTATACAAATATTCTGCACTAGATCTACTTCATGTAGTACAACGCATCAGAAGTGGACATATCACACAGAAGTATTAAATCATAAACTTCTGGTAGCAGAGACCGTGCATTTGATTCAGTATTTGAGTCGCACAATACTCCAATGGCTGTGATCAGCCCATAAAATGGTTTCACAGCAATATAATGAGCACTCCATCGAGTTTGCGACAATCTTTCAACAATACACCTGTGTGGCTCAGAAGCATTTCTCAGCGATCAGTTGAAACTGCGAAAAACAAGTGAACAGATTGTACAGTTCTAAAAAATCAGAAAAATCATGTTGTCCTCATATGCCTAAAGAATTGTCTACAAACTCCAAACTCCAAACTCCATGGAGGCGACTTTTTTGTTGTGCGTTCTCAACAAAACCTAAACTCCTTCATTTGATTCTGACATGGTTGGAGAGGTTGAAAGCCAGAAAACGTGACTTCATGAAAACTAAACCCTGACCTTCCAGTTGTTGAAGGATGTCGTTATTCAAATCTGCAGCTTTTCCCACCCAAAACGAAAAAAAAACTAGGAGTGGGTTATATTTATTCAATTGAATAACTGAAAAATGTCAAGCGTTATCTAAACGCCCTAACTGCCAAGTTTTTATTGGCCCGATGTTTCCCTAACACGGACATCAAAATCAATGTGCCTGGGGGAATCCGCTTTGCAATTACATGCAATTAGGGGGTATTTTTTGGTGTTGAGTACTTTTGTACTCGTTTGTCGTTGTGTAGACCGGAATATGTTTCCCTACAACGTACTTTTAAGCCTGGAAAAATCGACATTCCAGACACCAGAGGTGAATGAACTTATCAAACGTAAATGGACGTTCATCAAATTTATTTGTAACGAAGAACATAATCTATTACAAAAATTTCGATGCATTCTAAAATAATATTCCAAGTGGTAAACAATTGGATTGCATAATATAATTGCGTAGTTCTACGTCGAAAATATGCGGTTGTGTCCTAGATACTACCCCTTACAATTTTTCACTGTAAGCGTTCTATTCAGGATCTTACTGTGTAAGTTTATGCAGTTTCTTCAATAAAAAATGGTGTATTTGATTAAAAATTCAAATTTCATATTTTTTCTTCGTAAGTCTATATGAAAAAAACATGGATGCACTAGAGATATTGTTTTAATTTTTGTATAACCGAAGGCAGAATAAAATGAGCTTGCTAACGGGCAGTGGCAACTATATTGCCACCAACTTTTCCTACTGTTTCCATAGTTTATTTTTGATCAATGATAATGAGTTCTTCCTCATGCAAGGATAATGTTCTCTGAAGTTGGAGTCTGTTCCTTGCCAAGTTTCCACGGCCTTATAAAGGGTTAAGTCAGGGTTGCCAGGTATATTGAACTGAAATCTGGATGTTGGAAAAGTCTTGTTTTGTTTGGATTTTTGTCGACATTTTTTATACTTAATTGTGAATTTTATTGAACATTTTCACGAAGTCTCAGCTTCGAAATTGCAGGAACGACAGTTATCATCTGCCAGTTTTCCGATTTTTTTAAGATACCTGCTCGGACAGTGTCCGGTCAATAGACCGGGTAATGTACTCAAATCTGCCTTATTCAAGCTGAGTAGGTTGCGTGTTATTCAAGGTGAAATGAATAATTTGGATTGTCTTGGTGTTGATAGAGCCCTCCAGTTGGCTTCAATCATTGATATTTCCTAAGTTTTGAGCTCCGATTTCATGCATGATGTAGATAATCCACAAAATGGCTCAGGCCCGACGAATTTAGTTGAAGATCCTAATCTTGCTAAGAGATCGGCTTTTTCATTACCTTCTATATCGCATAACCAGGCACTCAGTATAGGTTAACTTCGTTGGTAGCAGCTAGTTGTTTTAAGGATACAATACATTCCCAAACTAGCTTTGACTGACATGTGTATGTTTTTACTGCATTAAGAGCTGCTTGGCTATCTGAGAAGATACATATATTGGCATACCTGTATTTTCTAGTCGAACAAATATTTGTACATGTTAGAATAGCTTGTATTTCTGCTTGAAAAACTGTAGGCCACTGTCCAATTGGAATTGACATGTCGATTCCTGGTCCAGTAATACCAGCTCCCGTAGATTTACCGATTTTAGATCCATCGGTATAAAACACGAGTGATCCTGGACGAGTTTTGGGACCATCTTCTTCCCATTCATTGCGATTGTATTCAATCACTTTGAAGAGAACATTGAAGTTAGTCTTCGTTTCCATTCAGTCTTCATTCATGCTTACTATAGTGTTCAGTTGAAAATCTTTCAGGATTTGTAAATGCCCTGTGATATCTCCTTCTAGAAAAAGTTTTATACGTTTCAGCCTAAGAGAACCTTTTTCCGCTTCAAGTTGCACATATTGGTGCAACGGTAGAAGGTATAAAAGAGCATCTTTGCTTTTTTTGTAACAGCACCGGATAAATCCCGTCTGGTCCTGGAGATTTCAAGGGCTTCAAGGAATCCACTGCCCATTCAACCCATGACTTCGTGAAGACCGACCTAGCCAATTCATTAGCTCTATTCTCGTCTCTGATTAGACAAGATTGAGCTGTGTTGAAGACATGTGCATGTCCGGAAATCAATTGGATTGAGCCTGGGAAGTGTGTTTCCATCATGATACTAAGTGTTTCCTGGGAATCGGTTGTATATTGACCATTTCCTTTTTTCATACTACCAAGTCCGTTGGTATGATCCTTAGAAAGGGCTTTATGAAGTCTTGCTCCAGAGGTAAACTTTCTACCTGTTCACAGGCGAACTTCCAATCCCTTCTCTTAGATTTACGGATTTCTTTGTTATTTTCTGCTAGACAGTTTTTGTAATCTATCCAATCAGAGGTAATTTTTGCTTTGTTGAAAAGTTTTCCAGACAATTTTCTAAGCCTTTCAAGTTTTTTGTTCCACCAAGATGCATCTTTATTTGAAGTTTTTTGCTTCAGTGGACACTTTTCTTCGAAGGTGGATTTAATATTGGTTTCAAATTCTGATGAAACTATTTCAAGCTGTTTAGTGGAAGAAATACTTTCCACTGATATCAAAATTTTCTCCTGAAGTTTGGAATGATAACTATCCCAATTTGTTTTTCTCGGATCTCTGAATTGTTCGATCAAAAGATAACCAGAATTCTAATTAAACATTATATGTTTATGATCAGATAGAGATTCTTCATTTGACACATGCCAATTTTTTATCTTATCTGATAGTTTTGAACTACAGAGTGTTAGATCAAGAACTTCTTGTCTAATAAAGTTAACAAATGTTGGGTCGTTTCCTTGGTTACAAATGTTAATATAATTTGACATTATATATTCAAGCAAACATCCACCTCTAACATTGATGTCGCTACTGCCCCAGACCGTATGGTGGGCATTGGCGTCACATCCTATGATGAATTGTTTGTTATTTAATTTACAATGTTGTATCAGCATAGCAACTACAAATGGAGGAACTTCAACGTTGTCTCCTGGGAAATAAGCCGAAGCGACGATGATAACGGTTTTCCCTCGGGTAGTTGGAGCCTTCAATTGTACTGCCGCGATGTCACGGTCGATAAATTCTGTGATCGGTACATACCTAATGTTATCCCGTATAAGAATTGCTGCTCTTGGTGCAGTTTGTGTGCTGTCATAGAGAAGCTTACATTTTTGTGTAGAGACTGTAGAGGCTCTTGAATAAGAGCCACATCCAATGTTTCGTGAATGAACCTTCTGCTTAGGATGCTGCTTGCTCCCTTGGCGTGATGAAGGTTCACCTGAATAAACTTTATTCTGTCCAGCATTTTGTTCGTCTCCATTATTTTGGGAGAGACTGCCGGAACCCGAGAAGCTTGTTAGGATTGTTCATGTGAGTCCCACGAGTTGCGCGGTAAAGAAGGTCAGCTACATCAGTGACCCGCTTAATGCAGTAAGGGCGGAAAATACTGTGGAGGGCGCCCCGCAACTCCACAGGCTCCGTTATAGGCAAGGTATTTGATGAAGCCCCCTATACCATTCAATCCTTGATCAATCCGGGTCGCGTAACACCTTGGCTTAGGGGTTTATCCATTTCTTTCTATAATAACCATGGATAACAGCTATTAAAGGGTGTGTCACATCAAATTGCATCACGGAAAAAACACTGTAGAAATTTAATTTTTAGGAATTATATCTTCAGCTTCCGCTTATAATCAGATAAGAGTGTATAGATCACGTTGGCCATGCTTCACTGTCAATTTTTCGTAAATTTGGAAAAATGTCGTCGAACGAAAAAGAGCGTCGTGAATTAATCCTGCGCACTCATTTCGAGAATCCGGAGTTGTCACATCGGGACATCGGTAAGATGCTGGGAATCGTCCAATCCACGGTCAGCAGAGTACTAAAACGATACTTCGAGAACCTAACCATCGACCGGAAGGTGAAGAACGGCTAAAATGGATGCGCCGTCAGTGAAACAGATCACAAGCGCGTAGTTAAGCAGTTTAGACGTGATCCGAGAAGTTCGGTCCAGGATGTCGCCAATAAGCTGAATTTGTCAAGTTCATTCGTCCAGCGGACCAAGCAGCGGGAGGGCCTGCGTACATACAAGGTTCAGAAGGCTCCTAACCGCGACGAAAGGCAAAACATGGTGGGGAAGACGCGAGCCCGGAAGCTGTACACCGAAATGCTGGCGAAGCCGCATTGCCTGGTAAGGGGCTGTCCACATACCACGTGGACAATTTTAGGGGGGGTAGGGGGTATGAAAATGTCCACGCTTGTCCACGGAGAGGGGGTAGGGGGTATAGACTATGTCCACGTGGACACGAAAAATGAATATTTTTTCAAATATAATCACCGATACATTCTAAATTAAATAAAAACTGTTCCATATTTAAGAATTTTAAAATTTTCCGCCCAACTTGAGTATTCCGTACTTATCAATAAACGAATTGAGCTGCCTGAGAGTGCTTCATATATCATTGAACTTCTTCACTGAAATCCATATTCTAAAAATAACTCACGTAAACTGTGAGCGACCGAGATATTTTGTATGACCCTATAACATTTATGGTTGCGGGCTATGCATAGACGTTCCTAGCTCAAACCTATAAAAAATAAGCGATTCCAAAATGGGAGGCGATCTGGCGTAGTGGTAACATCCATGCCTCTCACGCTAAAGGTCACGAGTTCAATTCTCACTCCCGACATTCTTCCAAAAATGGAAGTAAAAAGTGACGAACCAGCCAAATGAGTTGAAAATCATTATAATACAGATAAAAAAAAGCGATTCCATAATGGTTAAGTTTCCTTGATATTACACATATGGTTTTTTTTGTCAAATACAATTTTCTATAGAGCTTGTATAGAGCTCTCGAGAACAATTAGTCTTAGGATAATAATGTCTGTATAGTTTTTCATGCAGAATTTCGTGTAAAATCATTTTTTCGCATTACTTTTCTCGAAAAGTTAGAATTTTTCAAAGTACTGGAATCCCGTCAATTTCTAGGGATTAATATTTCATTTGCGTGAAATGATCCATGCACCACTAGTCGTCAAACATGAATCAATTAACCCAGTATTCTATTTTTTTCAGAAAATCTCGCATAGATTGCAGTTGTAAAACATTTGAATTGATTGATTAAAGTGCCTTTTAGAAGTGAAAAAATACTTAAAATTTTTCGTTTTTTAAGGGTTTTATTATTTCCCCCCCGTGGAGCCGATCTGGCGTGGAGGTAACATCCATACTTCTCACGCTCAAGATCACGAGTTCAATTCTCACTCCCGACATTCTTCCAAAATGGAAGGTAAAAGTGACGAACCAGCCAGAAGCGTTGAAAGTCACTATAATACAGAAAAAAAAATATTTCCCCCCCAAAAATAGATGATGAATTTGATTGTTTATATCAACAAAATTAAAGCTCTCCAACCCTTTTAAAACTCCTTCCTCGACACTACAATGTTATTCCTATTGTTATCTTTCACTATTTAAAATGTTCTACAACAGAATATTACGGAAAATTTTCTCATTTTTCAAATGAATTCAATTAAATTGTTCTATGTAGCGTACTTTGGAATTGGGATCAATTTAAGGCAAAAAATGGGTCTCAAGAACTGTTCAACTTTCATATTTGAGATTTGAGCTCGATTTCATAGTTGGGAATCAAAGAAATGTGAGTTGTCTGATGTAATTCTTCCCCGCGAGCACTTTGGAATTCATCTAGACAATCAATGTCGATTGGTCTATAAGCATTTGAAAAATAATAAAATATCTTAATACGCTTTGAATACCCTCTGAAAATTCTCTGAACTATGGCGGAAAAGGTTTTGAATTGCGCTGCCGACTAAAGGTGAATCGGAATTCCAGAGTGAAGATGAATCGCCATTAGCAGTGATCGATCATATTCCGGAGTGGGCAAAGCATTATTCATCTAAAATTTTGAGTGACACTGTTACTCTGCCATAAAACAATGCCAAACAATGCATCTCTGTAGTAAAATATCCTACTGGAATTCCATATGAATCAAATGGAAGAAATTAATCAAGTTGATTGGATTATTACTGGCGTCTATGTGATATCAACATATTTTTTTTGCAAGTGTTTAGAAAATCGTGAACTAAGAATGTATTTGGAAATGTTTTCAAATCCATTTATTTTTATTCGATTGGCGATTGGCAATCACAATTAGTAAAGCTCAAGATCAATCTTTGAAGATGTGTAGTTTATATTCAGATGCGAATTGTTCCTCACCTGGTCAATTGTACATTGCGTGTTTCCGTGTTAGCAAACCAGATAGCCTTTATATATTCGTTTATAATGGAAAAACAAAAAATATCATATACTCACAAGTATTTCAAAATTAAACTCATATGAAGCATGTGCTTTGTTATGCTACCCATTTCTCTACCATGCAAAAACAATGGTCCACAACTGGTACAGGGTACAGCTAGTGAAATTTGAAATAAAAACAACTTAAGGAGGGATCCCGGTCTGGAAAATCGAAAAAATTGAACTTTGTTTTTTTTTTGCATTTTTGGGAAGCTTATGCCCCTTTTCGATTTTTTTTTATTTTTTATTTTCGCTTATTTTTCGTCGGCCTATTTCCGCCACTTCAGTGCCAATCACCGACATCAGGGAGGCGACTTCACCTGTTCCTACCTATCAGAGACTCAACAACTCATGAGCCGGGCCAACTTCTTTTACTTCCCCTCCGAAGGAAGACGTAATCAGATATTTTTCGCCTCAGAAAATCCCAATGACGCCAGCTGGGATTGAACCCAGGCCGATCGGATTGTGAGGCTGTTACGCTAACCACACAACCACTGGCGCCGTCCCTTTTCGATATTTGATTTCGTTGGAAAGTTACAGCCAAAAGTATGACCTCACCTCAAGGGATATAGTATTACTGTACGAATTTTGAAACGAGTTTTTCTCGATACCGTGTTTTTTCAACTGGCGGTATCAATATCTTAGGATCTACTCGACCGATTTGGCTGAAATTTTTTATCAGCCTTTAAAAACGGATTATCTAAAGCGTTACATAGCCGTTTTTTTGATATTTCATTTTTTCGATTTTTTATGAGCTTCTAAATAGCGATTTTTCATAAAAAATAACTCATTTTTAACAAAAATGGTCGTCATTTCGGCAATTTTTCGAAAAAAACCCCTATCTAACGCTTTAGGTATCGTCCTAATGTTTCAAAATATTCATTGGAATTTGTTCTATGACACCCCGTTGCTTCAGAACCGATACCACCAGCAAGGTATCAATTTTCAGACAGCATCTACGCATCCAGCTGTCAACAGCGTAATAATCATTATTCGTGCACTTAAAAAATGAAAAATACATCTTCAAATATACCTTAAACAATATCTAAAATATCCGAGCACTTCACTTTATTCGTAACATTCGAAAAAAATCCAAGAAAATTCATTATTTTCCGACCTTCCAGACAGGGGTCTCCCTTAAATGGAATGAAAAATTAAATGGAATTTAGACGCAAATCAGTTCTTTCCTTAATTATTTTAATTTAAAAAGGAAAAATGTCCACGTGGACAAAGGGGGGTAGGGGTATGAAAATGTCCACGCTTGTCCACGGAGGGGGAGGGGGGAGTCTAAAACCGTGCTATTTCTGTCCACGTGGTATGTGGACAGCCCCTAATGGACGACGAAACCTACGTCAAAGCGGACTTTCGTCAGCTGCCGAGCCTGTTGTTCCTCTCCGCAGAGGACAAATTCAGCGTTCCAGAGGAGATTCGCAAGCAGAAACTATCCAAGTTTGCCAAAAAGTACATGGTGTGGCAAGCAATTTGCTCTTGCGGAAAGCGGAGCGCCCCCTTCGTGATGACCGGCACGGTAAACGGGCAGGTTTACCTTAAGGAGTGCCTACAGAAGCGCTTACTACCACTATTGAAACAGCACGAGGGCCCGACCATCTTCTGGCCGGATCTTGCTTTGTGCCACTATTCAAAAGACGTGTTGGAGTGGTACGAAGCCAACGGGGTCACCTTCGTGCCAAAGGAAATGAACCCGCCCAACACGCCGGAGCTACGCCCAATAGAGAAATATTGGGCGATTATGAAGCAGGCCCTCCGGAAAAACCCAGAAGTTGTCAAATCGGTGGCGGACTTCAAGAGAAAATGGATTTCTGTTCAAAAAAAAACTACAACCTGACGTTGTACAGAACCTTATGGACGGGGTAAAGAGGAAGGTGCGAGCATACGGGCTTGGGCTCGAAGTATGAATAAAAAGAAAATGCCAAAAGTTGTTTAATAGTTTTTATTTTACTGTCTAAAATTTTCAAAAGGATCGGTCTACTGGGCGAATTTCTACAGCGTTTTTTCCGTGATGCAATTTGATGTGACACACCCTTTATAACCATCCTCCTTTTTTGGGGCTCCATGTTACTATAGAGATCCGTCATTCGCAGGCGGAGTTATGGTCCCTGCTCCTTCAGCCCCATAGTCAATCAAACAAATTTGATATGCAATTTTGTCCCTCTTGAACAACGAAACCATCCCGTCATACAACGTTCTAGAATTACGATAACCTGTATAAGGTCATAAAAACAATCATTCACGAAGTGGTAACATTCATGCCTCTCACGCTAAAGGTCACGAGTTCAATTCTCACTCCCGACATTCTTCCAAAAATGGAAGTAAAAGTGACGAACCAGCCAAATGAGTTGAAAGTCACTATAATACAGATATAAAAAAAAAAAAAAATTATTCACGAACAGTATACTATCCTTCCAATAGCTAGTTCTGGCTTCTAAGAGTGCTCATACACTGTTTGACCGAAGCCGAATATTTGACTCTTTTGCCAGATAAAATTCGATCAACGTGTACTGATCAAATATATCCGAAACAAAACACAACAAGCAAATATTCAGTTATTGGATGCCTAAAATACTTTCTTGGTCTATTCTTCGAACCTGTCGGTGCATGATTAGGTTATCTTAAATATTTCAGTCGAATTTTCCCCATGTTCGATATCAATTTTAAGACCTCGTCGACCCCCAAAATCACTTTCCGTTCTTGTCGACAAGTTCTTCTGGTCTGTTCAATGCGTCGAAGTAGTGCCATCTGTCGTCAAATGTCAACTGATCAAAGCTGAGATATTAATTGTTCTTTTGCTATTCAAGTGAAATCAATCGATCTGAAAAGTACTATGACACTGCGTTTCAGAACCATAGAACCACTCAGCTGCGCCATGTTGTAGTGTGTATCTCGTTCTACGCAGAGGATACTGCTTGTAAGCTGCATCTACTATTCGTACAATCACTCCTCATAAGTTTTTAATAAGGTTACGGTCTGGTAAACAAGCTGACCAGTCCAGAATCTGAAGCCTCTATTTAATAAACCATGCCTCCAGTTTCCGGATGTTACGAATTGATGCCAAATTACGGTGTTTTTGATCCAAAACAGGAGTAAGTGATTCTGTGTACTTCATTGCACTTCTGACTGTACATTGGTGTTGATGAAAAGCTATCTGAACCATGCCGTTTTGAAAATATTTTCCTCAAACCATCAAACTGCCGCCTGCAAAGTTACAAGTTGAAAAATTACATGACACGTCCTTCCAGTATGAAGAAAATCGATTCAAGTTGGAATTCTTTTTATCAGAGAAGTTCTCCTGAAATAGTGAAACCCATGAGATTAGTTTCTCAATTAGTTTTTGGACCCGCAGCTTTGAAGATGAGATTTTATGGTTTGGGGAGCATTTTCTCAAAAAGGTCTGGTTTAGGTAGCTTATCATCAACAAGAATGAACAGTCAGAAGTGCAAAGAAGTACTTCAGAATCATTTACTGCTGTTTTTACATCAAAAACAACTTGATAATTGGGTAATTTGGCATCAATTCATAAAATACGGAAAGTCAAGGCATGGTTTATTGAACAGGGGCTTCAGATTCTGGACAATTCTGGACTGGTCAGCTTGTTTACCAGATCAAAACCCTATCAATAACTTATGAGGAGTGATTGCACGAATAGTAGATGTAGCTTACAAGCAGTATGAGTGGTTTGAAGAGCTTAAACAAGCAGTATCCTCTGCGTAGAACGAGATACACACTACAACATGCCGTAGCTTGGTTTGAGATTGAGAACTAAAGATGACCTACAAATTAGAAACTTATTGTAATTCATGTGAAATTGACGTTAATTTTTTAAAGGAGTGAGAGTTTTTCTATCTGGTTCTATAGTTATGAAACACTGGATTTTTTGTTTTTTGAATGTTTCGCGCTTGAACACAACAATAAAGTTCAAATGGCTAGTCTTTTAAATGAAGATAGTTGTTGTGTCCTACACTATATACCTCAATTCATCATACTACTTACATATCTCTGGAAACTCAGAACAAATGAGTGGTTCTATAGTTGTGAAACGCAGTGTATACCAATATCAGTACATTTCTTTTGTTTACCGATAGATATTAAGGTAACTCGAAATTTATCCATAAGAACTGATCTTGAGTTGAAGAAAGGAGGAACAAGAATATAATTTGAAGGTATTATAACAGAGGAACTCAAATAATTTGCCCTTCTCGTAGTGATCACCAAGATTGTGACTTTAATTAAAATTACAAGAATTTCTAATGGAATTAGAATTTATAGCTGAATCATGTCAATAACATCTTTCGTGATATACGGACTTATCCTACGGACTACGTGATATACGGACTTATCCGTTAAATTTGTTATGAAATTCCACAATAAAAATGTATTATCCATGTAATTTTGGAATCTTTTCCATTAGCCAGGAACATTTCAATTCGACATCTCACCAGAATTAATCTATTTTGCATGCGAAAGTATGTATTTAAAATTTTCCAAGTATAAAAACGTCCTGAAAATAGATTCTAGTCCAAGCAATTTAACCAATAATTGCATGAAAATATTGATTGTTTTCTCAGATTTCAGAATTCACACATTCTTATGATCGTTAACCTGTATCTAGCAGAACAAGCATATCGTGAGAATGTATAAGCGAGTACCATTTGTTGAGAGCAGCAGCCTGATAGCAATTGGAAGATTTATTTCACCAGAATTTATTTGCTTCGAAAACAAACCATTTATCCGTTCCGATTACGCGTCTCCCAGATTAACGACAACCACTACGACTCATGATGTTTACGATGGTTTTACGATGGACCATCATAAAACTGAATAATCTCCTGAATCAACAAAACTACTCTCTTCGTGATCATTCCCTGATCGGGACACAATCCGCCCTAATCCTTCTGCATTATCCTCTGTTCCTCACGGCGTTCCGTCGGGCACCCCGGAACCGACCAATCCGAATCAGGTCACGACATAAAGTGCTATATTTAATGGCTTCTCTCTAGTTGATTCAATAAAGGCAGAGATACCAATTTGATAAGCATTTCACAACACTCCCTCTCTAACAGTGGCCAATTCTCCCCGAGCACACCAATTGTCCACTCAAACACGGACGAAGCGTAGGACACACAGCAAAATGTACTCTCCTTTTGTTTTTCCCTGCTGACTGCCGGCACCGCCGCTGCTGCTGGCCGCAAGCCAATCCGACGAGCGTTTGGGTGTGTGTCTGTCTGACTGTGTGTGTGGTGAGATTCCGGGATCAAAGGCCGGACCTGAGTGCTCACCACTTCAGACTAAAACCGGAGATGGGGAGGTTCATCCCGCCGTAAATTCACATCGATAAAGATGTCTCTGGAATTCCGACGAGAGCATCCATAAATAATACGAAATTTATCACTGTCAGCTTTAATTCCAGCTTAGCGTCGTCCTTCTGCAGCTGTAGTTGCTGTTGTCGTTGTTGTTGTTGTTGTTGTTGTTGTTGTTGTTGTGGGTCAGTTTGTTTTATTGCTGCGAAGGGGATGATGTTGTAGCAGCTACTTCCATTCCATTCCATTCTATTGTTTTCGTTCCACAAACTCTGCTCTTTCTTCCTTACGGTGATTGTTCCGAGGGACGGCCGTGAGTGAAGGTGCGCCGTTCTGTTTGCTCTCGTCCTTGGTATGTCACACGGTGATGGCGTGAACTTTTTTGTTTGAGAAAAATCGATCAACTGGCGTTCTTTTATGCGCTCATGTATCATGTGTTTTGCCCTGCCCTGTAAAGTTTGATTATTGGTTCAACGCAGTTCAACGGTAGAAAGTTTAGCTTTCTCATTGGTGGCTGAACACTATCAAATCGTGTTGCTGAAAGCTTTGCTATTGAATCAATTGTTTACATACCCTATATGAAATTATCTGAATCTCCAAATATAGCTAAACATACCAACAAAAGCACATGTTTGATCCTTACCTGCAAAAGAAATGGAAATGAAACACACGATTAGTAATTTGTTTTTTTCTGATTAATTAGTTTTTACAGATGGAATATCGACACATCTTGGACACGAAATCGTACGATGCAAACGTGTCCAAAGGATGTGTCTAACAAAGTGCGGTTTCGAGTTCACGAAATAGACCTTTTTTTTCTGTTCTTTTCAAAGTGGGATATTTCTTACACATAGAATACATATTTCATACGCAAAACCTCCTTTTTTCTATAAATGTTTTTTAAAATCTGAAGATTCATTACCATCCTGTATATGGATGCTTCAATTGCTAAATCGAACTCCATAAAACAAGATGTTGAGAAAAATCATAAAATATTATATATTTTATTGTTATTTATTATTCAATTTTCAACAGATTTTGTCATTTAGTGGTGTTAATAATTATTATTAAAGAAATTTGTTTTTAATATATACAGTGAGGGGCTAATCAAATGCTTTGATACTAAAATTTAATGATATTCAAAAAATAGAGTTAATCGATTTAGCAAGTGAAGCATCCATATACAGGTAATCTTCGATATAACGTACATTTCACTTTCAAAATTGTACGTTGTATCGAATTGTACGTTATATCGAAGCATAATAAAGTACTCACAAACGTAGTCTATAATACATTAATGTGTTGCTGTTTTAGTAAAGTTAATGAATAACTTCAATCAGAAGACTAAGCCAGCCTTTCTCACGATGTTTCCCTTCGAACTGTTGATTCAAGCTTGATTAATTTAGAATCCGGAATAACAAAACCAGCTATATTTCGTGACTGATAGGAGGTACAAAACTTGTTTTAGCATCACAATACAGATAATTCATTGTTCTATCAGGAAAAAAAAATATTGAATTTTTTTTCCTTTACACTTTGGAAATGTGTACGTTATATCGAGGTAAAATGTACGTTACATCGAGTGACGTTATATCGAGGGTACGTTATATCGAAGTTTCCCTGTAATCGAGTCAAAAAAAAGTTTATTTATTTTGCAAATATTTTTGGTTTTTTGGAATTGAAGAAGAGTTTAATTTGTAATTCATCCTCTCAAAGTCACAACATCTTCTTTTTCTTCTTAAATGGCACAAACGTTCCTAGAGGAACTTCGTCGACTCAACGTAGTATTACTTGCGTCATTTTTATAAATACATACATTTCAACAATGACAGATTTATTGAACTGTTTTCTCTGTTTCGGGCTGTGTTTGACTTCAACTGGCTCTAATTCCAAAATTACGCTACGTAGAACTATTCTGTTGCATCCTTTTGAAAGACGAGAAAATTACATACGGGAAATAGTTGTAAAACTTTCGAAACAGTAGATTTAATTAACATTTTCTTCAACTTCTATATTTTTTAATTGCGCTGCAATACTATTTTAAACAATTCCTGGTGAATTTTCAACTGGAATCTACAAAAATAACGATTATTACTTCACTGTACTCATAATAGCCAATAAACTTTCATTTTAACGTTGAAACATTTCATTTTCGCTTGAAATAAGTAATATTCGGAATTTAAAAAAAATATTTTTGTAACTGTATATAATCGAGTCTGAAATTGTATATAACCGGATCACATATAATCAAGCCTGTGTATAATCGAGTCCGACCTGTATGTAAAAATACAAAAATACAAAAACACAAAAATACAAAAATACAAAAATGCAAAAATACAAAAATTCAACAATACAAAAATACAAAAATACAAAAATACAAAAATACAAAAATACAAAAATACAAAAATACAAAAATACAAAAATACAAAAATACAAAAATACAAAAATACAAAAATACAAAAATACAAAAATACAAAAATACAAAAATACAAAAATACAAAAATACAAAAATACAAAAATACAAAAATACAAAAATACAAAAATACAAAAATACAAAAATACAAAAATACAAAAATACAAAAATACAAAAATACAAAAATACAAAAATACAAAAATACAAAAATACAAAAATACAAAAATACAAAAATACAAAAATACAAAAATACAAAAATACAAAAATACAAAAATACAAAAATACAAAAATACAAAAAAAAAAAAAAAATACAAAAATACAAAAATACAAAAATACAAAAATACAAAAATACAAAAATACAAAAATACAAAAATACAAAAATACAAAAATACAAAAATGCAAAAATACAAAAATTCAACAATACAAAAATACAAAAATACAAAAATACAAAAATACAAAAATACAAAAATACAAAAATACAAAAATACAAAAATACAAAAATACAAAAATACAAAAATACAAAAATACAAAAATACAAAAATACAAAAATACAAAAATACAAAAATACAAAAATACAAAAATACAAAAATACAAAAATACAAAAATACAAAAATACAAAAATACAAAAATACAAAAATACAAAAATACAAAAATACAAAAATACAAAAATACAAAAATACAAAAATACAAAAATACAAAAATACAAAAATACAAAAATACAAAAATACAAAAATACAAAAATATAAAAATACAAAAATACAAAAATACAAAAATACAAAAATACAAAAATACAAAAATACAAAAATACAAAAATACAAAAATACAAAAATACAAAAATACAAAAATACAAAAATACAAAAATACAAAAATACAAAAATACAAAAATACAAAAATACAAAAATACAAAAATACAAAAATACAAAAATACAAAAATACAAAAATACAAAAATACAAAAATACAAAAATACAAAAATACAAAAATACAAAAATACAAAAATACAAAAATACAAAAATACAAAAATACAAAAATACAAAAATACAAAAATACAAAAATACAAAAATACAAAAATACAAAAATACAAAAATACAAAAATACAAAAATACAAAAATACAAAAATACAAAAATACAAAAATACAAAAATACAAAAATACAAAAATACAAAAATACAAAAATCAAAAAAACAGAAAATCAGAAAATCAGAAAATCAGAAAATTCAAAAACAATAAATAGATGAAAATTTCAAAAAAAAATGGAAGCAGAAAAAAAAATGGAAGAGAATAATCGACTTGAATTCTTGTTTAAACTATGTGATGTATATGTACTACTAAATTTTGAAATCTCTTGGAACAATACACATAAAAATCCCTTTTCAAAATAACAACCGTAGAAAACTGAATTGCTGTGAATACTCAGGAACAGACTCGTTGAATTTTTCGACGCAATGCTTAAAAATGTCCATAAATCCTGATTCAAATGTTTGGGCTTCTGCTTACGGATTCACAACTCCGAATCTCCTCTTGAAATGTCATGCTACGCTGTAGAGCAACCCCGTTTCACCTCACCTATTCCGCCCGCATGGGTTTGTTTGCGGCGCGTCCGCATACGCACATCTTTCCTCCGCCAGACATCCATCCCAACCCATGAAATATTGACAAGCATCTCAATTTAAGCTAGCACATAACGTCCCACATAGCACCCACTCTCTCCCACATCTACTTCCTTCCTCGATCTCGACTTGGATTGGTCTTTTGAAGTTGTCGCATTTCTTTCCACCTCAAACAAACTGTAAGCCCTCCGACAAGAAAGGGATCACTTGCTGAACCCGAGAGTGTACGATTTCACCAGCAAAACAGTAAGCCTCGGCGAAAGCCCTTACATTTATTAGTCGTTTTGAGGAATTTGCACTCTCTCCCTCCCGGCCTCCACCTTTTCATCTGTCATCCTGCTTTTGCAGCAGCAACAAGCTTTCCTCCATCCTCGCTTCGGTCGTCGTCGTCGTCATCGCCATCATCATTCCATCAGATGAAGCGCAATCGGCCATCAGCGAGCAAACAGAAAACTCAATCAAAAGGAATATTTACTCTGTCTTTTGTCCCTCCCCCATGTTCCGGTTCTCTGCCCAGCATTTCCATTCTAAACATAATATTAGTGCAAAGTCCGAACGATTCGAGCCACACTGATGTGGGGGAGGATGGCAAAAAAGGGCACTCGTCGAGGAGGGTAACCTGATTTTCTATTCCAATCCAACGGATCCCAGCAAATACCAAACCGATGGCAGTGGCCAGACCGAGGGAATTAATAGCAAAAGCAAAAATAGATTTAGGGATTTTCACTGAGCATTTCCATCGAAGAGCGAATGGGTGCGAGAAAATAAAGGGGGAAAGGGGGAGGAGGGTGGTCTAGGAGTCGAGAGTTGGATTGTGCTTTGTCACTTGCCACCGAAAAAAAGGGGGGAAACTAACCTGCGGCTATTTGTAGCTGTAACATTATCATTTTTTTACGATTTTTATTTTCACTTTACGGAAACCCTTCCGCTCGCCACTCCGTTGCCGTTGCTGCTGCTTTCGTCGATAGTAGAATTGAACGGATGGGTGGGCGAGTGAATATTGATGTGTATTTCGTTAAGCTCACTCGTCGTCTTCGTCCTCGTACGTTTGAGGTTGCGGTGGAATGTGACCTGCAATAAGACGCAAGCATGCCGTTTCTCGAGACGATCGATTTGCCAAAGAAAACCACATTTGGAATAAATTATTTGCCTTTCGGATTCAATGTTGGATATTGGTTTTTTATATTTTTTCTCTCTCATCCCGTACTTTTGGGATCGTTATTCTACATTTTACGAATTGTAAATCGGATCGGTTGGGAAAATGGTATTTTTCTCACGGAGCAGAAAACCACGCGTCTCCATTGAAATTTTCGTTTCGAAGGAGACGCTCGATGTTCTCCATCCAAACATAATTAGCACCTATTTTCGATCCAAAAGTAATTTTCTTTGTGCTCACAAACGCGATGAGTACACCGATCCAGTCAGCTAGCGCTCTAGCATCGTTAGCTACGTGTAAATATTTCCGGCGTCAAGACGGCACCAAGGCGTAGAGTATGCAGGTGTGTCCTTTAAACGATGGTTTGCTGTTGCCACACTGCCCCTTGTGTGTTTTGTGTGTGTCGTGCTGTGGGGCGGTGTTATTTTTAATTTGTTTGCCAATTAATAAATTATCAGATGAAATTTACATTTAACGACCTTTTAATGTTGATGGTCGGCAGTAAAAGCTGCTGTCCTTGTCATTCCTGGTGTTCCTACCGCTGCTATGGCTGCCTGCAGAGCACGAGCGTGTTTGTGAAGGAGAGAGAGGCATAAGGCATAAGTGAGGTCGCTAATTCAGAGTTTCCCACTTGCGGCCACATGCACAACTTGCACTTGCTAGGAAGGGGCCGCACGAGTTCGCACGATGTCACCACAGTACCTGACGGCGGCGCCACGTTACCGTCGGTTGGTTGCGCTCCGACGAGACGAGGACGACGGAACTGAACCGAAGGTCGTTTTGTGAAAATGTTTATCTCGTCGATAAATTATGGAAACAGCTGGTGTAAAGCTCTGTACCATCGTGTAGGTTTTTTGGGCATCCGTCGAAAGCATCCGTATCCCGAGATGTACAGTTCGGGAGGATGCGGGAAAATGAGAGTGGTAGAGAGAGAAAGGGTACTCCTAAGGAGGTTGGGATTGTGGCTTTTACTCGCTTGCCATCCGACGAAAGTTTGGAGTGTGAAAATCGTTTTAGTTTAGACAGAGACGGCTATGTTGGTCGTCTGGGGAGCCCGATGGAAGCTTACATGTTGATTCTGACGTGAGAGGATAAATTAGTGGTTTGTCGGAAGTGTTGCTCCAGCAGGTGTAATACGAGAAGGCGAAGCGACAGGAAACCTAACGTTGATGACTTTCTGATAGAGAGTGGGAGTAGTGGAATCAATTTGGGTCAGCAGCAAATGGGTTCCGGGGGCAGGTGAGAAGTTGTATGAACTATGGCAATATACTCTGGCAATATACTCTTCGATGGCAATATACTCTTCGCTAAATTTAAAACAGAATGTTATTCGTAGTATTTTGATGATGCCCCCTGATCCTAGCGTATCAACTTATTTGTCCGATTAACAGATTCAGAATTTTTAAATTTACACTCACAAAATATGAGATGAAGCTGCCAACTTATAAGACGAATTGGCATGAAAATCTTCATATTAAAACTAATACACCTATCCCTCGATTTACCCTGAAGATAGGTTCCCGAGAAAACCGTGTAGAATGAAATCTCCGATTTTGCTGTGTAAAACCGTGTAAAACGAAAAAAAATCTCAATATATACTCAATTCAATCATTTATTTAAGTAAAACAGTTATAAAAATTTACTTATAATTCATTATAGATTCTGGATACAAAAAAACAAAGAATGTTTCAAGAAGCTAAATTGCGATAAGTTTATTCGCTATCGCCACTTTAAGGAACTACTAGTATTTTTATTCTAATTAGATTTTATTCTGACACACACACACACACACACTGTTCTCCAGTGTTGGTTCAATTATGCAATGTAGGCACTCAGTGCACATTTGGAAAGGAAACGTGAAATTAATCAATGAACGTTCGCTGATGTGATTCTCGTCGGTATCATTCGTATTATCAAGGTGCATTTCGACGCTTAAGCTTTGCGCATGGTTTATGGTTTGGTCGTTTGGCAAATTTGTGATGCTGGTACCTGGTAGGTGGCTATCGAAGAAAGCCAGGTAGCCAACACAGTCGAAAGCCGAAGATATAACTTTTCTTTACTCTTCATTTTTGTCGATATTCTTGGCATTCTAAGAGCTTGAAAAATTGACACAAATTACACATCAAGACTCCAAACATGCTAGTAAATTGATAACTTTCCAGCTCTGGAACATAAAATCGCACTCGTAGTGAAAACTATGATGCTATTTTACTTGCTTACATATGAACTACAAATATACATTTCTTAAGTTTTTCAAAATTTCTTATTTCATAAACCGTGTAAAAGCGAAATCGTGTAAAACTGGTACCGTGTAAATAGAGGGATAGGTGTATATATTTCTGCCTCATAGATTTGGGATTTTTAGATCTCAAATTTTTGAACATAGAATTGTTTTGAATTTTAGTTAAGTGGACGAGTGGATGATGACTGATTTTTCATAAGGGTTAATTAATTTTCCAATAACTTTTTTGAACGACGTGTTTTAATCGAACATTTGGATAAGCCCTATTAAAAAAATCAGTCATGATTAAAGTCGGTCAAGTCGGTCGGCTGATAATGAAAATCGTGATTTTGGGTAGCTGTCACAATATGAACGTAGTTTAAAAAAATGGAAAATATGAACGTAGTTTAAAAACCCATGTCCAAATTTAATCCGACCGCAATGGATTAAAGTATCGAGACTTTTGAATTTTTAAGGTATTTTTGTAGAGTTTTGGTATTTTGATTTTGTATTTTTGTAGAGTTTTGGTATTTTGATTTTGTATTTTTGTAGAGTTTTGGTATTTTGATTTTGTATTTTTGTATTTTAGTATTTTAGTATTTTAGTATTTTAGTATTTTAGTATTTTAGTATTTTAGTATTTTAGTATTTTAGTATTTTAGTATTTTAGTATTTTAGTATTTTAGTATTTTAGTATTTTTGTATTTTTGTATTTTTGTATTTTTGTATTTTTGTATTTTTGTATTTTTGTATTTTTGTATTTTTGTATTTTTGTATTTTTGTATTTTTGTATTTTTGTATTTTTGTATTTTTGTATTTTTGTATTTTTGTATTTTTGTATTTTTGTATTTTTGTATTTTTGTATTTTTGTATTTTTGTATTTTTGTATTTTTGTATTTTTGTATTTTTGTATTTTTGTATTTTTGTATTTTTGTATTTTTGTATTTTTGTATTTTTGTATTTTTGTATTTTTGTATTTTTGTATTTTTGTATTTTTGTATTTTTGTATTTTTGTATTTTTGTATTTTTGTATTTTTTTTTTTTTTTTATCTTCGCTTATTTTTCGTCGGCCTATTTCCGCCACTTTAGTGCCAATCACCGACATCAGGGAGGCGACTCCACCTGTTCCTACCTATCAGACTCAACAACTCATGAGCCGGGCCAACTTCTTTTACTTCCGCTCCGAAGGAAGACGTAACCAGAGATTTTTCGCCTCAGAAAATCCCAACGACGCCAGCTGGGATTGAACCCAGGCCGATCGGATTGTGAGGCTGTTACACTAACCATACAACCACTGGCGCCGTCAAATTTTTTTTTTTTTTTTTTTTTTTGCAGACTTATCTCACTTCTTAACTAGGCGAACCTAGCCAGAATTTTCACCTGCCCCCGGGCTTCTGAATGCCAAAGGGGGACTAGGCTCTGCGGAATGCACGTATCTGCATGCTCGTGCTGTTTTAGTCCTGACCGAGGAATTGTCGGACAATCGCGCAGGTGCTAAGGATGACCGACTTTTGGATGCCGGCCAATTCCTTCTCGATGTTCAACACCTTTAGCGCTTCCAGAAGTGTCTTCGGGATAATTCCAGTTCCAGAGAGAACGACTGGAACAATTCTTGGGACCTCCCTTAGCCCCCACAGTTCCTTGAGCTCCACGGCCAATGGTCGGTACTTGCAGATTTTGCGACCGTGGGTCTCCTCCAGATTCTGGTTCAGTGGAATAGCGACATCGATGATGGTGACTTTGCGGTCGCTCTTGTCGTAAACCATTATATCTGGGCGGTTGTGGTGGATCGAGAGGTCGGTCAGAACAGTGCGATCCCAGTACAGCTTGAAACGGTCATTTTCCAGGACAGGTGCAGGCAGGTACCGGTAGTTTGGTACGTTGTCTTCCAGTAGAGCACATTGGAGCGCCAGTTGTCGATGAACAATACGGGCCACGTTGTTGTGGCGCTCGGTGTAGGCTGCGTTGGCCAAAACGGGACAGCCTCCCATAATGTGCTCTATGTTTTCACCTGGTTGATGGCACATCCGGCAAATGTCATCAACGTCTTGATGCCAGACGTACCGCCTGCAGTTTCTCGTCGGCATTATCCTGTCCTGGATGGCTATCATGTCGGCTTCTACTACTGAAGAGAGTTCACCACGCGTTAGCCACAGATTAGATGCGGCCTTGTCGACGTGTGGCCGGTCCAGTTGATGGGGGTGGGCACCATGCACTGCCTTCTGCTTCCAAGCTGCAATCTTCTCCTCCACTGTCTGCAGATTGCAGTTGAGTTGGTACTCCGCTTGCGCCAAGTGCAGAGCGCTGTATCCTCTGTCGGCGGCGCAGACAGCCCGGTATAGCGCGTTTTGGTTGGCGCGTTCTGCGAAGTACTCGCGCAGTTGTCGTACCTGGGCAACACACAGTGCAGAAATGTCGACGATTCCAAGTCCCCCTTCTTTGCGTGGTAGTGAAACTCTCTCCAGTGCCGATTGAGGATGGTGCATTCCGGCCTCTTTGAATGCTTTCCTCATCCTCCTCTCAAGGTCCTCTAGGTTAGTTTTGCTCCATTTGACTACACCAAAACTGAAGGTCAGCAGGGGAACCGCGAATGTGTTGATCGCGCGTACCTTGTTCCCCGCGTTGAGGAAAGTCCTCAGGACACAGTTCACTCGACTCAAGAACTTGTCTCGCAGCTCCGTCTTGATGTCGGAGTGGCGAATCCCGGTGAGCTGTCGGAATCCAAGATATTTATAGGATTCGCCACGAACCATGTCTCTTATAAACTCGCCGTCATAGACCTCGTAGCCTCCGGATTCGGTAAGTTGTCCTTTCAGCAGGTGGACACAGCGACACTTGTCGAGGCCGAACTCCATACAGATGTCCCTGCTTATGTCTTCGACAACCCGGATAGCTACACCTAGACGCTGACGTGAATCAGCGTAGACCTTGAGATCGTCCATGTAAAAGGTATGGGTCACTTCTTCGTGGGCGCCGTCGCCATACCTTATTTTATAGCCATGACCGTTTCTATTGAGCGTCCTACTGAGGGGGTTCAGTGCCAGACAAAACCAAAGCGGGCTGAAAGAGTCGCCTTGGAATATCCCCCTCTTTATCTGCAGCGTTCTAGACTGCAACACATTTTCCCCATCACTGAGGTGCAGAGACGTACTCCACTGCCTCATCGCATGCTGCAGGAACCTAACGACGACGGGATCAATTTTGTAGAGCTCCAATACCCGGACGAGAAACGAGTGAGGTATGGAGTCATAAGCCTTCCTGTAATCGATGTAGGCCATACTTAGGTTCCGCTGGTTATATACCGCCTGGCCGACTATGGCTGCGTCGATGATGGCCTGGTCTTTGCAGCCATGCGTATTTTTCCTGCATCCTTTCTGCTCTTCTGCGATGATGTGATGCTGTTCGCAGTGAGCAGAAACTTTGGCGGTAATTATGCTGCTCAGTATTTTGTACAGACTCGATAGGCACGTTATCGGTCTGTACTTTGATGGGTTCAATGTGTTGCTGTCTTTCGGGAGGAGGAAGGTGACGCCACGGGTGGCGAATTCAGGAAGGTTGTGTGGGTCACGTAGCACCTTGTTGAAGCACTCAGCTATCTTTGGATGTGCGACGGTCAGCTTCTTGTGCCAAAAGTTCTGGACACCATCGGGGCCCGGTGCTGCCCAGTTCCTCAGGTACCGCGAGGCTTCGCGGACATCGTTCTCTCCGACGATGATAGCTGGCATCTCTCCAATTTCACCACAACTCTCCTCCTCCCGTCTTAACCACATTTGCCCGTCGCGATGTTCTACTGGGGTCTCCCAAATACCAGCCCAGAAGTTCGTCACATCGCTAATATCTGGCAAACCTTCGCGGTAGTCGGGCTTCTCGTCGCTAATGTGGTCGTAGAACGCTTTTTCGTTATCTCTGAACATCCGATTTTGTTCCTGGCGCTTTGCAGAGTCAGAGTAACGTTTCAGCCGTTTAGTTAGGACGCTCAATTGCTGTACCAGTGTGTCGAGTTTTTCCGTCAGCTGGTGAGCTCCCAGCTGGCGAAGTTCAGTAGGCCGCACGATCACAGCAACTTGGCGACATAATTTCGCCGATCTGCTGCCTCTTTTGTACGCCATCAGTCTTCCAATTGCGGCGCGCTTGTTTAGGATCCGTTGCTCCAATCTCCTTCGCCATGGAGGCTCACGCCTTTCACGGAGATGTTGGAGCAGTCCGCCTCTTGGCCTAATACGGTATCCTAAACTTTTGGCGGTCGCCACAGCAGCACAGTAAACTTTCAGTTGCAGCTCCTCCATGTTCTCAGCATCAACCAAGTGCAGCGGAAGAACGTGCTCGTTCATGAGCTTTACTGCACTTGTCAGCCTGCGGGAATGCTGCAACTTCGGGATCCTGGGGCGCGACAAAGGGTCCGTGTCGCGGAACTGTGAGATCGCCTCGTCGTAATGGAAGACCAGATCGCGTAGTAGTTGTTGATCTGGCTGTGGATCTTCCGGCTCAGGGGGTTGTTGTACTGTGGCCTCCACTGGTGCTGATTCGCGTGCCCCACTCGCGAATGAATTGCTCAGCCGTACTGAACTTCGTCTCGACACATCGCTTGCTCTGCTTGTTCTGGAGCTTAGTTCTCTCTGCACCTGCTGCTTGATCTCGTCGACTTGCGTTTGGGAGAGCATATTGTTGCGTACAATCGCTCTACGCCTCGCGTTCATCGCGTTTTGGTCAAGCCTCCCGACGAACTCTGGATACGCTTCCTCGAACATTGCGAGTATTCGAGGGCGACCGCTCATGTCCGTCTCCAAAGCAGTGCAGATGTAATAGGCGCGGATCACGAATTCATTCATTTCATGTGTCCACATGATCCGTCGCCTAGTAGTACCCACAAGTGTGGACGACTGTCGTCTGACAGTCGCAACACGCCTCGTAGGCGCAGCGTTTCGTTGGTGATGTCGATGGCTGCTGTTTCCGTGTGGCGGTAGCTCTTCGGGTTGAACCCGGCTGGTGGCCCGCTCTTGCACATCGCCCTCCAGCCGCTGGCCGCTCGCTCTTACGCCCGTTCCAGGACCAGCTCCAGTTCGGGGACCCTCCTCGGGCGATCGCATTCTGAGTATTCTTCGTGAACGTAGCTCCATTTTCTGGGTGTATCTCCTTTGCCCGGGAGACAGCGGGTTGGCAAGGCCTCCATGACCCGGGAGGCCTTCCCCGGGAGAGATATAGCGCTCTGACTCGCTCGCACCCCCTCACTTAGCCACTTTCGACACCCGTTCTCGGAGCCAAGACCAGGTGTGTGTTTCCAGTTCACGCCCGATCTAAAAATGTCGTCATATGATCTTCGTGGAGGCGTGAGGCGTTTTTTTTTTTCTTGGCAGACTTATCTCACTTCTTAACTAGGCGAACCTAGCCAGAATTTTCACCTGCCCCCGGGCTTCTGAATGCCAAAGGGGGACTAGGCTCTGCGGAATGCACGTATCTGCATGCTCGTGCTGTTTCAGTCCTGACCGAGAAATTGTCGGACAATCGCGCAGGTGCTAAGGATGACCGACTTTTGGATGCCGGCCAATTCCTTCTCCATATTCAACACCTTTAGCGCTTCCAGAAGTGTCTTCGGGACAATTCCAGTTCCAGAGAGAACGACTGGAACAATTCTTGGGACCTCCCTTAGCCCCCACAGTTCCTTGAGCTCCACGGCCAATGGTCGGTACTTGCAGATTTTGCGACCGTGGGTCTCCTCCAGATTCTGGTTCAGTGGAATAGCGACATCGATGATGGTGACTTTGCGGTCGCTCTTGTCGTAAACCATTATATCTGGCCGGTTGTGGTGGATCGAGAGGTCGGTCAGAACAGTGCGATCCCAGTACAGCTTGAAACGGTCATTTTCCAGGACAGGTGCAGGCAGGTACCGGTAGTTTGGTACGTTGTCTTCCAGTAGAGCACATTGGAGCGCCAGTTGTCGATGAACAATACGGGCCACGTTGTTGTGGCGCTCGGTGTAGGCTGCGTTGGCCAAAACGGGACAGCCTCCCATAATGTGTTCTATGTTTTCACCTGGTTGATGGCACATCCGGCAAATGTCATCAACGTCTTGATGCCAGACGTACCGCCTGCAGTTTCTCGTCGGCATTATCCTGTCCTGGATGGCTATCATGTCGGCTTCTACTACTGAAGAGAGTTCACCACGCGTTAGCCACAGATTAGATGCGGCCTTGTCGACGTGTGGCCGATCCAGTTGATGGGGGTGGGCACCATGCACTGCCTTCTGCTTCCAAGCTGCAATCTTCTCCTCCACTGTCTGCAGATTGCAGTTGAGTTGGTACTCCGCTTGCGCCAAGTGCAGAGCGCTGTATCCTCTGTCGGCGGCGCAGACAGCCCGGTATAGCGCGTTTTGGTTGGCGCGTTCTGCGAAGTACTCGCGCAGTTGTCGTACCTGGGCAACACACAGTGCAGAAATGTCGACGATTCCAAGTCCCCCTTCTTTGCGTGGTAGTGAAACTCTCTCCAGTGCCGATTGAGGATGGTGCATTCCGGCCTCTTTGAATGCTTTCCTCATCCTCCTCTCAAGGTCCTCTAGGTCAGTTTTGCTCCATTTGACTACACCAAAACTGAAGGTCAGCAGGGGAACCGCGAATGTGTTGATCGCGCGTACCTTGTTCCCCGCGTTGAGGAAAGTCCTCAGGACACAGTTCACTCGACTCAAGAACTTGTCTCGCAGCTCCGTCTTGATGTCGGAGTGGCGAATCCCGGTGAGCTGTCGGAATCCAAGATATTTATAGGATTCGCCACGAACCATGTCTCTTATAAACTCGCCGTCATAGACCTCGTAGCCTCCGGATTCGGTAAGTTGTCCTTTCAGCAGGTGGACACAGCGACACTTGTCGAGGCCGAACTCCATACAGATGTCCCTGCTTATGTCTTCGACAACCCGGATAGCTACACCTAGACGCTGACGTGAATCAGCGTAGACCTTGAGATCGTCCATGTAAAAGGTATGGGTCACTTCTTCGTGGGCGCCGTCGCCATACCTTATTTTATAGCCATGACCGTTTCTATTGAGCGTCCTACTGAGGGGGTTCAGTGCCAGACAAAACCAAAGCGGGCTGAAAGAGTCGCCTTGGAATATCCCCCTCTTTATCTGCAGCGTTCTAGACTGCAACACATTTTCCCCATCACTAAGGTGCAGAGACGTGCTCCACTGCCTCATCGCATGCTGCAGGAACCTAACGACGACGGGATCAATTTTGTAGAGCTCCAATACCCGGACGAGAAACGAGTGAGGTATGGAGTCATAAGCCTTCCTGTAATCGATATAGGCCATGCTTAGGTTCCGCTGATTATAAACCGCCTGGCCGACTATGGTTGCGTCGATGATGGCCTGGTCTTTGCAGCCATGCGTATTTTTTCTGCATCCTTTCTGCTCTTCTGCGATGATATGGTGTTGTTCGCAGTGGGCAGAAACTTTGGCGGTTATGATGCTGCTTAATATCTTGTACAGACTCGATAGGCACGTTATCGGCCTGTACTTTGATGGGTTCAATGTGTTGCTGTCTTTCGGGAGGAGGAATGTGACGCCACGGGTGGCGAATTCAGGGAGGTTGTGTGGGTCACGTAGCACCTTGTTGAAGCACTCAGCTATCTTTTGATGTGCGACGGTCAGCTTCTTGTGCCAGAAGTTCTGAACACCATCGGGGCCCGGTGCTGCCCAGTTCCTCAGGTACCGCGAGGCTTCGCGGACATCGTTCTCTTCGACGATGATAGCTGGCATCTCTCCAATTTCACCACAACTCTCCTCCTCCCGTCTTAACCACATTTGCCCGTCGCGATGTTGTACTGGGGTCTCCCAAATACCAGCCCAGAAGTTCGTCACATCGCTAATATCTGGCAAACCTTCGCGGTAGTCGGGCTTCTCGTCGCTAATGTGGTCGTAGAACGCTTTTTCGTTATCTCTGAACATCCGATTTTGTTCCTGGCGCTTTGCAGAGTCAGAGTAACGTTTCAGCCGTTTAGTTAGGACGCTCAATTGCTGTACCAGTGTGTCGAGTTTTTCCGTCAGCTGGTGAGCTCCCAGCTGGCGAAGTTCAGTAGGCCGCACGATCACAGCAACTTGGCGACATAATTTCGCCGATCTGCTGCCTCTTTTGTACGCCATCAGTCTTCCAATTGCGGCGCGCTTGTTTAGGATCCGTTGCTCCAATCTCCTTCGCCATGGAGGCTCACGCCTTTCACGGAGATGTTGGAGCAGTCCGCCTCTTGGCCTAATACGGTATCCTAAACTTTTGGCGGTCGCCACAGCAGCACAGTAAACTTTCAGTTGCAGCTCCTCCATGTTCTCAGCATCAACCAAGTGCAGCGGAAGAACGTGCTCGTTCATGAGCTTTACTGCACTTGTCAGCCTGCGGGAATGCTGCAACTTCGGGATCCTGGGGCGCGACAATGGGTCTGTGTCGCGGAACTGTGAGATCGCCTCGTCGTAGTGGAAGACCAGATCGCGTAGTAGTTGTTGATCTGGCTGTGGGTCTTCCGGCTCAGGGGGTTGTAGTACTGTGGCCTCCACTGGTGCTGATTCGCGTGCCCCACTCGCGAATGAATTGCTCAGCCGTACTGAACTTCGTCTCGACACATCGCTTGCTCTGTTGTTCCTGGAGCTTATTTCTCTCTGCACCTGCTGCTTGATCTCGTCGATTTGCGTTTGGGAGAGCATGTTGTTGCGTACTATCGCTCTACGCCTCGCGTTCATCGCGTTCTGATCAAGCCTCCCGACGAACTCTGGATACGCTTCCTCGAACATTGTTAGTATTCGAGGGCGACCGCTCATGTCCGTCTCCAAAGCAGTGCAGATGTAATAGGCGCGGATCACGAATTCATTCATTTCGTGTGTCCACATGATCCGGCGCCTAGTGGTACCCACAAGTGTGGACGACTGTCGTCTGGCAGTCGCAACACGTCTCGTAGGCGCAGCGTTTCTTGGGTGATGTCGATGGCTGCTGTTTCCGTGTGGCGGTAGCTCTTCGGGTTGAACCCGGCTGGTGGCCCGCTCTTGCACATCGCCCTCCAGCCGCTGGCCGCTCGCTCTTACGCCCGTTCCAGGACCAGCTCCAGTTCGGGGACCCTCCTCGGGTGATCGCATTCTAATTATTCTTCGTGATCGTAGCTCCATTTTATTGGGTGTATCTCCTTTGCCCGGGAGACAGCGGGTTGGCAAGGCCTCCATGACCCGGGAGGCCTTCCCCGGGAGAGATATAGCGCTCTGACTCGCTCGCACCCCCTCACTTAGCCACTTTCGACACCCGTTCTCGGAGCCAAGACCAGGTGTGTGTTTCCAGTTCACGCCCGATCTAAAAATGTCGTCATATGATCTTCGTGGAGGCGTGAGATAGGAACATTTGAGACCAACAGGCAGGCTCCTACCCTATGTTGATCCCCATTTGAGAACCAAATTTTTTTTTTTTTTGGCAGACTTATCTCACTTCTTAACTAGGCGAACCTAGCCAGAATTTTCACCTGCCCCCGGGCTTCTGAATGCCAAAGGGGGACTAGGCTCTGCGGAATGCACGTATCTGCATGCTCGTGCTGTTTTAGTCCTGACCGAGGAATTGTCGGACAATCGCGCAGGTGCTAAGGATGACCGACTTTTGGATGCCGGCCAATTCCTTCTCGATGTTCAACACCTTTAGCGCTTCCAGAAGTGTCTTCGGGATAATTCCAGTTCCAGAGAGAACGACTGGAACAATTCTTGGGACCTCCCTTAGCCCCCACAGTTCCTTGAGCTCCACGGCCAATGGTCGGTACTTGCAGATTTTGCGACCGTGGGTCTCCTCCAGATTCTGGTTCAGTGGAATAGCGACATCGATGATGGTGACTTTGCGGTCGCTCTTGTCGTAAACCATTATATCTGGGCGGTTGTGGTGGATCGAGAGGTCGGTCAGAACAGTGCGATCCCAGTACAGCTTGAAACGGTCATTTTCCAGGACAGGTGCAGGCAGGTACCGGTAGTTTGGTACGTTGTCTTCCAGTAGAGCACATTGGAGCGCCAGTTGTCGATGAACAATACGGGCCACGTTGTTGTGGCGCTCGGTGTAGGCTGCGTTGGCCAAAACGGGACAGCCTCCCATAATGTGCTCTATGTTTTCACCTGGTTGATGGCACATCCGGCAAATGTCATCAACGTCTTGATGCCAGACGTACCGCCTGCAGTTTCTCGTCGGCATTATCCTGTCCTGGATGGCTATCATGTCGGCTTCTACTACTGAAGAGAGTTCACCACGCGTTAGCCACAGATTAGATGCGGCCTTGTCGACGTGTGGCCGGTCCAGTTGATGGGGGTGGGCACCATGCACTGCCTTCTGCTTCCAAGCTGCAATCTTCTCCTCCACTGTCTGCAGATTGCAGTTGAGTTGGTACTCCGCTTGCGCCAAGTGCAGAGCGCTGTATCCTCTGTCGGCGGCGCAGACAGCCCGGTATAGCGCGTTTTGGTTGGCGCGTTCTGCGAAGTACTCGCGCAGTTGTCGTACCTGGGCAACACACAGTGCAGAAATGTCGACGATTCCAAGTCCCCCTTCTTTGCGTGGAAGTGAAACTCTCTCCAGTGCCGATTGAGGATGGTGCATTCCGGCCTCTTTGAATGCTTTCCTCATCCTCCTCTCAAGGTCCTCTAGGTTAGTTTTGCTCCATTTGACTACACCAAAACTGAAGGTCAGCAGGGGAACCGCGAATGTGTTGATCGCGCGTACCTTGTTCCCCGCGTTGAGGAAAGTCCTCAGGACACAGTTCACTCGACTCAAGAACTTGTCTCGCAGCTCCGTCTTGATGTCGGAGTGGCGAATCCCGGTGAGCTGTCGGAATCCAAGATATTTATAGGATTCGCCACGAACCATGTCTCTTATAAACTCGCCGTCATAGACCTCGTAGCCTCCGGATTCGGTAAGTTGTCCTTTCAGCAGGTGGACACAGCGACACTTGTCGAGGCCGAACTCCATACAGATGTCCCTGCTTATGTCTTCGACAACCCGGATAGCTACACCTAGACGCTGACGTGAATCAGCGTAGACCTTGAGATCGTCCATGTAAAAGGTATGGGTCACTTCTTCGTGGGCGCCGTCGCCATACCTTATTTTATAGCCATGACCGTTTCTATTGAGCGTCCTACTGAGGGGGTTCAGTGCCAGACAAAACCAAAGCGGGCTGAAAGAGTCGCCTTGGAATATCCCCCTCTTTATCTGCAGCGTTCTAGACTGCAACACATTTTCCCCATCACTGAGGTGCAGAGACGTACTCCACTGCCTCATCGCATGCTGCAGGAACCTAACGACGACGGGATCAATTTTGTAGAGCTCCAATACCCGGACGAGAAACGAGTGAGGTATGGAGTCATAAGCCTTCCTGTAATCGATGTAGGCCATACTTAGGTTCCGCTGGTTATATACCGCCTGGCCGACTATGGCTGCGTCGATGATGGCCTGGTCTTTGCAGCCATGCGTATTTTTCCTGCATCCTTTCTGCTCTTCTGCGATGATGTGATGCTGTTCGCAGTGAGCAGAAACTTTGGTGGTAATTATGCTGCTCAGTATTTTGTACAGACTCGATAGGCACGTTATCGGTCTGTACTTTGATGGGTTCAATGTGTTGCTGTCTTTCGGGAGGAGGAAGGTGACGCCACGGGTGGCGAATTCAGGAAGGTTGTGTGGGTCACGTAGCACCTTGTTGAAGCACTCAGCTATCTTTGGATGTGCGACGGTCAGCTTCTTGTGCCAAAAGTTCTGGACACCATCGGGGCCCGGTGCTGCCCAGTTCCTCAGGTACCTCGAGGCTTCGCGGACATCGTTCTCTCCGACGATGATAGCTGGCATCTCTCCAATTTCACCACAACTCTCCTCCTCCCGTCTTAACCACATTTGCCCGTCGCGATGTTCTACTGGGGTCTCCCAAATACCAGCCCAGAAGTTCGTCACATCGCTAATATCTGGCAAACCTTCGCGGTAGTCGGGCTTCTCGTCGCTAATGTGGTCGTAGAACGCTTTTTCGTTATCTCTGAACATCCGATTTTGTTCCTGGCGCTTTGCAGAGTCAGAGTAACGTTTCAGCCGTTTAGTTAGGACGCTCAATTGCTGTACCAGTGTGTCGAGTTTTTCCGTCAGCTGGTGAGCTCCCAGCTGGCGAAGTTCAGTAGGCCGCACGATCACAGCAACTTGGCGACATAATTTCGCCGATCTGCTGCCTCTTTTGTACGCCATCAGTCTTCCAATTGCGGCGCGCTTGTTTAGGATCCGTTGCTCCAATCTCCTTCGCCATGGAGGCTCACGCCTTTCACGGAGATGTTGGAGCAGTCCGCCTCTTGGCCTAATACGGTATCCTAAACTTTTGGCGGTCGCCACAGCAGCACAGTAAACTTTCAGTTGCAGCTCCTCCATGTTCTCAGCATCAACCAAGTGCAGCGGAAGAACGTGCTCGTTCATGAGCTTTACTGCACTTGTCAGCCTGCGGGAATGCTGCAACTTCGGGATCCTGGGGCGCGACAAAGGGTCCGTGTCGCGGAACTGTGAGATCGCCTCGTCGTAATGGAAGACCAGATCGCGTAGTAGTTGTTGATCTGGCTGTGGATCTTCCGGCTCAGGGGGTTGTTGTACTGTGGCCTCCACTGGTGCTGATTCGCGTGCCCCACTCGCGAATGAATTGCTCAGCCGTACTGAACTTCGTCTCGACACATCGCTTGCTCTGCTTGTTCTGGAGCTTAGTTCTCTCTGCACCTGCTGCTTGACCTCGTCGACTTGCGTTTGGGAGAGCATATTGTTGCGTACAATCGCTCTACGCCTCGCGTTCATCGCGTTTTGGTCAAGCCTCCCGACGAACTCTGGATACGCTTCCTCGAACATTGCGAGTATTCGAGGGCGACCGCTCATGTCCGTCTCCAAAGCAGTGCAGATGTAATAGGCGCGGATCACGAATTCATTCATTTCATGTGTCCACATGATCCGTCGCCTAGTAGTACCCACAAGTGTGGACGACTGTCGTCTGACAGTCGCAACACGCCTCGTAGGCGCAGCGTTTCGTTGGTGATGTCGATGGCTGCTGTTTCCGTGTGGCGGTAGCTCTTCGGGTTGAACCCGGCTGGTGGCCCGCTCTTGCACATCGCCCTCCAGCCGCTGGCCGCTCGCTCTTACGCCCGTTCCAGGACCAGCTCCAGTTCGGGGACCCTCCTCGGGCGATCGCATTCTGAGTATTCTTCGTGAACGTAGCTCCATTTTCTGGGTGTATCTCCTTTGCCCGGGAGACAGCGGGTTGGCAAGGCCTCCATGACCCGGGAGGCCTTCCCCGGGAGAGATATAGCGCTCTGACTCGCTCGCACCCCCTCACTTAGCCACTTTCGACACCCGTTCTCGGAGCCAAGACCAGGTGTGTGTTTCCAGTTCACGCCCGATCTAAAAATGTCGTCATATGATCTTCGTGGAGGCGTGAGATAGGAACATTTGAGACCAACAGGTAGGCTCCTACCCTAGTGTTGATCCCCATTTGAGAACCAACAGTTTTCCACATTTTTTTTTTTTTTTTTTTTTTTTGTATTTTTGTATTTTTGTATTTTTGTATTTTTGTATTTTTGTATTTTTGTATTTTTGTATTTTTGTATTTTTGTATTTTTGTATTTTTGTATTTTTGTATTTTTGTATTTTTGTATTTTTGTATTTTTGTATTTTTGTATTTTTGTATTTTTGTATTTTTGTATTTTTGTATTTTTGTATTTTTGTATTTTTGTATTTTTGTATTTTTGTATTTTTGTATTTTTGTATTTTTGTATTTTTGTATTTATGTATTTTTGTATTTTTGTATTTTTGTATTTTTGTATTTTTGTTCATTATGTTTATCCTTGCTTTAAGGATTTCAGAATTTTGGATGTATGTCTATAAAAAACAGGATCTTTGGATATCAGATTTAGGATCTTGACTTTTTAAATTTATTATTTTAAGAATTTTATTTTTTTTAAATATTTTTCATTTTAAATTTGAAAATTTTCGAATTTTCGAATTTTGGATTGTATTTAGATTTTTTTTATATAGATTTATATAGATCTTTTGATTTCCGGTTTTTGTATTCGAAAAGTTTGGATTTAAGATTATTTTAAATTTAAAGATTTTTCTGCATTCGATTTTTTAATTCGTAGATTTAGGTTTTTGAATATTAGACATTAGATTTTTTTTTAAATAAATTTAGGAATTCATGAATTGGAATATTTTAGAATTGTTGAGTTTTTGAATTTCAGTTAATTGTACTTTTATAATTTTTATCAAATTTTATATTTGTGAATTTGAGATACTGCGTTTCAATGGATTCTTGAATTTAAAATTTCAGGTTTTTGGATTTGAGATTTTAGATTTTTGATCGTTTCAGGTTTTTGATTGTTTTTCTTATTTAACATTTTTTAACTTCAAATTTTAGATTCGTGAATTTAAATTCTTCTATTTTATATTTCAGGATTTGTAGATGCCAAATTGTTGCTTTGTTAAATTTTAAATTTGATGATTTTTGGATTTTAGATAAGTCCAGTTTAGTGGAAAAAATAAAAAAAATAACGGATTTTTGGTTTGGGGGACTTTAGTTTCTTGGATTTATGAATTTTGGACCTTGGGTTGTTGTATTTTCAATTTAAAGATTTCGAATTTTAGATTTGTGGACCTTGGGTTTTTGGATTTATGATTTTTAGACTTACGATTCAAGTATTTTATTTCTAGGATTTTTGAAAGTCAGATTTTTTATTTTTTTATATTTAAAATTCTAGGATTTCAGGATTTAGGATTTTATGGATTTTTTAATTGAGAATTTTAAATTTTTGATGAGGTTTTTTTAAATTTTAGATGAGATTTTAGACCACACAGTTTTTAAATTGTTGTATGTAGGAACTTAGAACTAAAGATTTTTGCTCTTTAAATTGTAGATTCGTGAAGTTTGAGTTTCTAATCATTAAAATTTATATTTGAATGTTTTTAGAGTTTTTCGATATTAGGTTTTTGGTTTACAGATTCTTTTTGTTTGAGGTTTCGAAATTTTGAAATTTTAGATTTATTTTTCATGATTTGAGATTTTTGAATTTATGATTTTTTGGCCCTAGATTTCCGTATTTAAATTTACAATTTAGATTTTTTTTTTGATTTGTGAGCTTAAGATTTTTGTATTTCATATTTTAAGATTTTGGAATTCCACATTGTCGATTTGAGAGATTTTTGCATCCAGATCTTGGGATTCTTGCGTTTTTAATTATTAATTTTTTAAATTCAAGGTTTATGAATTTTAGATTTGTTTTCAACTTCAGATTTTTTCGTTATATAAATGAGGATTTTAGGATTTTTAATTTTTAATTTTAAATTCAAAGTTTTTGTACCTGAAATTTTTGTTTCTCAGCTTTTGGGATTAAGGATTCCATATATTTGTATTGCATTTTAAATTGATAGATTATGAGTTTCAGAATTTTAGATTTTATGATTTTGGATCTCAACTTTTCCAATTTCATACTTCAGAATTTTATATTTTCCACACAAAATCATCTAGCTATAAACATCCTCCACTTGAAACATTATATTACTGTTGAATTTCAACCTGTGTTTCAATAGAGGCTTAGAACTTTTTGTTATGTAAATGTGACAGCAATCACTTTTTTAGTTTTAAAATGTTGACAACTCCTTAACCTAACATGACCAAATACAACCTGAAACACTCGATTCGGTCGAATTGCAGTCGCTGAACCGTACAAAAATAAAACCATTTCCGCGAAAGGCTAACCGCTGGAGTTTGTAACACCATGGCTCCATTCGTTTCTCACAAACTACACCTCATCTCACGGACAACAAAACAATATTTTCTGCCCCACAGCGACAGTGTTAACGATAAAACTTCGACAATTCTTAAAATTTGGTGAGAAAACGGCGAAAAAAAAAATTATGTTTTAGCTTCTGGCTTTTCCCAGAGCTTTGGGTTTAATCTGGGAGCCCACTTCAAGAAAAAATAACCCAAGCTCACCTGCCACCGTCGCCAAGCCCGCCTCCAAATGAAACAAACGATGGGAGAAGAAGGGTGGGGGGGTCCACCGGATGACGAACGGCGAAAAGTCTAGCGGATATAAATCATTTCCCGAGTCGGCTACCGCGGCCGCCACTGTTGTTTCGTTCGTTACTGTTGGAGCCGTGAACCACTTTTAACCTCACACCTTGTCGCTGTTACGCCGTGTTTTAACAGCCCCCCCTCGAGTGCACTCGGACTTCTTTGTCTGGGAATGGAAAATAAGCTATTTCCGGAAAGTTTGCGGCCGGCGCGTGTGGGCCATACGAACGACACTGAGAGGGTGTGTGTTTGTTACTGTGGTGACAGGATCCGAGGGATGATATTTGGGACTCTTTCTCAGCGGAGGTTGGAAACAGTGGAAGTCTCTGTTGTGGTAATCCGTAGCAACACCGAGTTGCTGCTCCTGTGAACGGTGGCCGATGGATATTTGTTTGAAGTGGCTTCTCGTCAGTCAGGTGTCGTTTCTGGTCTGTCCCGGTAACAACACGTTTATTATGGGAGTGGTTTCGTTACGGCCACAGAGCAGGCAGCTGGAGTGCAGATTTTCATCGAGGGGGGGTAATTATTGCCGGTTGTTGGTTGACTTTAGCTTCCTGAGGAAACTTTTCGTTTGTTGAGGTAGCGAAAATGCTCATTTACACATCAGGTACTGTTTAGACTTGAGCGCACATCAGGGGTTTTTTTTGTTCGTTACTTGATAAATGTAGAGCTTTTCTGTCGAACAGCTTCAAGCGCAGTTACACTGCACAAAATCAAACGATAGACACAGTTCTGCTGAATCGAACCCAAAACCCATCTACGAGTTGGCCCTCATACGAGGGCATTCTCCTATCAAAAGCACCATAAATTTTCTTGTTTAATGGACAAAACATTCGGTGAGTACTACGGGAATTGCAACTGCCCAGTATCGAGAGACCGAAGAGCAGCAAAAAACTTTATTGCTGTACTATTCCGCTGAACCCCTCCGAATTCTCATCCGGAACTAGCTGACCATCCGGGGCCGGGTTCGTTCGATTGGTTCAGTTTGATGGGCCGGACCGGGAAGGGCAGGCGGGCAGTGCGAGGAGGGTGGTTTAACTTGTAAAAGTTCGTGCTTGACTTCTGCCGCAATAAATTATCCCCCATTACAGTTTGTGTTTCTCCGGTCTCGGTGTGACCATTGCGCTTGGGTGTATGTGGTTCAACGAGGAAGTGTTTCAAACTTTGACACAAATGTGTACCGAATCGATTGCGAGCAATTCTAAAAATAAATCTACAAACGCCGAAATCTCGGTCCCAAATTGGGACAGGCAGGCACTCAATGGTGGAGAGCTGAAATCGAACGAACAAATAAATAAATAAGAAGAGGAAGCAAAAAAGGGCACACGGTTGGCTCGATTCCAAGAAAGCTCCACTTGCAAATCTTATACTTTGGTTCAGTCCACCCGTTTCCAGAGGACATAACACCAAACACATGACGCAGGAGGGCTCCCCACCACCGGCTGGAGACTGAGGAAAATAAAATCCCATGCATTATAGAGATCGACAGCCCAAGCGCAAATGCGGAGTCTTGGGAGGACTCGAAGCGCAAGGGAGCAAGGGACAAGGGTTTTGATGGTCCGTTGATAACTTTTATTTTTGTTTCGAGGGAGGCTCTCTGGCTCGAGAAAAGCTGGCAACAGGAAGATATGCGGTGCAAAAGAATGATGTTGCTCTACATTTGCATAGCTTCATCATTCCGTTTTTCCCCTATTGACGTCATTGATTTCGGTTGAGACAAAGACGGGCATCGGAAAAGTCCTTCCCGAGAGGAAACACTCCTGTTGCATAATCCGGAAGTTTTGCACAACTGTTTCGGATTCAAGTGGAAACAAAAATACGCGTCTGGAAAATGAGAATTTGAAGAACTCTTCCCAGAAATCATGATATGCTTCAACATTTAAAGAGTTATTTCAAGTTGTCCTTGTAAAGCCTTTTTACGGCCTGAAGCGAATTTTTGAAATTTTAAAATTTTCGTACGTTCGAAGTTTTAATTGATAACAAAATAATAACAAAGGTTAGTGTATAATGCATACTTAATGTAAATTGAATCAATTCTCAACACACATTTGATTGATGGATATAGTCCCTTATAGTCCATTTGGCGTTTTTGTTAGACGAACGATAGACGGAATTGAATCTGTGAATGATAATCTGACTATTGAAGAAGTTTGTGGTAAATAAACATTTTTTAACCGTGAAGGCAACTGATGAGCCTGGAGCCGGTTTCTCTACATAAAGATTGTCGCGCAGCATGTGAACAGCGGTGCTCAAAGAACGAGGTAGAACATTCGCAGAGTTTCATGCAGTCTACTTTAAGAAAAGAGTATGCAAAATTAAAAATTTACCGTAAAGCAATAATTTTAGTTTGAAGAGAATCGCTGTTTTTCACAAACTGGTTACTACTAAAAGCTAACAGTGAATCTGATCTATCGCAAGACCCATACGAACAATTGTTTCGACCTTACGAAAGCTGTTGAAAACTAGTAAAAAGATGAAAACTGATCGCTTTCAAAAACGAGTTTTTTTACTTGGTAATTCCACGCAAAATCAGTCGGTCACTCTTAGATTTGTTGTATACAAAGCATTATTTTCATTATCATATGACCAATTGTATTAATGACTGATTTTTTTTATAAAGGATTGCCAATAATCATTGACCTGCTTTAAAAAAAAAAAAACTCAAAATCTTGGTGTTTGAATAAAATATGCATGGAAAGTTGTTCAACTAACATATTTAGGAAGAATAACATTTCAAATACATCTTTTAAAATCTTACTCAGAAATTGCATTCAATATAAAAAAAAAAAGTTTCATCTTCAGATTTTCAAATATATTTTAATTGGATTTTCCAAAGGTATTTTGTGGTATAGAGGAAATCGTTTAACTGGAAATTATGCGCACATATTAAAAAAAAATCATTTGCTTTCCTTACACATTTGATTTTTTTTGGAAAGAGTGTCAAAATGAACGGTGTATGAACCGCGCTGAAATGTAGTAAACTGTTCAAAATTCCGTTGCTCACTAATTAACATTCTAAGTAGACGAAATGGTAAACGAAGGCTTCAATTTTTGAACTAAAGGTAAAATTTTAATGAATAAAAGTAGGAAAATTATAATCAGTTCAGGTCATTGTCACCGACGTAATTGTTCCAGTCGTATAGAATCAAAGGGAGAAGATAGAATCGGTTTTAGAGATAAAACTGAAAATGTAAGTAAGTCGAGTTTTTTTTATTAAAAAGAGCTAATAAATAAATAATTTTTTAGCTTTGAGCAAATTCGAGAAAACACGCCGCAGAGAAGTTTTTACCTCGGCCATTGCAGTCCCAACAAACGGGTCGCATCGCAATTTAAAGATAAAAATTGTAAACCAGAAAAATATATAGAAAAATACTAAATTAGTGAATTCTACAAGTAGATCAGGTGTCGATATGTTTATTCCTATAAATTTAAATCCACAAACAAATCCAAAACACAGTAAAATAATCGATTTCATCAAAATAAAAAAAAAGCAAATGATGGAAAATATAAAAAAATTGAACGCTAAATCATCAAAACATCACGAAACAAAAACAAAAATATTAAAAAAAACACTTAAAACACATTTCAAAATAGTACAGGATCTCAAAATTTCAAAAAAATAATCTGAAAAATGTTCAGATGCACGAATGCACAAATTCTAAATGAAATTTTAATGAATCTAAAATTAAAAAAAATTCTGAATGCAAAAAAAAAACAATTCAATTTTTAGTATGATTTAGTACATGCACTTCGGCCATTTTTTCTAGTTTTAATTTCCTATCCTATTGAGAACGACATGAGAGAAAGAAAACATCGTGGGATCTATTTTGACAGCATTGAAGGCATAAAAACGAATTCGCTGCGTGAACTGAAGGCAACTCCTGAAAACAGCTATAAAAAGTGTTTCAATGACTGGATTGTTCGTTGGTAAAATGTATTAAAAAATTAGCAGAGCATTTTCACGGCATATATTTGACGATCTCAAGGGAGTATTCTAGACTAGAAATATGGAAAAAATCAAATTTTGTTACTTCATATTTCTGAAGCTTAAGCATTCAAGAACATACCCTAGTAAGGAAACTTCACCTGCGAATGATAGATCTCTATAGTAGAAAAAGAACCTGAAACTATTGAGAAACATATCGGAGAACCCAAAGCCCCTAAGGAGGATGGTTGTAATAGTTGTTATCCATGGTTATTATATTCGCAAAAATATTCGTTGTTTTATACGTGCCACTTCTTTAGAATACCCCCTTAAAAAATTTCCTACTTTCCATTATCTGACCAAATTTTTCAGTTACTAATACCACTTTTTTACTCGCAATATTTTTGTGTATAAATTTTTGTGATTGACATGTTCTGGGCATGTTTGCATTATTGTGATTTTCAGTTTTTTTTTTCGCAAAAATCGAACTCAAAAATTATAAGACCTAAAAAATGTTTTTCAGAGAATGAAATGTAGGAAATTGTTTGAGTTTTCATTTAGATACAACTGAGAAATTAAAAAAAAAGCGCGAATTTATTTATTATATTATAATCCATATTCCTTAAAAATGTATTTTTTCAAACACTGATTTTTTTTATGAATAGCTCATATATCTAAGTCATCTATGCATCGGGGGAAGGGCACTTCTACAGGAAAAGAGTACTAGAACTTTTTTAATTTTTCCTTGCAACAGTTACTAATAATGTTTAAATCATAACATTTTCGTGTGTATATTCAGTAGTCTCCATGCCAAAATACCATAAATTGTTGGAATGTTGGAATCTTTGACAAAAGTCCTTGTTTGAACATTATTTAAAGTTTTGTCGAATACATTATACTACCTAAATATACATGGTTGACGTAACTACCAACACCACTCAGTTATAGAAAATCCTTTTTTTTTCTTGTTTCTAGCTGAATTATCATGACTGTGAACAATTTATATAGAATAATCTGTTTTTATTTTATAACTATTAACGGACAAATATGGGTCAGAGAGGTTTCATGATTTTTGTTATTTTAATTCAATTGAAAAACCCAGTAGGAGGTTACGTAAACTATACGTATTCAGGCAGTATATGCGTATCCAGACTTTAAAAAAATAGGATTTGTTGTGTTTTTTTGAAGAAAACATGGAGAAGTTGTTGTTAGAAAAACTTTTTCCCTGAAGAAGGGTTCATTTTCCATGGATGACTAAGGGCCTTTTATAAGACTTTTTTGAGAATTCGAAAAAAAAACTTTTTTGAGAAAAATGAATAGCAACTTTTAAAAAAATATTTTATTTTCAGTGTATATGTGAGAACTACATGAAACCAAACCAAAATATATTTATGAGTTAAATATAAAAAGTATAACGGTTTTTCATCGAGGTAAATTACCGTCGATGGGGGTGAGATTGGGTCAGCAACGGAAAAAAGATGATTAAACAATAATAGAGTTAATTATTATACATTGGAAGTAGTGAAAATATGTCCCCTATTAAACGGTTCATAGCTTTGGAAATTATTCGCAATATGTGTCAACCTAACCCAATCTCACCTCCATCAACGGTACTTCATGCTTCCTAACGGTTTTTTTGCATCTAATATTACGAAACGCATGCTGCCGAAAAGCCTCCAATCATCAAATTATTACCTACGGATCGTGTACAAAAATTACGTCTTATGTCGTAGCGTCACCTTCATCACCATTTCTTTAAGTCCATTGAGTAACCCTTTAAAATTCAACGTACGAGATTTAACTGTTTTTAACCGAAATGAACATTTTGAGAGGTTGAATTCATTATTTTTTGCACTTTTATTTTGCACTTATGTGGGGTCAGTTTATCAAAAGTAGACACTGCAATAGGTGGCGAATAAGTTGTATATATGAATTTCAATTCATCCGGTAATAACACGGTGTGTCATTTTCTGCACCTGTTTGTGATTAGCGATCAGAGAAAAAACGAGATTTGTTTGTGACAGTGACTTTCAAATATTTTTATGAAGATTCCACCAATTGGCTACGCAGGGCTATTAATTATACGTAGGGCTTTATTTATTCGTGATTCATTCATTTGAGAATTAGCACGAGAAAATCGACAATCTCCAGTTTTTTATTATACCGATGTTAACAAATGTATATCAAAACATCACCAATGAAAACCATTATTGATTATGATAATATGTGACGCTAGCCACTCAACCAGGGGAACACATGAATGTATATATATATTTGCAAATGAAGTAAAATTCTGATCGAGCGTAACATGAGTAAATTTATAAAACATGCGAATTGGGACTCTTTTGGTATTAACAAGTTTGAATATAAACTCATAAGTACAGGGTCTTTCAGATCAAATGCTCACGCAACAAATTTTAATAACTTCTACAAAAGTGAACCGATTTTTATTTTTAAAAAACTAAAATAAAGCTTATTTTAGGACATTTTCGATGTGACCATTCCTTTTTCGATAACGCGTTTTAAACGGAGAACAAAATTCTTCATGCACAACTTTAACATTACGACTTCGAAGCTGTTGAAAAACCGAGTTAAAGGGTGTGTCACATCAAATTGCATCACGGAAAAAACGCTGTAGAAATTTAATTTTTAGGAATTATATCTTCAGCTTTCGCTTATAATCAGATAAGAGTGTATAGATCACGTTGGCCATGCTTCACTGTCAATTTTTCGTAAATTTGGAAAAATGTCGTCGAACGAAAAAGAGCGTCGTGAATTAATCCTGTGCACTCATTTCGAGAATCCGGAGTTGTCACATCGGGACATCGGTAAGATGCTGGGAATCGTCCAATCCACGGTCAGCAGAGTAATAAAACGATACTTCGAGAACCTAACCATCGACCGGAAGGTAAAGAACGGCAAAAATGGATGCTCCGTCAGTGAAAATGATCACAAGCGCGTAGTTAAGCAGTTTAGACGTGATCCGAGAAGTTCGGTCCGGGATGTCGCCAATAAGCTGAACTTGTCAAGTTCATTCGTCCAGCGAACCAAGCAGAGGGAGGGCCTGTGTACATACAAGGTTCAGAAGGCTCCTAACCGCGACGAAAGGCAAAACATGGTGGGGAAGACGCGAGCCCGGAAGCTGTACACCAAAATGCTGACGAAGCCGCATTGCCTGGTAATGGACGATGAAACCTACGTCAAAGCGGACTTTTGTCAGCTGCCGGGCCTGTTGTGCTTCTCCGCAGAGGACAAATTCAGCGTTCCGGAGGAGATTCGCAAGCAGAAACTATCCAAGTTTGCCAAAAAGTACATGGTGTGGCAAGCGATCTGCTCTTGCGGAAAGCGGAGCGCCTCCTTCGTGATGACCGGCACGGTAAACGGGCCGGTTTACCTTAAGGAGTGCCTACAGAAGCGCTTAGTACCACTATTGAAGCAGCACGAGGGCCCGACCATCTTCTGGCCGGATCTCGCTTCGTGCCACTATTCAAAGGACGTGTTGGAGTGGTACGAAGCCAACGGGGTCACCTTCGTGCCAAAGGAAATGAACCCGCCCAACGCGCCGGAGCTTCGCCCAATAGAGAAATATTGGGCGATTATGAAGCAGGCCCTCCGGAAGAACCCAAAAGTTATCAAATCGGAGGCGGACTTCAAGAGAAAATGGATTTCTGTTCAAAAAAAACTACAACCTGACGTTGTATAGAACCTTATGGACGGGGTAAAGAGGAAGGTGCGAGCATACGGGCTTGGAATCGAAGTATGAATAAAAAGAAAATGCCAAAAGTTGGTTAATAGTTTTTATTTTACTGTCTAAAATTTTCAAAAGGATCGGTCTACTGGGCGAATTTCTACAGCGTTTTTTCCGTGATGCAATTTGATGTGACACACCCTTTATTTCTTCTTTAAGTTCCTCCAAATATTATTGCTTATTTACATAGCAACGGTCCTACACGTACCCCTAGAGGAAGTAATCGATGACGAGAAGTGTTGAAATTCTTACCATAAGAGTGTGGCATCCCTATGCATCTTCATCATGCATTATTTTCAGTAACTCAAAAAACGATACTTCTTAGAAAGCAAAGTCAAAAACATTGCATTCAAGCGACCCAAAACCTAATTTATTGCTTCGTATTCATTCGTCACTGGGACATAAAATATTATTGCTATCCGACACTTTTCCTTGTTTACTTTCTGTCTCTCGCCACATGATTTTATAAGGAGCTATTCGATTTTTTTGTGTGAGCGTTTAATCTGAAAGACCGAAACCGAAACTAGGGACCCAGCGCCCGGCGGCTCTTCTCAGACGATCAGCGAGAATCGCGAGGCGGAATAACAAGCCACCGAAAGTGACAGAAGAAAAAAAAACAAACATAAATCAAGGAAGGTCAAGACAGACAATCACTCAACACCAGACCCTGAACCCTCAATAGTATCAACCAGTGTTGCACGTACAGATTTTTCTGGAAAAGTACAGATTTTTTTCTGCACGGTACAGGGTACAGATTTTCGTTAAAAAGCACCGATTGGTACTGATTTTTTTCCGCCTGTGAAATTTCTTACATTTGAACAAAGGTATTTTCGGCGCTTCAATGCCTTGTTTGTAACGTTCTCGCTATGACCCACTCCTCGACGATTTTTTCTGAATATAATCAGAACAGAAATAAGCTTCGAAATCGGCTCAGCAACAATACGATGAACGCTATTATGATATCAAACGATTTGATTAGTGGCTATGTTGAAGCACCATCAAACACACGAATGACTAGCAAATGGAAATATAGTATTTATAGTAAATAAATGAGTTTTTTTTCCATTCAAAAATATATTTTAATCTACAACGAATATTTTCGATGGCACAGATTTTTGGAAGAAAAAGTGCAGATGAGAAAAATGTTTAACCCTTCTGGTTCAGATGAAAATGTGGCAACACTGCCCATGAGTTTCAATTGAGTGTTTCATGATTTTCAGTTCATTATCGTTAGATACGTGATGTTCGGACTAGCGGCAAATGAACAATTATTTGTAGCGAACAAGGTCAATTGGCGAAGCTACAGAGTCGATTCATATTCTGGTCTGTTTTTTTCTTCACGGAAATTTTCTCCGACCTACTTATAACGAGTGACGCAAATTATGTTACGTTGGGACGTTGAAATAACTTCGCCGTGCTGCGTCAATAACTCAGTCATGTCTGGAATATCACCCACTATTAGTTTTTTAGTAGTGTATTAATGATTTTCGTCAACCATAAAACACCAGTCCGTAAAAATATCTAGATCTACTGACACAAAGAGTGCTCCCTTGGCCGAGTGGTTAGCGTCATAACTAACATGCCGGGTGTTCGGGTTCGATTCCCGTTCTGGTCGGGGGAATTTTTCGTCAAAGAAATTTCCTCCGACTTGCACTGTGATCACGCGTATATATAGAATGCATTCAAGGCGTGTTATTTGGCATAGAAATCTCAACTAAGTACTAATAAAAATGACGCAAGTAATACTACGTTGAGACGGCGAAGTTCCTCTAGGAACGTTAGTGCCATTGAAGAAGAAGAAGACACAAAGAAGTCTCGTTTTTTCATCGAAGATTTTTTCATTCTCACACGAACATGGAAAAATTATTGACACTAGCAGTGTTTTAATTATTTGTTGTGAACCTTGTTGTATCCTCGTTAGAGCGAGTGAGCGAGGACTACAAACTTGTTATGTGAACTGGGCTAATTATTCCCCATTTGCAGTTGCCGTTGGACAAACATTTACATGCAACTATATTACAAGTTTGTCCGAACATATTGGGTGGTACACAAACTACTATTCACACAAACGCTATTCTGAACTATTTCGAGGTCCTGAAAAAAACCAATAGCAAACCAAAACTTTCAATGATCTGGAAACGAACTGCGAAAACACCAAATTGCTTCGAATAATGTCTTATGTACGCAAGGAAAGCTTCCCAATGCCAAGTTGACACCCATTTAGAGAATAATAACCACCCCTGGAAAACAAATGCTAATCCTTTAAGCCCCATCCTATTCACGATGAAGTGATAAAATTTCAACTCTCTCAACACAAATTAGCGAGATAATCCGCTGCCTTACCGTCGCCGCCACTGCCGAGTTCTAAACAAGTGAGAAACTCCCCACGGACTCCACTCGGAAACGTTCCCCGATAAAAATCCAAACAGTTGAAATTAATTGCAAACAGCGTCATAAAAGCGTATAATAAAGCGACATTGCCCAACCCTCGGCCCCCACGAAGGGTGAGAACCAAATGAACAGAGTAACGCTCAGGGTTTCCCTCCCAACCCCTCCGACTACGAGCGCTTATTGCAGCAGCAACCGAAGATAATAATGAAAGTACACGGAATCTCATTAAACTTTTATGCAAATATGAAGGAGAATCGTTTTGTTTATCCCTTTTCTTCTGTCGTGCCCTGTGCTCCACTCTCGATGGCTGCTGCAGCTGCTGCTGTACGAAGGGCCCCGATACAAATGAGACCGATGCAAGTTGCAGTCAGTAATTTTGCAATCTCGATGCAAATATTCTCCACCCTCCTCACGAACGAGACTTCGACATGGTGCAACATCTTCGATGTGTCCGAATCGCCGCCGGAGCACATTTAGTTTTTTGGACCGCTTTCTATTTGGGGATGACTTTGCCAGCGGCAACAACAATATCTTCTTGGTTTCGTCCTTTTCTCTTTTCTTCTTTTTTTTTTGATTCACCGACTTGAGGTTGATTGCAATACGGCGGTACCCGAGCTTCATAATAGCTATCACTTTTCATGCTTTTTTTTTCTTGCTCTGTTTTTGGTGGGAGGGGGAAAAAGTGGCTTCGTCACCCACCCGACTGCAATGGATATCGTCGACAGCGTGTACACATTGTTCGGTGGTAACTGTTCACTCCTTTCATCGAAACGGACGGACCGAAGGACGATGGGTGGTCCCATGGGGGGGTGCGGATGCTGGGCGAACGGACGAAGAAAACAGCAGCGCACAATTGCTCGCTCGGAAGGCGATAACCCTCTTAATATAAATTGCATTCGATTAAGCTGCTTTCGCTCGGCTCCCTTTCGAGCTGTAACTGGAACGATTGAGAGGTTATTGTTCTGATTTTTATTCCTTTTCAGGACTTCATCGAAAACCAATGGTCTGTCGGTTCGGATCGGTTGAGACTGCCGCAGAGAGGGCTGTGTTGGTTTTTGTGATTTATTGGGCGCATAAAAATAAGAATCTGCAGACAGAGCAAATGCGAAACAGCGATTTCAAAGAGATCAATTAAAAGATCGCCTTGCGCTTGGAGCAACTTTTGCCTTCAAAATCCGGTCTGTTCGACTTCATCGCTCGTATTGTTAGTTTTTCGTTTGCGAGCTTCCACAGAGTTTGTAGAATGGAAACAAGTAAACCGCAATTCACGGGAAAAGTTGATTCGTATGAGTTTCTCAAGCTGACGGGAGAAACATCATCATCAAACACCATCAAAAGCTAGTTAGGACGAGTAAATTGCAGAGAAAGCTGAATCCGTCTTCCTGTGTTCCCGTTGAATGTATCCGAAAATGATGATTCAATTACAAATCACCGAATCAACCTGTCACTACCGGGCACCCGGGGAACAAACTATCCTCTTTCCAAGTCACTGGCAGTGTATTCCATTCCGGTCATGTGGAAAAGCGGCTCGAAAAATTAGACTCGAGGCGACCGAAAAAAAAGAAACAAGAAATAATTGCTTCTTTTTGTGTTTTATTCTCATCAAGCTTCACACACTCGGCCAGCAGAAAATGAAACGGCTTCCCTCTATGGAAACGAGTCGCCGTCCATAAATTTCCTCCGGGAAAACTCATCAACCGGACGGGATGGATAGGACGACGGGAAGATCAGCATATACACGACGCTGGAAATGGCGAACGAGCGAGCGAGCGAGTGTGGAAACATTTGATGGAAGCTTTTGTGATGTGACAAATTTCAATTAAATGGTGTACTGCATCATTTCACTGAATTTCGCGAGGGAACGGATTCCACGAACACCGAATACCGCGAACACGCTTGCGGGGGGTTTATGTTTAGTCATGCGTGCGTTGGAGGGTGACGATTAATTTGGAACGCGTTTGACGAGATGTACGAGTTTGGGGCGTGAGCTGTTTAGAATTACGCTGATTTTTATATATTAAGTGCAGGAATCAGACCATTACGGATTTATTTTATTCTATTTAATGTACAGACGATTATTCATTCAACGTTCGTTTTACTGAGTATATATGGGAATTCAATTAGGTATACAACAACAATTTTGATATTGTTGATATGTAGCGAATGTCGTACATTGTTTTTTTTTTCTCTATAATAGTGACTTTCAACACATTTCGGCTGGTTCGTCACTTTTACTTACATTTTTTGGAAAAATGTCGGGAGTGAGAATTGAACCCGTGATCTTTGCATGAGAGGTATGGATGTTACCACTTCGCCAGATCGCCTTCTCGTACATTGGTATAATGTTGAAGTTGGCATAAAATGTGATTGAAAGTTTCACTCGGTTGAAGTATAAATAAACAATATTTTCATCGATTAATTTTGTACCCGGAAAAAACCCTTTTGTGAGAGGTTTTGTTGCATAATTACAACTTTTACATTTCTTACATTCCATTAAAAAAAAATCTAAGATTTTTAGAATTTTTGTTTTGAATTTTTCAATTACTCGATTATCCCTTATTTATTAATTTTTCAATTTATTATTCTCATTTTTATTTTTTATTTTTTACTTTTACTATCAGTATTCACTTTTGTTTTCAATTTTTCCAATTTTTAAATTTTTTCCCTGTTTTCATATTTTTCGAATTATTGCCGTTTGTTCATTTCGTCAACTGAAGATTGTTATGGATTTTGTTCTGTTTAATTTGTCGACTCTTTTTTTAATTTTTTGGCAGAGTTATGACACTAGGCGAAAAAGCCCGAAAATCTCACCTGTTCCGGGCTTCTTAATGCCATAAGGAAACAAAGCTCGTGCATAATGTTGTCCCAGGAACTGTCTGTCAATCTCACAGGTGCTTAAGATGACCGACTTTTGGATGCCGACCAATTCCTTCCTATTTCTAGCAGCACTTCTAGAGCTTTCAGAAGCCTCTTCGGAACAATTTCAGTTTCAAAGAGAACGACCGGAACAATTTTTTGGACCTCGATCAGTCTCTACGTATCCTCGAGTTCCACGGGAAAAGAAAGGCATTTGAAAATTTTGCGAACATGTGTTTCCTGCAGATTTAGGTTCAGCGGAATTGCAACATCGTGTAGAGTGGTGGCAAATTTTTTTCATTAATTTAATTTTTGAGTTTTGATTTTTTCTTCAATTTAACAATGTTTTGGTTTTTTAAGAGTTATTTTTTTTTTGTTTTTCGATTTTTTGAAATTTTTAAATTGTTTAAGCTGATTGAATTCGCGAAGAAAATTTCAAATAATCTTTCTATTCTCTATTAACATTGTTATTTTTTGAGTTTATAGATTTCACTTTATTTTTGTGTTCAAATTTTGTTTTTGTCGTTTTTTAATTCATATTTATTGCCTTTTATTCAATTTAAAAAAATCTTGTTTCAATTTTTAGATTTTAGTATCTCGTCTAATGGAAACAACAAGAAAATAACGAAAGAATTTGAAGAGTTAAAAAAAATTAAAAAATCAATTCTCTATTACTTCTCTATTAATATCTTTGATTTTCTCAATTTTTTTTAACTTGAAGAGTTAAAAAAAATTGAAATTCTTTCGTCTTTTTCTTTTTGTTTTCAATAGACGAGATACTTATAATTTTTGAATTTTTGAGGATTTTTAACGATTTTTCAGGTTGTTAAGCTTTTTTCAGGTTTATTTTGTTCGAAATTTATTCTAGAATTTTCATATTTTGTCAAATTTCGTTCTTTTTATCTTTTTTTTTTTCATTTTTTTCTACTCTTTTTCGTTTTTTCAGAATTTTTCTAAATTTTATAAATATTTCAAATATAAGTGATCGACGAGTGGTTGATTATCATGCCGGGGGTTCGGGTTCAATTCCCGTTCTGGCCGGAGAATTTTTCGTTGATTCCGACCTGCACTGTGGGCACGCGTATTCTAGGGCTTGCCACTCCTAAATACAATCAATGCGTGTTATTTGGCATGATAAAAATGACGCAAGCCGCAAAATACCTACGTTGCGAAGGCAAAAGATCCCATTGGAACGTTCGTGTCATCCAAGAAAAAGATATTACCAGATGCTCATATTTCTTGGATTTTTTTCAGATTATTGAAAATTTTAACAATTTTATTAATTTTTTTTGATTTTTTCCAGTGTTTTTAAAACTTTTCCCGTTTTTTTTAAATTTATTTTGCCTAAATTTTTGACGATTTTCAGATTTTTTACATGTTTTTAATTTTATTTTTGTCAGATTTTCTCAAATGATTACTATATTTTAAGATTCAGATATTTTTTCAGAATTTCAGATCCATCCAGATATTTCCAGATACAGGTCGGACTCGATTATACACAGTTTGAATAAAATTTTTTTTAATATGTTTCAAATATGACTTATTTCAAGAAGAAATGTAACCTTTCAACGTTAAGCTGTAATTTAAGTGACTAATTCATATACAGTAGGGTAAAAATCGTGATTTTTGAAGATTTTGCTTGAATTTTCACCAAGAATTCATTATATCGATATTGCAGCCAAATTAAGAAAGATAGAAGTTGGGTGTCAAAGAACAAATTGTAGAGCGGCTAGAGAGCTTCAATTTGATTGATAGAAACAATCCAGTTAAATAACAAAAAATCAGGATGACATTAATAATAGTACATTAACAATCACTAACTTTTAAGTTTTTCACTTCCAAAATGTTTTTAAAATCCGTTAATTTAGATGTTCCACTACTATATCCTGTATCAAATTTTCTCATCTTTCAAATGAAAGCAACAGAATCGTCTTCCGTAGCGTACTTTATAATGTAGAGCCAGTTCGAAGCAACAGAGTCCGAAACAAACAAAAAAGTTCTATAACTCTGTCATTGTTGAAATTCGAACATATGCGTAGAAGTTTTTTTTTCCATCAAATATGATCGTTTATCACCCTCTGAGAGAATCTAGATAATTTTTTTTTTCATGTGAGAATGGTATTTTCTGACTTTAAGGGGATGAATCAAAAATCAAATTCCTCTTTTATATTAAAAAAAAAGAAAAATACATGCAAAAAAAAAACGAATAAAAAAATATTTTTTTTATTCGATTATATACAGGATTCGATTATATATAGTGAAAAGAAATCAGAAACTGTATATAATCGAGTCCGCGCTGTATTAAGATTTCTCGTTTGTTTATTTCAGTTTTTTTCAGATATCTAAAACAGTTTTGACATTTTGTACATTTTTTTTTGTAAATTTGTTTTTTTTGTCGATTTTTATTATTCACGTGTCTTCGTAATTTTTTCGGGTTTTCGTGATTTTTTTTTCGATTCATTCGATTTTATAAAATCGTGTTTCGAAGTGTCTAGGAGTTTTTAATATTTTTTCCCATTCTCCAAGTTGTTTCAATTTTTTTTCTTCAATATACAAGATGTTAATATTTCTTCGAAACTTTATTCAGATTTTCAATGATTTTTCCAGATATTTTTGAGACATTTTTTTCAGGTTCAGTTGAAAGGTTGATATTTTTAATGATTTTCAGATTTTTTTTTTAATTTTTGTCTATTTTTTCTGTGATTTTTTTCTCAGATTTTTCCAGAATATCTAATTTTTTCAGATTTTTACAGATTTTCTCAAATTTTCTCAATTTTTTGATATTTCGACATTTTTTCAAGATAATTTTTTTTTCTATTTTTTCAATTTCAATAATTTCCACAAAATTTCAAGATGCTCATAATTCTTCGATTTTCCAGTTTCTCATATATTTTCTCAGGTTTATTCAATTTTGTTTGTTCCTATGTTTGTATGTTTTTTCAGTATTTTGTAAACTTTTTCAGGGTTGGAAAATAAAAAAAAATCATTAAAAATCAACCAAAATATTTGTTTTAAATTTTCAAATGATTTTTTAGAATTAATTTTTTCAGATTTTTCTAGATTTTTTATCAAGTTTTTACATTTTTTAAAGCTTGTTCTTAAGGCGGAACTCCATCTATTCAACATGCTACATGCTATAAGTCAATGGTTCTTGCTTTTTGGAGTGTCTCATTTTGCGACATAGTTGGTCTTTTCGAGCAATGTTGGCCTTATCCAATGGCCTGCGGATCGGTGCGGCATGTGTAGCACGACAATATTGGAGCAACTACGTCATTTATTGACGATTAACATAACTCGCCACAATAATAGCATAACATAATGTTTGATCATAAAAACAATAATATCAGAACAGATATGTTGGAGCAGTGAGCGTTCGCTTACTGCTGTGTAGTGGCTGAGGTGGAAACAATATAGAAAAATGGCTCAAGTTTCATATCCATTGTTGTTTACTATTGACTTGTAGCATGTAGCAAGTCGAATAGATGGAATGTCGCCTTTAGATCTCTCTCAGAATTTCTGATTAATCCAAATATTTCAGTTTTTTCAGATTTTCTTCAGTTTTGCAGTTTTTTTTTTCAGTTGGTTTCAGATTTTCCAAATCCTGTCAACATTTTTTTTTTGAGAAATTTTGTGTTTTGGTAGGGTTTTTAATTTCCAATTCATGTTTATTCTTAATTTTTTTTTTCAAATCGTTAGATTTTATTAAATTTTTGTTTAATTTTTTTTTCATTCTTCAAATTCTTTGTTTCTCCCAATGTTTTTCTTCAAAAGACAATATACTCATATTTCTTAGATTTGTTTTCTGTTTCTCTAAGATTTTTTCAGGGTTTTCATGACTTTTTTTCGGGTTTTTAGACTGTTAACAATTTTTTTTGTGTTTTCTGATTTTCTCAAATTGACGTTTTCAAGATTTCCCTCAGAGTTTCTTTTTCAATTTTTTTTTCAGAATTAATGATAATTTTTTATTTTATTTTATATTTTTCCATTTTTTTCTGCTTTTTTAATTTTTTTTTTGACTCGATTATAATTTTTCAGATTTAATCACTTTTTTTTGCTGATTTCGGATTTTTTCAGATTTTTTCGGATTTTGTGTTTTTTTTTCGATTTTATCAATTCTTGTTATGATACTTTATGAATTTTTTTTAATATTATTTTTTTTCCTTTCTTTCGGATTTTTTTTCAATTTTATAATTTTTCCGATATCTTTTTTTGATATTCTATGTTATTTTTTTTATTTATACAGCCATTCCATGCCAAACTGATATAGTGGTTCTCAAATTTCCATGAAAAGTGTTATGCTACGTTACTTATCGGAAAATATTGAACCTGTATTTTTAAGTTTTTCATTACGGTGACCATTTCCATTTAAGGGTGATACGAAAAAGAAATTTTGAAAAAAAAACCACAGTTGCAAAACTGTAGGATATTGTTTTCGTAATTATGGATTGTATTTGTTGTTTATAGCGTATTTTAAAATATTTTTTTCTTTTCAAATTTTTTCAGATTTTCTCAAATTTTTTTTTCGGGTTTATTTTTTCAAAATTGAAAATTTTTCCAGATACTTCGGTTTTTTAAATATATATTTTCACTATTTTGTTCTGACTTGATCATACTTTTTCAGTTCATATCGGTTTTTACAGTTTTTTCCCATTTTTTCGGAAATTGACAGACTTTTTTTTTTGGAATCATGTTTTTTGTCGATTGTATTTTTTTTCGATTTTTCTATTCTTTTGATCCACATCTCCCGCTCGAACAAGAAATTATCCACAATATGAAATAGAAACAATAGTCAGTTATAGTACAGAACTCATTGAAACGGACGCATTATTAAACTCTCTCGTCATCGGTCAATAAACGAATTTTTGGATATTAAGTCCTAAAGGTCGTTCCGCGTGTTTTCTTCTTCGTTAACCGGAAAACCGGAAATTGTGGACATCGGGTTGACGAACACAATTTATTGGTTTTTTCATCATATTTTTTTTAACTTTTCCAGATTAATTTGTGTTCTTTTAATTATTTAATTTTTTTTTCAGATTTTCTCAATTTTTCTATATTTTTGAAGTTAATTCTTATCGATCGTGAGTTCAAAACTCAGGGCCCTCATTGACCATCGTTGTGTTGGTACAGAATAACTACGTCCACGTAGCAATCATCAGCGATGGAGATCGACTCAGTGTCGAAGTTCTGGCCTCTCTCTATCCATATGCAAGCTCTACTTGCAACAAGATTAACATCGGGCTGTTGTGCTATGAATAACACAATAATGATCATATCAACTGTCTCCGCTGTCCGGCGGTCTAACTGGATAATGGAAGAACAGAACGAATACTCTTACGCCTAAATGGCTACTGCGCAATGTGCTATTTATAGATATGATAAACATGTGACATGTACACGATAAAAATTCAGCTCTGTTACACTAAAATGCTAATGAACCTAAAATAAACAAATGGGATCAGAAAAAAGTGAATCTTCAGATTTTTTCCAAAATTTCAGATTTTCCATAAAATTAATTTTTTAAATTATTTTTTTTCAGTTTTTTCAGATTTTTTGAGATTTTTTGAGATTTTATCAAAATCTTTTTCTCTTTTTTTTAAATTTTTTCTATTGATGATTTAACGACTTTTTCGATTAAGATTTTTTTTCGTATTTATTTACATTCCTTTCACCTCAGATTTCAAATTTCAGATTTCAGATTTCAGATTTCAGATTTCAGAATTCAGATTTCAGATTTCAGATTTCAGATTTCAGATTTCAGATTTCAGATTTCAGATTTCAGATTTCAGATTTCAGATTTCAGATTTCAGATTTCAGAATTCAGATTTCAGAATTCAGATTTCAGATTTCAGATTTCAGATTTCAGATTTCAGATTTCAGATTTCAGATTTCAGATTTCAGATTTCAGATTTCAGATTTCAGATTTCAGATTTCAGATTTCAGATTTCAGATTTCAGAATTCAGATCTCAGAATTCAGATGTCAGAGTTTAGAGTTCAGGATGCAGGTAGAAATTTAATTTTAATAAATGTAACGTTGGTCATACTGGTGAAGACGACATTTGATGAATCGAAAAATTAAAATAAAAGACTGAAAAACGACGATGGAAAGGAAATCATGGAACAATTGATCAAAGATCAATCCTAATAACCTAAGCTTTGCATTGTATGGGGCATTCCAGATACCTCAAACGTATATAAGTTGGCGAAAAACAGCTATGCATTGCTTCCAAAATCCGTCCCCTGAAAAACACGATACCATAAACTGCGGCCTAATTTTTCTTCACACCACAGAGGGATGCATTCAGTTGAATGAACTTGTGTCGGCTGCAATCGAGCCAACGGAATGTTCCAATGTTTTCAGGCGCCATCGTGTTTTCTGTCCGTCAGCTGTTGTTGTTTTGCCGCCCACCCGTCGATTCAAACACACCAATCGGCAGGAGCCCTCAGATCATCACACAAAGCAGCAACCGCTCGGTTGTTCGGTTGTTTTGTATCAAAGCGTCGTTGGTGCAATCATGTGGATATTTTCCGGTGTACTATTTTGTGTTTGAGTGCCATCATTCCGTCGTCCTGTCCAGGCGGAAGCAGCATCATGTTTCGAACGGAATTAACGACACGAGTGCGGAAAAATGGAACGGAGCGTTGATTGGGGAAATTGATAACGCCGCGCGGCGCGGATGGTAAAAAGTATGGATTTTTGAAGGAAACATTTTACTTTTCATTCAGTTACACACAAAATTTGCATAAATAGATTCGCTTGATTAACTCACAATGGACTACGACAGGAGTTTTCGATTGGCAAAAAAAAACTCTTTTATCTCTCCCTCGCTATCACATTTGGCGACATTGCCTAACATTCCCTAGCGCCGGAAAGTGGGTCGCGAAAACACAAAACACAGTCCGTATTTTCCCCCTCCTCGCTGTACGACGAGAGCACCGGAATGGTTTGTTCCGTCGTGCCAAACAATGCCGCGATTTCTCACATACCTCTGGCGACGGCTGTTTTTCGCCTATCAAAATCCTGACTACCACCTCTACGGGTGGCAGCACCCGTCGAAATTGAGGACGCATTTGGGGCGGATATCGTTCATCGTTTGTTCGTTTAGAAACATTTCCGCATCCGTCGTCATCGAGGTTGTCGTTGAGCTCCAGTTTGGAGGATGAGTTTAAAGCTACCCAAAATGCGATTTATTATTCATTCAAGCAAACAGTCTCTTTTTTGCATTGAATCATCACTCCAATTAATCCGTCAGTGGCTAGTTTGAGGACAGCCAATGGAAAGTTTGTCAAATTATGTTCACCTATTTGCAACTGGGACCAATCCGTCAAGGGACAGCCGGTGCTGATTATCGCGTCATGAAATCAGACCGTCATCCAATTCTAGAGGGAGAAAAAAAAGGGAAAGCCTGAACGATTGAGCACCGTCCGAAACCATCACCATCATCCCGTGGCGGGCCCACAAAGCCGGATAGAGTCATATTATGCAACTGCATGAGCGGCTCGGAACGCGACGAGATGGGATGAAATTTATTATATTTTCCAGTGCTTCGTAACCACGGTCGCAACGGTGACCACGTTCGGTCAACACTAAAGGACCGGGACTGCGCTGCATTGTGATGGACGGAAAGTGAGCCGAAATTGTGAAAGTTTGAACAATGTCATAGTTTCCATCTCGCTGATTTTCAAATACCTAAATGGGGAGGGAGGCTGATGGGAACTTCATCGAGTTATATCCTTGAGTCTTCCCGGGACGGTTATGAAATGGAAGATATGGGTTCAGAACTTGATCTGAAAGTGGGGAATCACTCGATGAGGGATTGTAACGCAGTAAAAATGCATCTACCTATTGTTGGATTTCTGACAATAGTTGAAATGTTTCTTATAATTGGTCGGGGTTCTGTCAGAACGAACCAAGCGTCATTTTTTTCAAAATTGAGTTACTTACACCACTAGATCCAGAATTTGATAACCCGTCGGCTGTGAAATCACCGTGTCACTTGGACAATTGACAACGGCTCCAAAACAAAAATTCTGTGTAGCAGACTGTGAAAAAATGAAATTGCATTCAATCAGAGCGAACCATAGACCAACAACATGTCATCGGAGGATAGTGATCGTTTCTTCGAAAAAGACAGTTTTTCCTATTTATCCGAATCTTCATCAGATTTTTGTGTTTCGGACAGCTCTTGGGAACCGTTGTCGTCGGGATCTGACAAGTAAGACAGTCATAGGGATGCCCTGAGGTGTAAAACCGTGTTAAGAGGGCATTTCCCAATATTACGTTCAGCCATAACGAACCAAGTATAATCCTTTTTTAAATTAATTAATTTTCATTTATTAAGAAATTAACTTTAAAATTAAATTTAAAAAACAGGAAACGTGAGTCAATATATATATATATATATATACTATTATTCAAATTTCTCAGGAGCCGTTACAAAAACTAATGTGTTGTGCAATAATATTATGTTAATAGTTAGCATGTACTTGGTTCGCTCTGGCTGCAAAGATAATGAAGTTTTACGTGTCTTGCAGCTACATAATTTTGTTTTTCAATTTTCTTAAAGATTCTGAATACGAAATAAATGAAGATGTGGGCTCACAGCATGTATGGGAGGATGTTGTTGAGAAAGACTTGGTTATGGAGACCGGAAATTTAATACTTTGACGGTCATGGTGTTTCGGCCGAAAAGTTCGTAAAAACCTGGAAGGTCCAATGGTTGTTTCCCATACTAGATGGTGCCAGGAACTCACCGAGCATAAAATTTCATCTGCCATCTGCCATATAAGGTTAAAAATTACCCGTGTGTAGTACTGCATTATAAAACAATTTTTTTTTCGAAATTACATTTTTATAGCATTATTGCACACTCGTAAAATGTCTTCTATTAAAACAATCCAGACATAATAACTTTTCGGAGCATTTCGGGAAGTGATAAATTTTAATTGGTAGAATAATACAAGCAGTGATGCCAAACTATGAGGACGAAGTGTGCTACTATGTATTGAGGCCAGTAGAAAACGAAAAACACATTAATTTTAATATAAAACGTGTCCTGTAGCGCACACGTTTGAAACTTTGAAAGATTTCGCGTGTGCAGTACGGCAGTTATGGCCGTTAAAGTGTTAAGAGGCAATAGTACTCTAGGTGACATTTTAAAACTTGGCTCACTTTGACAGAACATTTTTTCAAATTGTTTTCGATCATAACATTTTAGAATAAAAAAGTAATGAAACAATTACGTCCTGATCAGCGACAAAGAATTATAAGTTTTTCTCTACAATTTTAATAGTATTATTGTAGCAACGATTGAAACTAAAAATACATCCAACCACACTGAACTGAAAACCATATTTTTCAACTTTCATTCTACCAAAGTGGACTGAGTGCATGCATACCAAAACTAAAAGTAATTTTTTTCAATATTTATGTGTTATTTTATAGATAATCCTAGTGTCAGTGCTTTGGAGACATCCTGTTTGTAACACGTGAGCGATAAAATAATAGATTCGATCAGCCACGATCAATTAGTGGGAGCGCAATCTTCAAATTGAAATAACTCAAAATAATGTTTTTGGCGCTTGGTTTTGGCAGAACCCCGACCAATTGTTTTTAGACCCGATTTTTTAAAATGATTTGCAGCCAAAAAAGTGTACGGCGAAACTTGTGTACGGCGAAATATGTGAACATATTAGAACATATAGTAGAGTACACTACTCATCCAGTTATTATTTTCGATCTGAACATTTTTCATTATCTTAAACCGATTAAAATATATTTCACAAATTGATTGCTTTTTATTCGTGATTTTATTATTTTATAAACTTATTGTATTTTGGTCCACAATTGTTTCATATTGATCCACTTCAAAACAATTCAAACATCAAAAGATAATTTTCGAAATTTTTCTCAGAAAACAAAATAATAAGATCTGTTATAATGTATATTTTTCTACACAAACTCATACCATAAACATTAACCACATCATTCCATTAATTGAAGCATTGTAGTCGAATATTATCTGCTCTTTTAGAAAAATGTAATTCTTGGATAAAAGGACTAAAAAAAAAAATCAGACGACCAAATGTTGAGAATTTCCAGTTTATTTTTTTTTTAAATCACTGTGTCACAGAAATGGGAACGTTTTGTAAATTGTGTCGTTCACTTTTTTAACTGCAAATTATGCGTACTTTCATAAAATCTGGTCTAAAAACATTTATAAGAAACATTTAAATAATTTTTAAAAATCTTACTTTTTTTTAAATATAACTTTTTGTCTATTATTCCTTCATTTTGGGGCACTGTGCAGTTTTCCGCTGTAATATTTCACATATATATATATATATATATATATATATATATATATATATATATATATATATATATATATATATATATATATATATATATATATATATATATATATATATGTATATGTATAAAAAAAATCATTTTTGGTGAAAATTGAGTTTTTAATTTAGCATGTACGATTCTTCTTCTTCTTTTTGGCTTTGAGAGGGTTTAAATTTTTCAGTTCATTTGCCTCTATTGCATGTGCATGTTTTCTCCATATAACCCCAATAATAACCTAAAATATTGCGGAAGACACCCAATCAATCGGACCAACCATTTCTAGGTTATATGTTTTTTGAAAATTTTCAAACAATTCTTGTTTAGGCCCTTTTGTTCTTTTATCCTGTCCAAATTGTCCTTTATGGTCATAACGAATGCGTCTGTTCGAGCCAAATAAAAAAAAATAAAAAAAAACGACCTTTCCAATTCAAATGGAATCGCTTAGTATATGTTACCCATTCCAAAATTCCCATCACAATATTTATTTCTATGTTTGGGACATCCTGCTTTTTAAAAAGTTTTGTTTAGCTTAACCCGGTGGTACGTAACCTTTTTTTTTCGAGGAGCCACAAACACGTGTTAGCCCTGGTGTTATGGGCCGCAAAAAAAATAATTAAGAAAAAAGTGTGATGTCAAAGACACGACCACATTGTTAACCGTTAGATTACGAGTTTCGCTAAGCAATAAAACGCCAATTTGAGCAGATTTTTAAATTTTTAATATTTACTGTTGATTGCTCGCCGTTTAGAGCGCCACAGAAAACACTGAACTCAATGAATATCCAGGTAATTTTTCAGTATCTGTTAGCAAAACGACAGCAACCGCTGCGGAATAAATTTTTATCTTCAGTTCTCCACCGAAGAACGCAGCTCTAACTGTTGAAAAATAATTTCTTCACAGACGTCATCCGAAATGCGCTGCACTGTGACACCACTTTTACCCCGTGAACAATGCTCGAATTCACGAAAATTAATTGATGGATAGAAGAAAGTCGCCAATATGTAATTCTTCAGTCATTCTGCTGGTGACAAGATGGCAGCGACAGCGACGTTTTTAAAGGCCGAAATAAACTAAACATTTTTCCAAATTGGCCATTTTTAAAGATAGAAAAGATCACTTAGTAAGTCGTTTTGATTACTTCGGGTATCGTTTTAGGATGCATAGTAATTTTTAATATAAATTTTCTGTCGAAAGATTTGGTCGTCCTACCAATGGGTTTGCATGGTTTTGTAGTTGCAGTTGAAGAGGAGTGATTCATGATTCATTCTTGTTCTCGTGAAAACAATACACGACGCACGTAGCACACTCAGTATGCATCGCGAAGATTCTTCTCGTGCTAGACACAGTGCAGCCCGAGGTAATTACATATTCATTATCTATTATCTATCTATTTGTTAACATATAAAATCAACAATTCGTAAGTGTGATTCAATCATTCACAGCCAATCTTCACATAATAATATTAAAACCTATGCGGTACTTTCTTCCTTCTGCTTGTCAGTGTAAGCTCTGCACTATGCTTACGTTGAGCATATTCTGGAACGAAAAATTTCGCTAATCAGTTCAACACGATAGTAAAATAGGAACTGGCCAGGGCGAGCCCTGCTCTCACGGCCATCCAACGACCAGGGTTGCCATTATAAAATCTGTGTTTTGGTCTCAATTCTGAAAAATCTATATAAATACAGATTATTCTGTAGATATGGTAACCCTGCCACCGACATGCATCAACCAGTGACCAATCTTGACTTATATGGTAATAGCGTTGTCCCACATTAGCAGAAATTCGACTCACTTCCTGATGACCGATTGATATGAAATTTGGAACACACCTTTACCTCTGCTGTCATTAGAAAAACTGCGTATTCCATGATCTTGAAAATCCAGGATGACGGCGAACTAATTTTTTTCTCTCAATCTCATTAAAATGGGTATCAAATGAATGGACCTGACTAGTAGAATACATTTATTCATAAACAATGCAAATCCAAACTGGCCGCCGCCAAAACATTACGGTTTTTATATTTTTCTCAAAACCTCATCAATATGGGTATGAAATGAAGTAGAACACAGTAGATCTTGAAAAATTCAAATCCAAGATGGTCTCTGTCGGTCTCTGTCACGGTCGCCATAAAACGTGTTCCGCTGTCGCGGAGGGCGCGACAGTTGATGCATAAACGTAAGGAAACCCGAATGCGTGTTAGCTCGCGTGTATTCAGTCTGGTCTCTTTTTACAACTGTCTGCTTGAGGGGGTAGTACACTATGAAAACTTGAAAAAATAAAAAAATCTGGCCTAAAATGTTCTCTGGGATGTCCACTCTAGTTTTTGTCCCAGATTCGTCCGATGCTTCGTCCCAAAGTTACAAGTTAATTAGTGGACCTAAGTCTTTACGTAAGGAGCGCGGATCGAAAATTTAAAACGGGTTTTTCAAGAAACTAAGTTTTTCAAACTGGTGGGAGTTCTACCTCCGGAACGGTTCATCCGATTTTGATGAAATGGCTTTTCCCAGATTCTCCACTAAATTTCCTGTCATCGTACAAAGGATTTTTTTGATATCTTGAAAAATAAAATTTTGGTGAATGTTTTTGTCTCGATTTTTGAGGCAAAAACGCATTTTTTTACAATAAATGTCGCCATTTTGTCAAAAATCACTATTTTGAAAAAATCTCACGCACGATGAAGGGAATATATCCAAGATTACGTAAAAAAATAATTTGTTTTAATTGGTCCACTAGAAAAACTTGTAGAACTCCCGCCATTTTACAAGGTTTTGGCTGCAAGGGTTCAACGAACCGGTTGTGGCTATTCAGGGGACAGTCCAATTGACACCAATTTTCAAAATGCCCTCTATTCCAGAATCTACAAAAGATAGAAAGTTAACGTCTTCGTCGAGAGTTCATATTTCAACAAGATCTTAAACTTTATCGAATACACTATATTGCTATCCTTACTTTGAACATAATTAGGATTAGTAGTAATTTTTTCAAAGAAAACATGAAAAAGATGTTCTTAGGTAAACTTTTTCCCTGTAAAAGTGCCCATCTTCCATCTTTCGATGTATGTTGGAAAAATAAAATATAAAATATAAATAATTTCCTACATTTCATTCTTTGATCCTAATTTTATATATAATATAGTTTTTGAGTTTTTTTTTGTAAAAAATCAAGAAAAATTCTTTGGCCCTTTCGAGAACATAGTCTAATTCTTTTTTGAATATTTCAAGTATGCAAAGATGTTCAAAAGATCCATGTGTATACAGCAACAACGTTTCGCTGCTATCTGAGATGATGCTGCCAACTCCTAGGACGAGTTGGCATGGAATTCGTCAAAAGTTATAAAATAATTAGGCAAATAGCAATTGGTTATCACACCCCTTCTTTCATTATTCTAGGACACTGAGGAGGCTAAAAAATGGTGGAATACATCGAAACTTTGTCCATCCTCGCTTCTACGAAAACGTTCTGAAAATATGTACTGTGTATTTCGGTGACTTTAGTGCCATGAGAGCGAACTTTCTCGAAAGCAGGACATGTTTGAGGTGCAAGACTAAATATACTTTCATACGATAGCATCGAAAAGATTATGTTTATAAAGCAAAACATGCAATGAGATGACAGATGACAGAAATCACACAATTTATTAGAGAAAATCTAGAATGAAGTAATATTTTGCTACACTATGCACTATTTAATGTTTTAAACTTTATTTTTTACGTCTTCCATTCTTCACATATCTGCATAAATTGCTGCTTGATGATCCGGCTCGTTTCATTTTACACATGGCTCTGAGCTGCTCACTGAAATTAACCGTTTTGTCCATCTCTTGTCATGAACGGGCGTTTAATTTGACTCCAGAAAACGTCTCAAAACATACTGTCCTTCCCACCACCACCCGAAAAGGGGCGCCTCGTGCGTCATCAGCGGGGACAGCAGCGAGAGAAAAAAAAATCACTCGAAATTAAATTTAATCCACAAGTTACAAGAAACAACAAAAAACGCGAATGCTGACCACAGCGTGGGGCAGCAGACTTATGCCAACAAAAACACAGCAGCAGAAGAGCTTAGGCTGTGATTAAAATTCCTCCAGGGGGCAGGGCACACTCCGAGGGGGTAGAGGGGTGGAGGTTTCGCTTGCGCGAAAATGAAAATGTTGTTTGTTTCCCCTCTTGCCTATTTCGGTAGCCGCCACGTGGCCCCAAAACCACCGCAGACGGTTGGAAAATGGACGGAGGGCGCGGCGCGGTTCCCGGAGCACCCGGTTTGCGGTAAATCTCACGCGTCCACCCGGAGGCGTAGCCCCGGAGGCAAAAGTTAGCCAGAATGGTTGGAATTGTTTGGGTTCGTAACGCGCCAGAGTAAAGAACTTTTGAAGTTTGTTACACTCATTCGGAATTGTTTCCTTCGTGCCATTTGTTTGCGTTACAGCTAGACTCTTACCTTTTGAGCTACGAAGATCTCGTAGATTGCACAGACCCCGGTGATGGTGATTCCCTGCTCCTTGCAAAGCATCGCAGTGGCCACAAAAATGATCGCCATCGAGAGATAGCGCCAGCCTGAAATGAAATAACGGAAAATACACGCATGTCAATCAAGGGTAATTTCTTTTTCCAAACATATATTTTTCAATATGCTGAAATGAATCAACTTCGGTGACATATGATTCCCCCATCACCAGAACAGGAACCATAAATCTAAAATTACTCCACGTGCGACCGTTTTCGTAAAACATTTACGGGCTCATTTCGCTTTCCCGCAAGCAACTACTCTAACTCGCAAGTCATACACAAACCGTAAATATGAAATAAAATCCTGACAGCTTCAAAACAGCTGAAACTTCGGGGAATTCGGTGGAAATTTTCGGGCGGCGATGGGTGGAAAATAGCCTATTAAACGATGACTGAGGCGACACCAACAAAATAAATGTACAAATGAGAATGGAAAACGGGAGCGGGACATTTTATTTAATTAAACCCTTATCGTGAGTAGGTGTACGTGTGCATGTATGCGTGGGTGTGTTTGTGTATGCGTATATTCGTCGTCCTGAGCCAGCTTTACAAAAACAAGAAGCATGGCACACATATTTGGGGGGGGGGGGATTGCCAACAAGACAGAGCCACTTATGCCAAATTACAGAGAAGCAATAAAAGAAGGAAGGGGGCGACTGGTAGAAAGGTACTACTTTCATCTCCAGCCGAAAACGACGAGCAAAATGGTTCTCCATTTGCACTTCATACGGTACACATAAAAACGTCACGTTCCGACAGTGTGTATATGAGAACACACGAGAAACACACAGGAGCAGAGCAAAGGGAGTCAAACAAGACAAACAGGTCCTTCCCTCCGCACCAAAATGGGATGTTTCTGAAAGTTCTTGTGTGGGTATAATGTTGTTGGCTCGGGTTGTTATTATTGCCGTTGCAGCTCGGAGCGGTTCTAGGAGTTGTGGGGTATGAAATACCCATATTTTCATTTCACTCTCCACTTACGGGGATTCGCCGCAGTTAAAGTCATCCTCCTTTGGGTGAATGCCAGGGTTAAGAGGTTTTAGGTCGCATAATTTGACTGTAACTGCGAACATATTTGTTTCTTCATTTGAAATATGGAATATTAGGTTGTTCGCAATGTGGTTTCGTTCTTTTTAGGGATAACTACTTAGACGATTTTTTTTGTAGATCTTCGATTCCGAAAACGATTCGGTAGTTTACTAAGTTCACTGAAAAACTACAAAAAAATCGTCTAAATTGCTATCCCTAAAAGGACCAAAACAACTTTGCGAACAACCTAATATTTCAAAGTTATCCGGTAAGTTGAGTAAAATTTACTTAGGTAATCAAACACGAACAACACACTTTTTAACACCGACTTCGTTGGCCTTCTCCGTTGTTATACATTTTTGATACATATGATGGCTGTTACCCATATTCTCAACTTTCAGTATCATATGACCAATTTTAATTACGACTGATTTTACACAAGGGCGTATGTAGAAAAATGTATTTTTTTTTTCCAAAAAAAATCCTAACTGTCTGATTAAAATATGACGTGTGGCGAAATCACCGGAAAATCATTGAAATATTTAGTAAAAATAATATTTTAAATACACTATTAAAAAATATTACTCAAAAATTTAATTCAATGTTAAAAACTCTCGTATTTTAAAAGACCCATCCTTCGATTTATTTAAATATATTTTTATTGGAAAACTCTTTCAATTCAACAAATTTTGACAAATAGTGGTGCAGGGTCAGAATCTCAAATATGAATTTTTAAAAATTTATAAAATTTCAATACATTGCGAAATCGTAAAATTTAATAAAAGTAATATGAAAAATGGAATCTACATGTGATCCTACATGAAAAACTATATGTAGGGCGAACTCGATCATATACGGTCTCCGATTTTTTTTTCACTGTATTTATAGAGGCAAAAAACAATTTTGTTATTTGTTTTTTACACATATACTAGCTAACCCGGCAAACGTCGTCCCGCCCATTTACTTGATTAATTCTCGAGTAATGCAGAAATTTGTGTTTTATTTGTATGGCAGCCACCCCTAAGAGAGGGGGGAGGGGTATCTAACCACCATAGAAACATTCATTGCACCCTAAAGTTTCCATATGCCTAATTTGGTTTCATTTGCTTGATTAATTCTCGAGTAATGCAGAAATTTGTGTTTCATTTGTATGGCAGCCCCCCCTTTGAGTGGGGGAAGGACTGTCTAACCATCATAGAAACATTTATTGCACCCTAAAACTTTCACATGCCAACTTTGGTTTTGTTTGCTTGGTTAATTTCCGAGTAATGCAGAAATTTGTGTTTCATTTGTATGGCAAAGTCGAAGTTAGGCAATAATACGATTCAAAGTGATTTAAAATAAGAAGAGAATGTTCTCTAGAATGAGAAGAAAAATCTACAGAAAACCTATTGAACGTAGTAGAAACATAGTTTCTGATTTGACATCTTTAAATAAAGACGTAGAACTACAACGTCTATGTATAAAGGGAAGTAGAAAATCGGATTCCATTTTGCTGTTTTTTTGTTATTTGAAAATAAAGTGGATGGAATACATAAGAAAATGTAAGGTAACGAAGAAACGATTTTTAATTGGATAAAACAAACAAAAATAATGTCTAGAGAGCAGAGAGCCGACGAAATAGTTTTTTGAAATAGTAGAGAACAAGAAAATGGGAATAGCCCACTTTAAGACAGATAGATATAAAAAAAAATGAAAAATAGTAAGTTAAGGAAACTAATAATCAGAGAAAATTCTGAGAAAGATATAGAATATAACCATTGGAAGTATAGAAAGAAAATTCAAAGTTAAAACTCAAATAAACAAGTTCATGAAAAGGGCTATAATGAATATTCATAAATAATGAGCAAATTAAGCAGTGAAGAGTGAAAAAGTTAAAAATGGGACATAAGTAATTCAAAAAAGATAATTCAACAGAAAAACAATTCTTTAAATAAAAGTGGGACAATAATGGACAAAATAAAACATGTGGTATAAGAAAACTAAAGGTAAAAACAGGTGAATCAGGATATTATTGCAAAACAAAAACATAATCAATAAAAAAAAAGTCACAGGGGGGTTGTGTTCGAGACACGACCGCATATTTGACGTAGGATTCCGTTAGGCTATCTGTTCATCTTGGATATGTTTGAAGAATTACATCGTGAAACTATTTAATAATGATTTGGTGACCCTGAAAAAGGCTTTTTTGTTTGGTTTTTGGGTATTATTTGTTCACTCCACCAGTGTTTACCGAATGCTGATGACAAAAAGATGGTAAACAGTCGTTGAATGGTGTGAATCAGATAAAATATACCGAAGTGAAACGAGATATGATGAACACCGCCCCCTGTGATCCTAGACGAGATACCTCCTGTGTTATGTATGGATGAAATAAAGAAAAAAAACTCACAAATATTATATAAAATAATTACCAATACCGAACAAAATTATCAATTTTTCTCATCAGTATAAACATTGTACTTTGATATTGAGAAAACATATTCGAAATGGAAAAGGTAATTTTCTTTTATAAATTATACTTTCTGAGTGTTTATTCCACCCAATACGTATTTTAATTGGCCTAAAAACACCTTATACTATATGTAGAGCATGTGGAAAGCATATGAGCATATCAAGTCATTTTTAAACACAACTTCTACCATATACAATTTTACAGTTACACTTGTGCTAAATTGATATGAAATTTCACGAAGCAACCAACATTAAAGTTCCAAATTTGAATTTTATTACCTAGAATTAATCGTATAACTCACCTTACTTGCAATATAAAAATGCCCCCGACATGCATATATTTGCAATGTCAATTTCCCCCAAGCAGCTTGGTTTTGATGTCTCTGTTAGGGAACACATTTCGGTAGGAACAAAAGTTTCCCCTACTTTCATGTAATTGCAATACCTATTTCTCCCAGGCAACTTGGTTTTGAAGTCTCTGTTTGGGAATACTTTTCGGTAGGAACAAAATTTCCCTCTACTTTCATATATTTGCAATATCGATTTTCCCTAGGCAGCTTGGTTTTGATGTCTCTGTTAGGGACCCGCCGCATGTGTCGTCAATTTCGACCAATCAAAAGTGGGTATTTCCGTTAGGATAGGGGTTGAGATTTTTCAATTTTTCGATATTTAGTTTCATGACATATATTATTTTTTTCAATATAAAAAATTGTTATGGAGTGCCGAAATTGATTGACGCTAAAATTTCATCAATCCATCATGAAATGACTGAGCAATAGGCGTTTGAAATTGGACAATTTTCAAGATGTGCTCGATTTTCGATTTTCAATTTGTACCCCAATATGTTCCCGAAAGACGTAATCCTACGTCAAAATAACAAAGAACAAAAAATGAATTAATGAGATAAATTTTCAAGAAAGATTAAAAACAAATGAAAGTATTTGCATACTTGTGTTGCATAATCGTAAAAAAATCAAAAATATGCTACTCTCGTCGACGAACGAATTCAGAAAAAATATCAATCATGTAGTTATTATTATTCAAATGAAAAGAGTAAGAAAAGTATAAATTGGAAATATTTAATAGACTACGCAAAAAATAATTCAGCTTACGAGAAATGTATAAAAAAAATGATACTATTCAACAGATTAAAACAAGATATATAAAAAAGAGTAGGAAATGATTATCAAGAGATGACGGCAAAAGAAAAACATGATTAAAAAAAAAGAGGAATAGTTCTTAATTTTCAATATTATTTTAATATACATTTTTCTGTTATTCAAAGGGATTGTCGGCTTCTTCTGCTTCTTTTTTCCTTCTATTCTCGTATGTATATAACTGAATAGACAAAAAATATAAGCTACAAATTCACCTAGATGGCTTCGCAAAAAAAATCTTATTTTCGAAAAGAGAAGCTGAATTAAGGTAGAGTTAAAACATTAACAAAATACTAGACGAGATTACAAGAAAATTAACCAGAATGAAATAAGCCACTTGAAGTTCGATTTCGCTTTTTTTCTACTGGTTAAAAGAAAGAAAAAAATGAAAACTAGAAGCGAGAAAACTGAACTAAATTGGATATAACACGAAAATCAATAACATAGGAAGTTGACTGAAAAATCTGTTAAAAAATAGGGAAAAGAGTGATGAAATTATAGCCAATATTTAGACAATATTAACCAGTAGAAAATAAGAGTGTATAGAATATAAGAAGAAAATCATGAATTGCATGAAAATAAAAAGACTTACGATGAGATCAAAATCTAAAAGAGATAAAGAATATATTAAATAGTACAATTTAAACTGAGAGAAGTAAGAAAGATATAAAGCAAATGATATGTAGCGGACACTTTCACCAATATAATCCAAATCGACCCTCTGGATTCTGAAAAAAACGTACCACCAGTTTGGGGAGCTCACTCAGCTGTCAACAGCATAGTAATCACTACAACAGTTCGACTGGAAAGTTCAAAAGGTTGACGTCTAGATGGCGTCTCTTGCAAAAATCTACTTGACTCTACAAAGCACCATCTTTCAATGGATACGTGTCAAAATTTGACAGCAATCGGTCGATTTGTTTGTGAGCTACAGCACTGAGAGTGAAGCAACTTTTGTTATTGTGAAAAAAATGGAAAAATCACAAATCAATGAAAACGATGGCAAAATTGCATGAATTGGGCTTCGAATTGCTTCCGCATCCACCGTATTCTCCAGATCTGGCCCCCAGCGACTATTTTCTGTTTGCAGACCTGAAAAGAATGCTCGCTGGCAAGAAATTGAGGACCGATGATGAAGTGATTACCGAAACTGATGCCTATTTTGGAAAAACCGAAAGAGTACTATAAAAATGGTATCGAAAAGTTGCAAGATCGCTATAATCGCTGTATCGCCCTCGAAGGCAATTATGTTGAATAATAAAATTGAATTTTGCAAAAAAAAAATAGTTTTACTGTGTTACCTTCTAAACCTTTCAGCCGAATTGTCATTGACATAAAAAAGAAAAGAAAATACATCTTCCAATATACCTTAACCTATCACCAAACTGAAAATGCGATTCCAATTCGTTATTTTTAATTATTTGAAAAAATGGTGTTTGGGATATTCAAGAAAAATAGAAAGGTAAAAAACCACTGAAGCCACTGAAATATTAATACCGAAATGCTTTCTATTTACACTTAATTTTTTACCTGTATATTTTAGATTTTGATAATAACAATTATATATTTTGTATATTAAATATTTGTAATATTTTATTATTTTTCATATTTCTAATATTTTTAAATCCTGTATGTTTTGGATTGTAACATACAGCAAAGAGATCAAGTTCAACATGAAAGTATTCAATAAGTAACGCAGCAAAAAAATCAACTAAAAAAGAGCAACGTAACTGAAAAATCGATATAAAAAACAAGAATTATGAAAAAGCAATGGTGAGAAAATAAGAATCGAGAAATGACGTCAAATGAAAAACATAATTAATTAAGAAAAGTAAGAGGAGTAAGAAAATGAAAATACACATAACAAAACAGAGGATACAAGTGAAGAAAATCGAAATTCTATCAGAAGGAATAGTAAATGCTATACCATCAAACAGATTTAGTATAAAAAAAAAGTCAAAAATAAGAAGCTGAAGTTGAAAATATGGTGAAAAGACAATAAGGTTAGTTAAACATCAGTCATTTCAAGCGTCAAAATCAACTGAGGATGTGATAAATATTTCACTCGCAACCCTGATCTCAAAAATAAATTAGGAAAAATGGATCACAGTACAAAAAAGAGAAAAACCAAGGCAAGTCAAAATTTAGAAGAGGGATAAAGAATAAAGCATTCAAAAAATTCTGGAAGAGGAAGAATATAAAAAAAATTAAATATGATAATGACTAAGAATGTTAATAATTATCAACAATTAAATAATACAAATAGAGGAAAAGTTACATTTTATTCGAAATGATGCAATAGACAATAATGTAATCCCAAGTCTAAAAAATATATTAATAAACAAATTACCAACATTATAACGAACACAAGGGGTGAACAAAACAACAAGAGATGATGGCGAAATAAAAACATAAACAATGCGAAAAGTAGAGAAGTTACATACAATTTGGAGCCAAATTTCAATTTCAATTTTTAACACTATGATGCAGCTAGAGTTGAAATCAAAAATTCATATTTTTGCCTGAGCGGCTTGCTTTACAGACATATAACATCGAAGAGGAAAAAGGTCGAATAAAGGGAATAAGAGAATGAGAAAATGAGTGAATAAGATAATGAAGTAATGGCTATTTGTTTGGAGAATTTAAGAACTATTTCGCTCCAAATTATACTAAGTTTCAATTTCAGCACACTGATTGTAAATTAATAATATATATGTTCCATTACACATCGTTCCATTAGAAATCGTATTTTTAGCGTAGCAACATCGGTCTTTTTCCTTTCTCAAAAAAAAAGGATCAACATTCTTTCGGTATTCGCTTCTCCGGAGAAAAGTGAACAGATCTATTCCTATAAAGCAGAGGATGCGGCATAACCACGAGAAGCTCTAAACGCTTCCGAATCGTGTATCTGTTGATTCCTTTCCCTTCCACCTACATTGCTATCTTTTAAACTCAAGACTTCGTCTAATGTGGCGTCAACATCAACTCTCGAGAAGAGATAACATTGTGGACTGTAATATGTAACATTACATTTTCGACAGCTTCCTTCTTCCGATGTGGACACAAAACGAAGAGGATTCTTTTTTGTCAGGATGAATAGCGTGGGATGAAGGAGGAAGTCCTGGTTTGCCAGGGCTCTTTTCAAAAAAATTCACATAGAGAATGTTTGTATTTGGTGACGGATTCAAAGCGGATTACGAGAAGGTAATCTTGCTCACGTGCTTCCTACGCAAAGCATAAACAGTTCGGAGTTGTAAGCTTACTTGCGCTATATTTAGCAGTTATCGAGCGGTGGAAACTGTAAACGTTCCAAGCTATTCCGAGCGCTACCAGATTCGAATATTAATTTCTCTATCTCGGTAGTAATTTAGTGCGACATATTCGTCAAGCCATTCCCATCGGAAGCACCTGTTCGAGAGCGAACTATCAGTGCAGTAAATTTCGTCATTCGGCAAAGTGGAAAAGTGGTTACATTTTACACTCAGTTATAATCAACTTATTCGTCAAGAATTACGTGACAACAGCCAGTTTTACGACCCACTCCTATTTGACGAGTGGAAATTCAGTAGAAATAAAGCAATTTCATTGGCGGCAGCAGCAGCAGCTGGAGATTACAGCCAGCAAACTGTGTTCGAGCACTTGTGGCAGAACTCTTCCAAGCCTATAGGTAGGTAAAATCTTTACGACTCTGTTGGCAGGAGAGCCGCCCCCGCCTTATAGGTACCACTTTTGAGCACAAAAACAAGTACTAAAATTGACTTTCTCGGCGTCGCTTATATTCTCGTTGGCGTAAGCGTAAACCACACGGGAGCCCTCCGAGTGGCAACAAATTGTCTCCCAAACGATTGCTCCAGATGACGACCACACCGCCCCTCTTCCCACCATTTTGGGTAGGTTATGTGGAAAGAAATCCATCCTTGGTTGGAAGTGGACTAGATCGAGCACCCAAGTGAAAACACATAATCAAATTAGTTTACGAATACAATCTATTTCCAGTTTACTCCGCCGCTTTGTGGGGGAGCTGGGAAAGGGGGGAGGGAACTTTGCAGCCTTTCCATCGGAAATAACTCAGCTCCAGTGTGTGAACAAATATTTCCGAAGAATAAACTGCTGACAGCTGTTGGGAGTGGGAGTCAGAGTGTAATCAGGGAATTTTGTGTCGAAATAATATTCTCTGGATGGAAGAAGGCTCCGTTTGCTATCTGTTGAAGGGGTTGTTCATTTGCATTTCCAGCCCTTAAATTTAAGGTTAATCAAGGATTGTTAAATAATATTGTACAATTATGAAATAGTTTGGTTTTCTTTAATATCTATTTAAGGATTTTTTTTCGAATTCTTGGTATTGCTCTATCAATTTTTCTTATTGAAATTAGGTTGACTTGCCCAATGAGATCTAAAGGGTGTGTCACATCAAATTGCATCACGGAAAAAACGCTGTAGAAATTCGCCCAGCAGACCGATCCTTTTGAAAATTTTAGACAGTAAAATAAAAACTATTAAACAACTTTTGGCATTTTCTTTATATTCATACTTCGAGCCCAAGCCCGTATGCTCGCACCTTCCTCTTTACCCCGTCCATAAGGTTCTGTACAACGTCAGGTTGTAGTTTTTTTGAACAGAAATCCATTTTCTCTTGAAGTCCGCTTCCGATTTGACAACTTTTGGGTTCTTCCGGAGGGCCTGCTTCATAATCGCCCAATATTTCTCTATAGGGCGAAGCTCCGGCGCGTTGGGCGGGTTCATTTCCTTTGGCACGAAGGTGACCCCGTTGGCTTCGTACCACTCCAATACGTCCTTTGAATAGTGGCACGAAGCGAGATCCGGCCAGAAGATGGTCGGGCCCTCGTGCTGCTTCAATAGTGGTAGTAAGGGCTTCTGTAGGCACTCCTTAAGGTAAACCTGCCCGTTTACCGTGCCGGTCATCACGAAGGGGGCGCTCCGCTTTCCGCGGAGCAGATCGCTTTCCACACCATGTACTTTTTGGCAAACTTGGATAGTTTCTGCTTGCGAATCTCCTCCGGAACGCTGAATTTGTCCTCTGCGGAGAAGAACAACAGGCCCGGCAGCTGACGAAAGTCCGCTTTGACGTAGGTTTCGTCGTCCATTACCAGGTAATGCGGCGTCGTCAGCATTTCGGTGTACAGCTTCCGGGCTCGCGTCTTCCCCACCATGTTTTGCCTTTCGTCGCGGTTAGGAGCCTTCTGAACCTTGTATGTACGCAGGCCCTCCCGCTGCTTGGTCCGCTGGACGAATGAACTTGACAAATTCAGCTTATTGGCGACATCCCGGACCGAACTTCTCGGATCACGTCTAAACTGCTTAACTACGCGCTTGTGATCTTTTTCACTGACGGAGCATCCATTTTTGCCGTTCTTCACCTTCCGGTCGATGGCTAGGTTCTCGAAGTATCGTTTTAGTACTCTGCTGACCGTGGATTGGGCGATTCCCAGCATCTTACCGATGTCCCGATGTGACAACTCCGAATTCTCGAAATGAGTGCACAGGATTTATTCACGACGCTCTTTTTCGTTCGACGACATTTTTCCAACTTTACGAAAAATTGACAGTGAAGCATGGCCAACGTGATCTATACACTCTTATCTGATTATAAGCGAAAGCTGAAGATATAATTCCTGAAAATTAAATTTGTACAGCATTTTTTCCGTGATGCAATTTGATGTGACACACCCTTTATACTTAACCTTTCGTATTCACTACGTGTTTATTGTAAATTTCACACATTTTAACAAAGCAATAATTATGACATTGTCAACTGTAAATTTTTGACACGTCCACTAACTGAGCATATAGGTATTCCGTTTCAATTTACGCTCTTTCCTATCTCTGCAAGAAAACAAAAAAAAACTTTGCCCAGTTCTGCCATATAGGTACAGTGCATATTTTTAAGCTTTAGCATTTGCAGTAGATTAATCTTATATATGCATTTCAGCTGCTTATTGCTCTGAAATGCATATATAAGATATTGTCTTTCAGCGCAGCCAGGGTCCTTGGTTTACCAGTGTATACCTTGGATTTAAAATATCCCCATAAAAAAAAGTCAGGAGGCGTCAAAGCAGGTGATCTCGGTGGCCAGTCATAATCGCCGTTTTTCGATATTAATCTTCCGGGGAACATTTCGCGCAATAATTTGGTCGTGGCAGCCGCTGTATGGCATGCAGCGCCGTCCTGTTGGAACCAGTAATTGTCCAATTCATTTTCACGAACAAATGGCAATAAAAAATCGGTTATCATTGTCCGATAACGCTTCCGCAACACTGGCTCGAACGGCATCAATATTCTCGTCGAAACGTCTTGGCCGTTGTCTGGACAGATGACTGGCATGACTACCAGACGATATAAATTTGGCATATAATCGACGTATAGTGTTGTCTCCAGGCGATGTTTTAACTTTATTTTTATTTTTCCACGCACGTTTAGTTAACACAATTGAGAAGTTATTTTGAATGTACAGCTGAACAATTTCAGCGCGTTGTTTAGGTGTGTATTGTTCCATGGTTAAAATTGTACTGAAATGACGCTTCCAACGCGGTATGACATTTGTTAATCTGACATCTCTGTCAAAAGTTATGGGGTTGCCAGATGCTTCCACTTTAAATGGCCCACCCTGTATTTATACTTACTTATTACTTATACTATTACTTATATCGTGAATTATTAGAAGGAACTAAACGTAAGCGGAATAAATTATATGCAAACTACTGATAAATTAAGAAATTATGTATATATTCGTAGGAAAATTATAATCTAACCTGTACATAAAAACTGTGTTTGATTATCATGTTGGAAAATCCAGTTGCAAAAGCAACACCACCTATATATTTTTTCTCCTATTTTCTATTTTTATAAACAATATTTATAAAAAAAACAAAATTCAAGATATGGTTTTTATTTTTCCAACTGATTGACTGATTCTTAACTTACTTTGTATATTTTTAACTGACTTTTTTTGATGCCATTTTCAGTTTCAGTATTTTAGTTTTGTATTTTGTATGGTTAATCCAAGTTAGATTCATGTTTTCTTACTTCGCAAGCCGGGTCGATGTTCAATTCTTTGTTTTCAATCTCTTACCTTTGTTCGTTCAATTATCTTTTTCTAGGGAAAATATTTTTTTCGTTAAATTGTCTAATGGCTTTTTTGCTTATTTGTTGTACCGTTTTGACTGAAATTTCGATCACTTCATTTGAAAAACAAAATTTACTTAACATCAATGTTGTTTTGATACCCAGAAATGATTTTATACGAAATTTTATACGAATTTTATAGCCTAAAGAATATCGGGAGCTTCAGTACCCAATTATTGACAAGTTTGTTATTCAGTAGATTTAGTTTTAAAAATTAACTGTTCTGAATATGAGTCAGAAAAGTACATTCTATGTATTCCATTAAACTTTTTCTCCAAATATGAACGAATATAGCGAAAAAGAATCTCATTTAGATTCCTGAACCTCTTTATTTCATTCTGCCGTTTTTTCTTGTATGCTGAATTTTTACATTTCCTTTTTCATATCATATTTTAAATCACCTTTTCGCACTTTTTGATTTTTTATAATTGTTTTATTTTTTACTTTATGATTGATTGTTCTTCTTTTCCTTGGATGACACTAAAGTTGCCAAATAACACGCCTTGAATGTATTCTAAATGGCAACAGATCGTTGTCTTCTTCTAATTGAGGGGCTCAGAATGCAAGGGGTGTAAGTGACTTGATCGAATTCTCTTCATCAATTTTTTATTTAGTTAATAACTCAACTGCAAAAACTTTCCAATTTAAGTTTGCTATAGAATCCGATAGATTTACCAATGTGGAAAATAGGTCTGTTCCGACCTATTTTCCACATTGGTAAATACAGCTGGGAATGTATTTGCAGCTAAGTTATGACCCAAAGAGAGAGTCGATGTAGAGAAATCGATCAAATCACTTACACCCCTTTCATTCTAAGCCCCTCAATTTCAATTTACATTTTTATTGATCTAATTTTTTTCCGCTGTCTTCTGCGTTGCTCCGGCGAACTTCATCTCACAAGAAAGTGATGTTATGAGTTTGAGAGAGTTATGAGAAACTCCAGCGGACATTTTAATAGAAATGGAAACGCTTATATAATTCCGATTTATTCTCTAGTTTTGCACATTTTCGTGTTTTTTCTGGTATAGTAATTGTCATTTTTAATGTATGATTAAATCTATGTTTGAGGGTTATCTGATTGTTTTTATGATTTCGCTTTTGTGTTCTGATTTATCAATCTTATGCCCTCCATTTAACTTTTCTTAGCGCCATTAGTAATTTTATTGCCGAAATTATGTAATGACTTTTTTCTAAATTATTTAATATCATATAATGTAGTCCATTCTCTATTTCTCCAAGTATTAACGAAAAAATAGCGTAAAAAAATCTCATTTGGATTTTTAAACCTTTTCATTTTATTCTGCCATATTTTATTATATGCTGCATTTTAACAATTTTTTTTTCATATCCTCGCATCTCTTACTTTTCAATCATATTTATTACTATTAATATTAAATGTTTTTTTCTTTTGCCGTCATCTCTTAAGTCACCATTTCTTACCTCTTGATTTTTTATAAATATTGATTTTTATTAATTTATTAATTCTTCTTCCTCTTCTTCTTCTTTTTCTTCTTCTTCTTCAATGACACTAACGTTGTCGAATAAAGCCACTTTGGATGTATTCTGAGTGGCAATTGATTGTTATCTTCTTTTACTTTCGGTTGACTTTTTTGTTGATCTAATTTTTTTCCGGTTACTTTTTTCGTTGTTTTTTAAATGCTTTCTATTTATACATAACTAGTAGACACGACCAGCTTCGTCCCGCCAAAAAGTGGTGTTATGAGTTTTCTCCCGATATTCACGATCGATAACAGACGACGATGCCTCTAGACTTCAACGGACATCTAAATAGCAATGGAATAGCTCATTTGACTCCGATTCATTCTCTATTTCTAAAGATATTTGCATGTCCTTTTTCATCTAGTATTTCGATGTTTTTTATTATTATTATATTCCGAATTATTCTTCCGTATTTTTATCGTAATTTCTGACGCAGGATTGAATCTATGTTTGAGAATGTATGACTTCGTTTATTTTCGTTATGATTCAAGTCGGTTTAATGGTCAATTGGTTTGCAAGTCGGCTTGATCTATCAATCTTTTATTCTTTTCATTTCACATTTTCTAGCGAAAATTGTAATTTCATTGCCGAAATTGTCTAATAGCTTTTTGTTTAGAGTATTCAATATCATTCAATGTACCTGTTTAAATTATTTAATATCCTTCTCTATTCCTTAACATATTTATCAAAAAATATAATCTCGTTCAGCTTATTTGAACTTTCATCTTCGATTTTGGCTTATTTTCTAGTAGTCTGCTCTTCGACATTTTCTTTTTCTCGCTTATCTTATGTCTTATATCAGATCATTCATATTTTTTGTTTTGCTGTCATTTCTGGAATCTCCTTTTCTCATCTTTTGTTTTATTATAACTCTGGGTTCAATTTTTTTTATCCCAACAGTTTATTTTAATAGGCTCATTTAGCAATTCAGCTGTAACAAAGCCGAATTCATTAGTGTACATTTTTTATCTTAAGATAACTTTTGTTGTATATTACACTGTTACCATTTTGAGGCTTAAGAGTATCGCTATCTATCGATAAACATTTGTTTTATCTGTAACACAGTAGCCGTTTAGGCGCAAGAGAATTCCAAGGGTTCAATTTGTTGATTTTCATTTTCTTTTCCTGTTGTATTACTTTTTGTTAGTTGAATTATTAAGGTAATGTAGAAACCTATTAAGGCAGTGTTCTAGTCTAGAAATATGAAAAAAAAAACAATTTTTTTTGCTTTATATTTCTGTAGTTTAGGCATTCAAGAATATACTCTAGAAATGACTTATCGAAAATCTCATTATTGACCGATTTAGAGCGATTTTAGTGATGCGGTATCTAATCTGATACGGCTATAACAATGAACTTCAATCGTGGTTTTCTCGAATCTAGTTTTTTTTTCAAACTGGCGTACACGATATCTCAAGTTCTACTGAACCGATTCTTGTCGAATTTCTATGAATACAATCTGTATGCATCTCTCTATCGCATGAACCTCTGAAAATGATATTTCTTAAATTTGACTATTTTTAAAAAATCGGGAAACGTAAGAAAAAACGTTTTAAACCGCATTTTGTCTTTCAAACGGCCGCCATTTTGTCAAAAAAGATGTTTTTGACTTACAAGGTTCATGCGTTAGCAGCATCTTTACTAATTCAGAATCTGTTCGTTCTTTTTTTGTTTCATATATTCACAAGGGCTGAAATCGTGTACGCCATGGCACAACTTTTTTTTGAACCCTCTCATTTCATCAGTTTGTAACTTTTCTAGTTATGAACAAAATTTCTCCGTACAATTTTTGTTTTATTGTTAAAAGATAGATGAACAAATAATGATACAATGGATCGTAAAAATACTCTTTGTTTTATTTTCACGGCCCTCGAAAAAACGTCCGAAATTCGTGTCTCTACACTCTTAAACACTTTTTTTCTCACCATTCTTACTCTTTTTTGTTAAATTTGTTTTTTTTTAAATTTTTTAGTGTGTTCATTGTCGCGTTTATTTACATTTTATTTTCCTATAGAGTAAGTTCATGCCAAATCGGCCGGCCCCTAACCCGATCCTCTCCTTCTGTGCTTATAGTAGCGAAATGAAATTTAGTTTATTTTTGCAGCTTTTGATTTGATATAGGCTAATTATTTTGTATTCTGCATTCAGACATATTTTTTCCGCTTTATCTACGCATGTTTTTCTTTTGCAAACATCATCTCTTGAATTCATTTTTCCAACTTTTTGTTTTATTATGATTCTTGTTTATTTTTTTAATTCCATTATTTTTATGTTTGTTGAATTATCTGTGTTCATTGTTCGTTGATTGGTTCCAATTCAAACCTTTTTTATTCTGTTGTTTTTTTAGTTTCAATATTTTCTTAATTTTTTTTCGGTTTTTTATTTTCTTCTATTTTAATACTTTTACATACTTTCAAAGTGCACCACTTGCACTGTGGTCACACGCCCCTCGGAATACATTCAAGTCATTTCGTCATTTCGTACATTAATCGGAAGTCCAATATCTTCTCTAGTAGTTTCGTATTTTCTGCTCTTGTTTTTATTTTCCAGCTTCGGAACATCTTGCTATATAGCTATGATACTACACATGGCATTTCTTTTTTGATTCCGTTCCCTCGTCAGATGGAACTAAGGTTATGCCGAATCATCAATTATCCAATTAAACTGAGGCTCATCAGAATTAGCGAAAGACAATGATAAATATCTATTAAATCTATTAAATAAAACATCTATTATTATTTAGTCGGTTTCCAATCAACGAATTAAGAAAAACTATGACGCATTCAATTTTATTAATAAAAATAAAATTAACAACCAAAACACTCAGATCGCGCTTCACTCCGGATTATGGTTCCATTACCTAATCTAATTCATAAATTTCTCTGTATCAAAGAGAAATCTCTTTTTTTTTTACAATTGTAAAATAACCATTTGTACAAAAGTGTTTGGTTTTCCTCACTTCAGCTACAACGATTTATTGCCTTCTGCAGAGCGCTCTCGCTCAAATGAACAACTCCCACGGCCTCCCTCACGTTCCGGGAGGGGTGCAAACAACAACGCCGCTCAGTCAGAACTCAGAAGAAAGAAAGAAAAAACACAGTTTTTTTTCCTCCGCTTCTGTTCACTCTCTATAGCATTTTCCAGTTGATTTTTATTGACTCAATAAAAAGCTCGCAGCTCGTTGCGTTGTATTATGGCTCTCCATCGCCAATCTCGAAACAGCGAAGAGGTGGTAGTGACTGGAGGGGGAGGAGCCGTGGGTGTGCGTTGCAAACAGAACGTGAATAAATATCATAGTAAAATTGGAATCGATCGAGAGATCGGGAGAATGAGCAGACGGTTTTCGGCCACACGGCGGCGAACTCGGAGGATATCGGACCGAAACGGAGGTCGCATAATAAAGTGGCGCGTACTTTTTATTGGTTTTTGGGTGCTGAGCGCCCGGTTAGCAGTTGTTATTTCGAAGTTACGATTTGTTTGACTCAACAATTTGTAGCGGGCGAAGAATTTTCAACTTTCGCCAAACCAAGAGAGGGGAGAAAAAGTCGAAAACGATGTGTCATTTCTGAACTAATAAGAAACAGCTTCGCAGTCATTGTTTTAAACTTTCACAAAAAGTGTCATCATCCAATCTATTTTCTACGCACCCACCCTCAGAGGGAACGATGAAAGGAGAGGGAAAAAACCCGAAAGCGATCTGTAGAAATGGTCACTTAAAAGTGACACTGAGCTCAAATGGATTTTATTTAGTGCTTTTGCCCTTGTCACGGCAGCCAGCGCGAGCTGATGGAAAAGTTTCCGATGGTCGGCTCATGCAGGCCCGGAGGGGATGTGGAAGGAGTCGGAATAAGAAAGAAATCCCGCTGCCATCCCGGGGTTAAAAAGGAAAACTTGAACAAAGTGTAATTGAGGCATCCAGCAGATGATGCTTTTCTCATGAACCCGAAATCGGACCGACTCACTCACGTTACCACTCACCTCACTTGGGGAATGTGTGTGTGGGGCAGGAAAACAAAATCCAGCGGTCAAACGGAACGCTGTCGCCGAAGATTGATCGGTGAAATGTGTGAAACGATAGCCAAAAAGTACATTTTGACCATTGCCATCCTCATCACCATCATCATCGCCGGCATCATCGGCCATTCCCGGAGCCCGGCTAACGACTATGTATCGCGTTGACTGTCGGGCGGGGTTTCAGTTCCATTTCAAACGATTGTTCAACCGGGGAAAAGGTCGATTTCCCGTTGGCTCACCTGCTCCTACGGCCCCTAACAACCCCAGTGGTAAGCAGTGAGTTCACCATTGGATTGTGTCCGAATGTGTGAGGCGTGGTGGTAATGGAATCAGATGTGAACTCCACACGAACCCAACACAATTTTCCGATCGGCCGCCGGGGCCGTTTTTAGGGGCTGCCGCCTCCCCGTGCCGTGTGTATCGATTACCTCTTACATAACGGTCATTTGTCGATTAAACGGCTTAATGGCGATGATAAATTACAAGTATGTGGCGATAAGGGCGCACCGAATGCCCGGAGCGGAATCTTATCGCGATTAACGCTGAGACGGTCCTTGAGCGGAATTAATGATGTTTCCTGGCTTACCCGGGCACTTTATTGGTGGGTAATGAATGAGTTCTCCCTCGATACTGGACTGTCCAATTTCGATTATGTGTGCGGGCTAAGATTAGGACTTTTTTTTATTACGTTACATTCGGGCATTCATTTCGGAGGGTTGCATATAGCAGTACAGTCAGTATGTTGTTGAAAGCGTCTTCGAGGAAGTATTAATTTATAATTAATGTCCACTAGTGACAAATCGGTGACATAAATTGTACGCAGATATTAGCTGTGCATGGAAAAGATAACTGGGCTCTGCTAATTGTTATTCATTTTGAAGAATTTTTTTGAATTAGTCTTCAATCATCCACCGCCAAAAATTCAAACCTTAATCTTCACAATATTACGGAGTAAGAAATACAATACATACATTATTTTACTGCTTTTTAGGGATGTCAATACAAGTATTCTCTGTATGAAGACGAATTTCATGCCAACTCGTCTTAGGAGTTAACAAACAAAATTTGGAAAAAAATTTCACTGACAAAAAAGTTATTTTAGAAATTAAAATTCATTTTTCTCAAAAACGTATTTTTTCATAATTCCCAAAAATATATATATGAATATCCCTTAAAATTTCCAACAAGTCGTTCATACATCAGAAGATGGACACTTTTACAGGGAAACAGTTTTTCCAACAACAACTTTTTCATGTTTTCTTTGAAAATAAATACAACTTATCCTAATTTTATTTAAAGTCAAGATAGCGATATACAAAGCGATTAACAAAGTTTTAGATCTTGTTAAAATATAAACTTTTGTCGAAGACATCAACTTTCTGTCTCTTACAGTATCCATTTGCTTGATTAGTTCTCGAGATATGCAAAAATTTGTGTTTCATTCCTATGGCAGGCCCACTTAGGAAGGAGAACTGTCGAACCACCTTAGACTAAAAACCTCCACATACCAAATTTGGCTCCATTTGCTTGATTAGTTTTCGAGTTATGCTTATGTGTTGCATTTGTATGGCAGCCCCCCTTAGAGAGGGGGGAGGGGTCTCGAACTATCATGAGAACCTTCCCCGACCCCAAAAACCTGGTGCTGAGCCCACAAAACGTTAGGGTAAGTTTTGTTCAAAAACTATTATTAGGCGATAATTTGGAACATTTTTAGCAGAAAATTTCAAAATGTAGCTTCGGGGTGAAATTGATCAAACTATGTTTTTCAGGATTTTCTAGTATCATATGCACGAGAATGTATAGAAAATCAATTATTTCTTCACATACGGCCATTTTAATGATAATTCAAGAGTTTGAGGTGACAAAAACCTGATTTAATCCGCCTAAAGGTTTCGTCATGCCTTTCCATATCTCGATTTAAACACTGATCTGCAGGTCATCCGGAGACCGTTCGGGTTATCCTAATGCGGCCAAAAACTCTTGAAATGGTCAACAATGAGCTAGTTTAGACAAACCAACACGTGATGGGATTCGGTTCTGGTCATTCGTGGTGCTTTTTTGTTAAATAGTTTTTTCTCACTTGTTTGAATAGTAATTACAAGTATTTGATTACTTATTCAACTCATCAAGTAGAAGTGAATTAATATGTTTAACGTCTATAAATATTGTTTTGATGTGTTGAAAATATGTTTTTTTACCACTGTGAAAAATGGAAATTCAAAAAATATTCAGAAAAATGTTAATTTTCATGCAATTTAAGAGGTTCGTTGAGATCCATTGACAAAAAGAACCTTCAGATTATTATTGAATATATCAGATTAAAAAAGTTTAAAATTAAATTGCATAATACCTCTGAAAATTTGGGCTTGTTTTCAGTAATGCGTTTGATCAATTTCACCCCCGTGATCAATTTGCCCCCGGATGACGGTACTCATGTCTCTTACTTATGCTGACAAGTATGGATATTTTGAATGTTCAGTTAATTTTTGACAGCTTCATCTTCGATTTTTTCTATAGAGAAATCTCTTCGTAGTGCTGAAGTAAAATTGACTATGGCTATAGAAATGCTTGGGATGGATAGAGATGGATAGATGGATGGGATAGAGTGGACCACTCTATCTACAAGAGCTGTTATAAAAGTATCACGATTTTTGTATACCCACGGATTACTCATATTTGATTTTAGTTGCTGATGTGCTCGGGCTTCTGGCCCGATTTGCGTCGTTAAACATCTTTTCGAGAATATTTTTTCGAACTCCGATAAACGTTGTTTGGCTCTAAGGTAGCTTCACCAGATGTCACAATCAACATTCGGAGTGTGTTCGCGCACTTAATTTTGTTTTTCACACAAAATTTTATACAGATTCTTTGATTCATTGATATGCAAAAATCGAAGATGAACCAAAACATGTGTAAGAAAAAAAAGTTGTAAAAAAATTAATTGAACATTCAAAATAGCCGTACTTGCATAAGTGAGAGACATGTGTACCAACATAATGCCACAAAAAAATCTAGAATTGAATAAACGTAATCTGCGTAAATTCGAAAGTCGCGGTACTTTTTGAATAGTCCTCGTATTATTTTCTATTACGTTTCACCTTTGCATGTTTTTCTTCTGCATAAATCTTTTCTTGAATCTGTTCTTCTCACTTTTTTGTTTTATTATAATTCATGTTTAATTTGTTATTCGTTTTAAATTTTATTTTATTTATGTTTGTTGAATTACATTTATCTATTTGCTATCATTTGGATTCAATTTATACTTTTTCCAATTCTTTTCTTCTTCATTTTAACTACTTATAATTTTGTTTAAATATTTTTGCAAAAAAATTGGATTTTATTTTTGTAATTATTGATTGCATTTGATTTTTCATGGCTTTGGACTAGAGGGCGCCATATTTTTTCATATTTTTTCTTGAAAGCGAAGGTTTTTTTCACATAACATATCCTCAGCTTTCAAGAGAAAATATAAAAAATATATAGCGCCCTCTATATTCAACCGAGAAAACTATGAAAATCTAACACAATCAATAATAACTTAAACTAGAATCCAAATGTGATATAGAAGACAAGATTATTGGCTTCAATTTGGTATGTCGATCATCTGAATCGGCCTAGGTGTTCAAAAGTTATGAATTTTCGAAAAAAGTCATTTTTGGGAAAAAAGGCGAAAAATGGAAATGGGGACCCTAATGGAAAAAATTAAAAGAAAGCGTCCAATATTTTGCGATAAAGAGCAAATATACCACTTTTCACGAAAATCTTAGAACCACTACATCGGTTAGACATGGAATGGCTGTATATTAAGATTGTGACTCGCCGATACATGAGTTGTTCGTTTTTGACTACCCACGTCGGAACGGAAAGCGCTTTCCATGCACGGAAAGCAGGGAAATACAAACACAAAATGTATAGGAACATGAGAATGCTAACAGTCTCAGTCAATTTAAACCTTTTACGGACTAAGGAATTGTGAATTGATGATGCATTGCAACAGCATCATTAGCTATGTGGATAGTGTGATCGTGTAAAACAGTCTTCCATTCTAGCCGGCCTTGGTTCGATCCCCGTTGACGTCGTTTGGAGTTTTTTTTTTGGGTGCAATCCCAAAAAAGATGAAAAAATAAAAAAAGGAGATGTCTGCTTCTATACATACAAACATTTTAAAGCGTTAGGGACAAATGACATTTTTTGCTCATTTGACACTACAAGGCATGAAAAGACATGGTCGCTGCCGAAAATGAAATGCTTTCTAGCAATGCTGGTTTGGGTGTAGGGTAGTAAAAATTAGCTCGGTCCGTCTCAGTCAGTTAGATGTGTTCTATCTGTGATCTTAGTGTTCGACCAAGCAACAGACGGAGTCTAAAGACGGTGAACCAAAATTTGCACAACCATATATCCAAATGCGGTTAACTGGGAACCACAAAAAAAAACGGACGCTACATCCAAAGCACGCGACCTAACTCGAACCAATCACCCCAATTAGGCTAATATTCAAACTTCTTTCAATCGACCTCCTCACTCGAGAATGCAGAGAAAAACGAGCTGAGGAAAAGCAACCATAACAACAAACCCCATCGACGTCATCGGGTTCGTTCGGACGGTCATTTCCACCTTTAACATTTGATCCTCAATTTCATTCCAATAACCTGTTCGGTTTTCCACTCTATTTCTAGTCATAAGTTGTCGTCCCACTTGCGGAGAAGGGAGCCACAAAAAGCAGGGGGCCAAGGGGTCAAAAGGTTTTATTATTGAAAATAGGTTTCAAATTGCGGCGTGATTCCGTCGCCTATTAGCAGCAATAACGCTGCCCGGAAGGCCAGAAGGTGGACAGAATGGGTGGATGAAATGGTGCCTGGTTGGTGTATGAAAAAAAATCGCATATTTGTTATGATTTATTCACCGCACTGACCGACGGGATTCCCTATCCCTGATTTTTGCTTTACCATGCGGAATGTTCGGAGAGATTTATGGCGTAATTTGGCAAACACATTCCGAGACAGCTTATCTAATAGAGGTAGAAACATATTGGCCCCAAAAACAGTCGCTTCTGTTTTTGTGCGAAACTACCGGGAAAAACTATGATCTATGATGTGCCTTTGTTTTTCGAAGGAAATGTTTTCATTGTGTCCAGCCGCTCGGATTCCACTCTCCATTTTGAGAACCTTATTTAACCACTTAATTAACCATTATTTGTTCCGACACAAACACGAACTCACAGAAAACGGATCTATTTGCTTAGGACCGCACCCTCTCTGTCACAGCGTGTTCCCGCTGGGAGTCATCGACACGCAGAGCAGGATAACCTTTTTTCTGTGTTTTTTCTGGTTCTCGATGTAAAAGAACAAATAAAAAAATTGGGAACGCCGAATGGCCTTGCCGTGAATGGAATGGTAGGCAAAAAGACGGAAAAAGTAAAAAAACAAACGACCAGGCCTGGGCGAGTGTAATGGGCCAATTATTTCATCACTAATTACGACGAATTGAGCGACAGCCATCGCCATTGGTTGGTTGGTTGGTTTGGTTGGTGGCAAAAGGGTGTGAGGAGGGAACAGAAAGGGTCGCCTTCCGTCATCGTCTCTCGGAAATGGATACTAATGGGACACCAGTGGAAGCAGCGTAATGTTGGAAATGGGAGAAGCTCCCAACAGAATCCCATCCGGTAATTACTGGCAATCAGAAGTTTTGGGAGATGAAAAGGGTGTGTTCCATTTGTCCAGGTTAGGGAGTAGATGAATTCTCATATTCACAGACTCACAGAGTCATTTGTCGATAAGCTCGAGTTCGGAGTCTCGCTAAGGACAACTAGCACTTTTATAAACAGTTCCGAAATAAAACTGAAGGCAGAGATTTTTGAAACTTCTGGAATGATCCGATGAAGTTGTAGAGACGGAACATAGGCAATGACAATGTTCTATGATTATTCGCTGTACAGTATTGGATAAAATGTTCGAAAGCTGTAATAAAATAGAGAGCTATAATAAATCAAATTTATTTGTTCGCTATTAATTTATATATTCATATATTCAAAAAAGTTTATCAAATTTCGGTGTACAATAGCAAATTTTATTTAAAAAAAACAGACCCGACGAACTTCGTCCCGCCCAAAATTTGTTTTTTCGAGTTTTCTCCCCAAATTGATTTTTTTTCTCGTATTCACGTATTCGTATTCACGATCGATAACTGACAACGCTTCTCGATTTCAAACTAGTGAATGAATGGAACGATTTTCAAATTCAAATGAATTTAACACATTTCATCCACAGCACGGGTAATTACAGGCAAATGTTTGTAATCTCGAAATTGGTAAGTGAATCCAAGTGTGGACTTATGTATGTATGGAAACTGCTTTCAATGTCGAATTAAATCCTCTTTTTTCAATGTTCGCACAGCAAGAAGTCGTTTGAGAGCAACCATTGGACATTCGTCAAGAAAGGTTTCGATCTTGATAAGTGCCAGTAAAATAAGGAGCGTAAGAGTTTTGGTTGTTGAGTCAATGTTAACTTGACTTTGCACCTGCACAACACAATCCTAGTAACTTCTAATGAAACTTTATCGTATTACAATATTGGTGTGTCACATTATTGGACCCAAAAATACAAAACATTTCGCTGTAACCAACTGTGCATTCATATTGGAAAGCGGTCCGTTATTGTTGCAAACCAATGACAGACATATGATCCACAAACAATGGTTGCAACAAACCGCCATCTGAAAAGGCTTTTCCGGAATCAAGCTAATGGACCTCGATATCACACAAACCTTGCGCTCGATAACTGTTGTACGCAACTAAAGGATTTATGTTGTATAGAACAAAAACTTTGAATTTATTGTTCAAATTGATTTAAAGGCGCTCTTTACACTGAAGATCCTTTCATTTCCATATTGAAGTAAAGAGAAGAAAGATAGTTCAGTTTAAGAATAAATATTCAAAGTGTAAATTATAGTGAATAATAGGAACACTGAACGTAGGAAAACTCAATTTTATATTGTATTCCATGTAATTGAATTATATTAAACTCCTAGAGATTTTTTAACCTACCACCGAATAAAGAATAAAGGTTCAAAAAATTGGAAAAGTTCCTGTTGCTCACGCAACAGTTATAATTGGACATTCCCGACACTTCTTTTTATTCGACGATATAATTTCGCGTGGTTGCGCTGCTGTTTCAATTACTCAGCAGCTGCATAGCGACTTCCAAAACCTAAAATTCCAATGCAGCATTATTTGTAATAATGACAAACCAGTATGAAAAGATGAAACAGAACACATACACAATAAATATATATATACAGACTAGAGTATCAATGAATGTATGGGGAAAAATGACCTTCGAATTTACGAACAGGACTTCCTGCAAAATGAAATGTAGATTTCTCGAAAAAATACCCTATGCAAAATTTCAGCTCAATCGAACTTTATATATTACTACTAGTGTCACACAGACATTATATACTCTGTCCAACTTCTATAAGACCAGGATCTTGCTGATTTGTGTCATTGTAAACAAACATTGCTTCAAGTTATATTCTAGTGTATTGGTATTGGTGACTACCATACACTGCATGATTTTCATATGTGTGTGTGCAAGCGCTGAGCGTAAACCAAACTTTTTGTATTTTTCAAGTGTCAAGTTTCTCCTTCCTTTGCGGGTAATTTATCCCCTTACTATAAACAGTAGAATAAGTTGAAACGTAAATACACTATAGATATACGAATAGTTTCAAGAATTGAGTGTTCATCAACATTGTTACGATTTCCTTATATCCCATCCCTATTATGTATCTTGTTGAAATTCTAACTGTTTGTCTTGCAACGAACTATAATTAGGGTGGTCTTATAGAAGTTAGACAGAGTGTTGTTCGAGCTTTTTAAACGTCAAGATTTGGTGTTTTTTTTATCCCATTTATTTATTTTGGCTCATTAGTATTTTAGCTGTAACAGAGCCGCATTTTTTAATCGTGTACATGTCACATAGTTATCATATCTATAATTATAGCACATTCCACAAGTTGCCATTCGCCAGTATTCTGTATCATTGCATATGGTACATTTACACAGTAGCCATTTAGGCGTAAGAGTATTCTTTCTGTACTTCCATTATCCAGTTAGACCACCGGACAGCGGAGACAGTTGATATGATAATTGTTGAGTTATTTATAGAACAGCAGCCCGATGTGTCTTGCAGAGCAGAGCAGTTGTATGGATGAATCGATCTTATTTCGACCGTGGATCGATCTCCATCGCTGATGATTGTTGCGTGGACGTAGCTGTTCTGTAACAACACAAAGATGGTCAATGAGGGCCCTGAGTTTTGAACTCACGATCGATCGCTTACTAAGCGAACGCGCAACCAATGTGGCTACGGAGACCCCCCAGATTTGCTGTTCTTCGATTTTATTTTATGTCAAAAATTGACTTTTCGACACTCGACAGTCGTTTTTCTGACCGAAAATTAGATTTTTGACAGTAATTTTTTTCGAGATGAAAATTTCGACGTTTCATACAATTTTAAGACATTTGACATGAAAACAAAAGGTTTTTTTTAAACCTCGATTGCAGGTACTTGGGCGATTTTCGACATTTCAAAACTCAAATTTTGAGGTCTGTGACACTAGCAAATAAAATCCGATTGAGATGAAATTTTACATAGGGTATTTTGTCACCCATACACAATTAACCCAAAATGAATTAGTTAAAGTTTGTAAGAAAATTATTACTTTATGTTATTTGTATACTTAAGACATTTAGTCTTGACTCTCACTTGATCATATTTCTATAAATTACCTAATGCTTCCACTAATCCTCATCATTATGATACAAAATCATTATCAGGCATAATTTTCCCTCAAGACCTGACCTTCATACAACTTTTTTTTTCAAAATGAATTTTCTAGTATCGTAGAAAGCTAGTTTCCGCTAAAACTCCACCAATATTGAATTAAAACAGTCACTAACACAATTTTGACGTAGGACTACGTCTTTCAGTAAGGGTGCCAAATTGGAAAGCAGTTAAAGTTTTTATGATTATTGTTAATAAGTTAATAAGTTTTTTGTCGCAAACGGTTTTTTATTCGATTGGTACAGAATTGGTAATTCTCTATGATTTGTTCTGCAAACGGTTAAACTTAATCATTGGGAGCATTCCTATTTCCCGTATATTTGTGTTCTGCTCACCTATCTATAACGTCAATTAGAAGCAACATCGATGTACGTGCATCGACGAGATCAATCACTAATCGGCAGTTATTCAGCTAGCAACCAGACGACGGCGGCCGCAAAGGCATCTAAAATGGCTTATTTCGAGGCTTAGAATGTGCTTCTAGATTGGTCCTTTTCAAGGTTAGAGATATATATTTAAAGAGACATATCACTTTGAGGGAAAGAAATTCGTTCTCCAACTATTGTAAATTCCCATCGTGGGAATCTGGAAACAAGAATTTCTACAAGAAGTCTGACTTTTGTCGCAGCTATACCGATTTGCCTAGAATTTCGTTTTTGTGAAACTGGTCACGTTACGTTTTGTTCATATACAGATCATGTTCTTTCATACAGATGTGTTTCGTTCATCCATACCAAGCCAGCTCCTCTAGTGATTTCAAATAAGAGCACCCTGTACAAACAGTATTAAGAATATTACATTAAAAAACTGTACCCTTGTGTACTTTATGACAGAAATCAATAGCATGTACCAAGAAAAAGTAATAAAATATTTACCTTTCCAAATAAATCTGTACTTGTGGCGACAATGCACACGACGAAGAGAAGAAATATTGCAATTTAAGCCTTGCCGATGGCAATTTATTGAGTCAGTCAAATCATAAAAGGAGATTTAAAAAAAACTCTAAAAAAAATTGCTCTGAAACAAAATATAGTTTTAACGTTGAAATTCATTTTTATCAAAAACGCATTTTTTGAAATTCTCAAAAAGATATTTTTGTGATTTGATTATATATTGGATTCGAAAATTAACGTTGAAAGTGAAATTGCGATTATATATAATCGAGTCCGACCTGTATAGACTCCTGAAAAAGAAATGTAAAGTAATGTAATGTTTTTGTGTAAATTCTCGCATTTAACATGTTCTTGACATATTTCAAATAGTAAAAAGTTTGCAGAACGCGTCAATCGTTATAATTCACACACAAAAACGTAACGAATGAAACATTAACGGTAATTATTAAAAAAAAAAGTTGTTGTTGAAAAACACTTAACCTGTAGCAGTGCTCATCCTTCGAAGTAAGAAAGACTTGTTGGTAATTGAATGAGTTATTTACACATTTTCTCAAAATTAAAAAAAAATGTAATTTTCAAAAATTTTTTTCGATAAAAATTAAAAAAATTATATTTTTTAAAGAAAACTTTAAAAATTTCATGCATCTCATTCTTTGACTAGATTTTTGTGGGTCTTCAAGCCTTTGAGTTTGAATTTCACAAAAAAAAGTTGAAACAAGAACACAACATCTAGAAAAACAAAATCTGAACAAAAAACCCTAAGACCAACAGAATTTTGTTCAGAAAATGAAATGAAATAAAATGAAATTCGAGAGATAGTTCAAGATTTCAAGAAAAAACATCAAACAATTTTTTTTTCAAATTTCATTGAAAAAAATTATTTCGAAAATTAAAGTTCATTTTTCTGAGAAACATGTTTTTCTTAAGATTCTGTAATACAAATTTTCTTCCTGTAAAAGTACCCATCTTCCGATGTCTGGATGACTTGTTGGGAATTGTATGGGATTCTCACTTTTTTTTTTGGAAAATTAAGAAAAAATACGTTTTTGAAAAATTAAAATAAATTGAATTTTTGAGAATAATTGTTTTTGCAAGGTTTTTTAAAACATGTTTTTTTTTGTAAAAATTTTAACATTTTTCTACATTCTGTTCTTTGACCAACATTTTTTGGGCTTATAATTTTTGAATAATAATTTTTTGTAAAAGAAGTAAGAAAACAGTTTTTTTTAAAAAGTAGTCTAATTTTTATTGAGATTTTAAGTATGTAAAGTTGCTTAAATGACTAATGCATTCACACCCACTACGTTTCACAGCACTCTGAGATGGTGCTGTCAACTCCTGACAGAATTTGACTTGAAATTCGTCTATAACTATAATACAAAAAAGATGAAAAGCTCTTGCGATGCTTACTTATTATTCTCGTGTTCGTCGTTCTATTCTCATGAGGGGAAGAACGAATAATGGCTTAATCATCTTCAGCTGTTTCTACAACGCCACGAAATCAGCCCTTTCCAAGGCCACTTGTTATTTGTTAAAATGAAATTCATTCTAAAGTTATTTCCGAAGTAATAAAAGTGAATTGATTTACATTTGTTTGGCCGGGAGAGAGCTTATGTTAATTTAGGAGTTTGTTAAAAATTATTGGGGATTTTTTTGCGATCGATCATTTGGTTTTTGTGAATTCGAGCATTGTTTTCGGGCTAAAAGTGAATTGAAAGTGCAGTGCATCTCATGCCGGATGTGAAGAAAATATTTTCCAGCGCTGAGAGCAGCGTTCATCGGAAAACTGAAGGAGAATTTAATTGTACTAAAAATTCGTTCTATAAATTTTGTAACGCTTATTCTAGTTGATAATAATTTCCTAATATTACGTGAACAATGCAGTCGTGACTTGAATCAAAGTTCTCTTCCTGTCTGCAGACAATATGTAGAGTACATGACATAGAAAACATTTTTCTATGGAAAAGTTGATTTTCATTCACAATTTTTATTTGAAAATTTGGTTATTCCACCAGAAAATCCATTAATCTTTTTTGCTTCGCAATAACGAAACACGAAGCTTAATAGCGTCTCCATGAATTCTAAATGAAGAAAGAAATTCCAATTGTACAAACTTCTCACTGTGAAACATATGGGTCAAAGTAGTTTGATATTTATCACACGAGTGATAGATCTTTATATCATTTCAAAAGTCACTAACTCAAATTGGATGCTGTGTTGAAAAACGATGTTTCGTCCGAATTTTCCTTCTGTGTTTTCCAGTAATATTCGATTGGGTGAAAAAACCAACTCCAATATGACACAAATCATACAAAAAATCTATCACATCTGTAGTAAAAGTCAATCCACTTTGTATCTATTGGTTTATCTATTTTTTTTCGAAATTTACTATTTTACTTCAATATATTCCTATGCATTCTATCATTCTCATCTGAGCAGATGCGAACACATCAAAATAAAGACAGATCGAATCTAAACTTCGAGTTAAACGTCCGAACTGAAATTTTGCGTAATATTTAATGGAGTAAATTAATGAGAATTTTCACGTCATATTTTAAACACAAATAATTCGTCATTTCTAAATCCATTTTATCAGCGTCGCCTCACGACCTGTTGAACACTATTACATTGTAACGGATAGTCTTAGCTCTGTCGAAGCTATCCGTTCAGTGAGGCCGGAAAAGCACTCGCCGTACTTCCTTGAGAGAATACGAGAAATTTTGAGTGCTTTATCCAGACGCTGTTATGTCATTACCTTTGTCTGGGTCCCTTCACATTGCTCAATTCCGGGTAACGAGAGGGCTGACTCATTAGCAAAGGTTGGTGCAATTGAAGGCGACATTTATCAGCGTCAAATCGCCTTCAATGAATTTTATTCTTTAGTCCGTAAAAATACCATCGCTAACTGGCAACGCAAGTGGAATGAAGATGAATTGGGCCGGTGGTTTCACTCGATTATCCCTAAGGTTAGCCTCAAACCGTGGTTCAAAAGTCTGGACTTGAGTCGGGACTTTATTCGCACCTTCTCCCGACTCATGTCCAATCACTGTTCGTTAGATGCACTACTCTTTCGTTTCAATCTTGCCAGCAGCAATCTCTGCGTTTGTGGCCAAGGTTATCACGACATCGAGCACATTGTTTGGTCGTGCGAGGTGTATCTGGTCGCCAGATCGAATTTAGAAAACTCCCTTCGGGCCCGAGGAAGACAGCCCAATGTGCCGGTGAGAGATGTGTTGGCTCGGTTAGACCTTGATTACATGTCCCATATATATGTTTTCCTTAAAGCTATAGATCTTCGTGTGTGATTGTCCCTACATCCTTATACCCTCCTTTCCTTCCTTTGCGGGTAATTCGTCCCCTTGCTATAAATAGTAGAATAAGTTGAAATGTAAATACACTATAGATATACGAATAGATTTAAGAAATGAGTGTTCATCAACATTGTTACAATTTCCTTATATTTCATCCTTCTCCTAAAAATATGTCACCCTCCTAAACTCGAGTACACCGCGAGTAATCGGTTTTCCACCTTACTAACCATAGATCTAAGAAAATTGTTTATATATATAGTTTTAAAATTATATTTAAGAATTCGGCTCCTTTAAACTTAAGTAACTGAGCCTGTAAAAATAAACGAATTAATAAAAAAAAATAAATCCATTTTATTTTCATGTGTACAGACAATTTTTTTTTTCATTCCAAAAGAAAGCGTTATTAAACCATGGAACAGCTGAGTCTGCCTTATCGTGTAGAACAGATCTAGACTGCTAAACTTTGATCTGCTTGGACTTTAGACCGTTAAAGTTCATGCACTTCATCATAGTTGATACCAGTTGCAAATTCCCATACTGTATGTGTTTCTTCCGTCAGCTTCATACAGGTGCCAGAAAAACAAACATCAGTCGGTCCTCATAGGATATTCACAAGGTCAATGAAAACACGAATCACCAACAAACTTTTACACCATAGTTGATAACGCCTTCGCCGAATGGTTCCACGGCGACAGAGTCACGTTCTAAAACAGAACCGCCTAATCAATTATTAAATTCACAGAATACGTGTGTGCAGCTGGGTTCCATTTTAAATTCTCTTTTATGTGTGAAACGTTCCCGTTGGATCCGAACGCGAGCATGTAGGATAATTAACACAGCGAGCTTATGAATTCGCCGATACCGAAATGGCTTCCATTAGAACTGTCTTCGCGAGTGGTAGACCACTTTGATCTCCTCCCCCGGCGCGTATCCCCTCCTTCCAGTGCTTCCCGAGGACCCACCAAGTTATCTAATTTCTTAATGTGGAACCTCCCAAGGCGGCCTTCATTCATATCAACCAACCAATTGCGGGATGAATAAAAGATGAGTTCACATATGTGTGTGTCTTCACGGCGAGAAGTAAGCAAAATGTGGCATCCCTTCGTTTCCCGTTCGAGACAGAGATGAGAGGATGCTCTCCACCCCGCACAATGACAGCGGTTCGGTTCGGCGCTGAATTTTCATTCGCCGTTGAACATTTCCGACAGAATGGAATATAATAAAATGAAAAATACAGAAAAGAAATTAAATTAATTACAATCGCTCGCTCGCAAAGCCGGGAGAGACCGGTAGAATTAATGTGATTATTTCAGATAAATTGAGTTGTGAATTTAATTTTACGGCCGTTATCTCGTCAGGGGACTGCCCACGGTGCAAAGAAGGAAGGGGAGAGGAGGAGGAAGTTGACCAACCGCATGACGAACTGAAAATAATGGTAGTTAATACATTTAAGCGCACTGAATCTGTGCGTCCCGGTTTTGTTGCTCCCGCATGATTATGTCATATCCAACTATTGCAGCTATTGTGAATAACAATTTCTTTTGTGATCGCACAAATAAATAATCCAAAAACCTCATTAAAAGTATATTGTAATTTTTAGTTTGTATTCATTGCTTTCATTGTGGCATTGTGACTGTGTTTCTTGTATTCAGTATTGGACGGAGCTTTGGATTATTCAACAATAATCAATAGCTTCAGTGAACGTGAGGAAGTTTTATTGACTTCAATTTAGAGAAAAAAAAATGGAAATTGAGCATTCAAGAATATACCCTAGAAAGGACTTTTTGAAAATATCATTTTCTTATCTAGTACGGTTATAACAATCATCTTCAAACGTGATAGATGAACAAATAATGATCTAATGGTAGTAAAAATATATTTTTAAATTTTTTTATATCCTCAAAAAACATCTGAAATTCGTGCCTCTACACTAGAATATCTCTTTAAAATTGAAACCATAAAACGAATTTCTTGCCAACTTGTCTTAGGATTTACCAGAATCATTGCAAATTTGTGGATGTAAAGATATTGCTCATTGCAAAGTAAGTAGTGTAACTTGCTACTTGTAATATTCAAAAAAGAATTAGACTACTTTTTGAAAAGGACCAAAGTTTTTTTTTTCTTAATTTTTTACAAAAAAATTATAACTTAAAAACTATAATACCTACCAAATTTTAATCGAGGAATGGAATGAATAAAAAAAAATATTTGAAAAATTCAAACCAATTTTTCTCAAAAAACATATTTTTGAGAAAAAATAATTCCAATTCTTAAAATAATTTTGTTTCAATGGAATTTCTTGTTTTTAAATTTATTGATATGTTTGATCAAAACTTGAATAATTTCCAGCCTTTCAGTTTTTAACCAACATTTTGTAGGAGTTACAGTTTTTGACCTAGAATTTTTCGAAAAAAAGTTGAAAAAAAACAAGAAAAAACCAAAAAAATTCTCACTGAAAAGCTATAAGAACTACAAAATGTTGATTAAAGAATGAAATGTAGGAAATTATTTTCATTGATAAATTTAAAACAAATTTAAAACAAATCAATTAATAAAATATATTGGAATTTAAAATTCATTTTTCTCATAAATATATTTTTTTCAAATTCTGAATAAAATTTACTTCAATAGCCCATACTATCATCAACAAATCATCTATACATCGGAAGAAGGGCACTGTTTTTTGATAAAAATAATACACTTGCAAAAAAATTGGATTCTGTTTTCGCAATTATTGATTGTATATTTTTTTAGTTTACGTGGCCTCGGGACCAAGGGCACTATTTTATTTTTATATATTTTTTTCTTGAAACTGAAATTTTTTTTGCATAGCATATCCAAAAATCAGAGAGGCGTATTTTTCGTTTTTGAGTTATGATTTTTCAAAGTGAACATGATTTGGTTGCACAGGCACCTTAATGAAAAAACGGAGTTGCTTTATTCCAACTTTGAAAAAATTATAACTCAAAAACAAACAAAAAACGTCTGTCTGATTTTTGGTTATGTTATTTAAAAACCTTCAGCTTTCTAGAAAAAAAAAACATAACGCCATTGGTCCCATGTAAATTAAAACGAACAATAATTTGAGCTTTTCAGTTTTAAAATAATATATTAATAATTTTTTTGCAAGTGTAATATTTTTTTTCAAAGAAGACTTCAGTTTGATACCTCGCTAGTTCAATCGGTCGAGTAGTTCAAAAGTTATAAATATTTGAAAAAAGTCATTTTTGGAAAAAAGGGAAAAAAGTAGATTTTTCGGACCACCCTAAAAGGGAATGGACACCCTAATGACAAAATAAAAACTACGGATCTAATATTGTGCGATAATGAACAAAACTACTACTTTTCAAGGGAATCTGAGAATCATTAGATCGGTTTGGCATGGAATAGCTGTTATAACATATGATAATAATGATATATTAGTTATGATACCTATATTTAGGTTCTCTGAATAACACGTATCCATCTCTAGAGTTTCCTCCCTTCCTATATTAAGTCTTAGAGTACGGAGGGCTTCATGATTAGTTATTGCTTACCAACTTCCGAAAAAAAAAAGTTTTTTCCTCCAATAAATAGTTGGGTTTTATTTGAAATTCTGTATGATTTATAATAGTAAGTTAATTTAGTGTCAAAACATGAAATGTTTGAAAGTGGATAATATTTTATTTGTTTATTGAAATAAATGCTGTAAGCTCAATTAAATAATGGATTTTTGAATAATCAGCTAAGTTTTCGTACTATTAGTATGCCAATTTCAAGATAATTTAAAACAATTTTTGTGTGAAGGACTTTAATGACCCCCCTCCGTCCTTAATTTTAGAAGGTACTCAGCATACTAATGGTTAAAAATTCTTGATGGTTCTAACACCGGATTTAAAATAAACGTGTAATGGTAATAGTAGACGAATTTTATGCCAACTCGCCTGACCATTGACAGTAACGTCTCAGATTGCAGTGGAACTGCAAAAAAAAAATTTTTTTTTTGAAATCTTCGAAAAAGAATTTAACTACTTTTTGAAAAGGACCAATATATTTTTTTCATTTTTTTTAACTAAAAACTAAAATATCTATAACTCAATAACTATAATATCTACAAGATTCTGGTAAAAAAATAAAATGTAGGTAATTGTTTAAACTTTCATTAAAGATATCAATTTGAAAATTGAAAAATTGCGCTGAAAAAAATATTATTTTATAAACTTAAATTCATTTTTCTCAAAAACTTATTATTTTAAAATTTTCAAACAAAAATTTGAATAACCCTTACAATTTACAAAAAATCATTCATACATTCATGCAAGATGGGCAAAAAATTACAACTGATCCTAATTTTGTTCAAAGAGTACACGACAAAGTTTTAGATCTTGTTAAAATATAAACTTTTGTTGAAGACGTCAACTTTCTATCTTCTACAGTTTTCTGGAATATAAGGCATTTTGCATAGTTGCTTGAATGACCAATGTTTTTACACCCACAACGCTTCACTGCTATCTAGGATGATGCTGCCAACTCTTGAGACAGATAAACAGAAGAATTAACAGTCAACGAATCTTAACGAATAATATTAACCATTTTGAAGCCACCTCCCTTCCAACTTGCGACTAGAAATTAAAAAAAATATAAAATCAATTCCAATCCAGAGCTTGAAATACGAACAGAGATCTGAGCTCTGAATCATTACAATGTTTGAAGATTCTTGGAGAATGTAGCAGTGGATGAACATTGTTCGAGGAACTGCACAGTGTAATAAATAAAACAACCAAACGCGCCCTATCTCGATTATACGAGGGTCGTTCAAAAAATAAATTCCAGTGCCTCCGAAATTGCGGAAAAATAAATGTAAGAAAAAAACAAGGTGATTTTCGTAATCTACGTTTTATTTTCTATTTTCTACATAATTGCCGTAACTTTCGAGGCATTTTTCATAGCGTGGCACGAGTTTTTCTATTTCGAGCGCGAAGTGCGTAGCGTCTAAGGCCGATGATATAGTAAACGCGAAGCGAAGCGGAAAAGCGAATTGACCAAACGTGAATTACAACGCGAACTATGACATAGTGAAAGCGTTTGCACGCGCGTTCTTGATGTAAACATTGTAAACGTAGATGCTTGTTTGTGTTGTTGTTTTTTATTCGCAATGTTCGAAATGGATTCGTCGGACGAGGAATATTTTGCCTCTCCGAGCACTATTGATTTTATTTTTAATAAGGAACGGAAATTCGCTGTGCATCCCATCAACCGGAATAGCCGAAGGGATGGGGAATTCTATCGGCTGTATCCGGAGCTAAGGCAGTACCCGGACAAGTTCAAATCTTACACAAGAATGACAATCGAAACCTTTGATATGGTTTTGAGTTTGATTGAAGGCAGTCTGATTAAAAATTGGACCAATCTCAACCGTGAACCGATCTACCCTTGCGAACGGCTTATTGGGACCCTGAGGTAAATTAATCAGATCATAACTTTAGTGTATCAACTTATGTTCATACGTTGTTCAGATATCTCGCTACCGGGTCGTCGTTTCAGACAGAAAAGCAGAAAAGAATCTTGAACATCCCTCCCGATGTACCACTGCCGGATCCAGATCTAAATGTCAATATGCCTTACGTCTTCGTCGGTGATGAAGCATATCCGCTCATGAGGAACGTACTTCGGCCTTATCCACGAGCACAGCTTGATCAAGAAAAGGAATATTTCAACGCACATTGCCTTAACAATGTCCAGAGCGAGGAAATGTGTCGAGTGCGCTTTTGGAATCATGGCTGCCAAATGGAGAATCCTGTGGAAGCCAATTGAAACTGGGCTGGATTTCGCGGACGACATTGTTAAGGCAATGTGCATTCTCCATAACGTGATTATCGATCACGAAGGAGTTGATACGCTGCTTGAAGAATCTGCCGAGGAGCACACTTCAGCTCAGCTTCCAACCCGTACAATTCAGGAGGACAGCTCGTACAAAATGTGCACAAAAACCGGTCGCTATGTACGAGAGTATTTCACAAAGTTTGTGAACCAAAATAAACTTGGTTGAATTTTGTTAAATAAAAGGTTTCATTAAAGATTATTAAAGCCCCAAATTCGATCATTCTGGATTTGATATGTCGACATTCCATTGATGGTTTCTGATTCTTCTCGTATCAATAGTGTCGGACAATAACAAAGAAGCAATGCTGATGAAGTATTTCAATAATAGGGTTATTTATTTTTCTTCTAGAGCCAACACTCAATTTCCAACTTTTTACTTCAAATTCTGCATTTGATATCTCGACACTGCTTTGATGGATTTCCATTATATTTGCACTAATAGTCCAGAGGTTCTGCTATCTTAAGGGGAATCCTTGTAGAAGCCTCAAATGCCCAACCTTGCATTTTAAACTGTACAAGACTCGGAAACGGTTTATGTGTCATCTGTTAAAACACTACTTCATGTTTGCTGTACCGGTGCAAGCATGAATTAGTGTTTTGGCGGCTGTCACATGTTTCCGAGTCTTGTGCAATTGAAAACTCGAAGTCGGCCATTTGTGGATCCTACAATAAGGAACCTTAACATTACCCGATCAACCACTCTTTAAGCTTCTTAATGAAACGATACCGAATCGATAAGGATCTCTATGGGGTCATACTTAAAAGACGTAGCATTTTTCTCGTCAATTTTAGACCCCCCTCCCCCTCGTAGCATTTTTGTATGAAATTTGCTGATTTTTTGTATAAATCGTCCAAAATCTGTCAAACCCCCCATCCCCCCTAAGATGCTACGTCTTTTAAATATGACCCCTATGGGTTGGTTTGCACCCTCTTAGACTACTGTGCAAATAATAACGGCTCACCCATTACTTATGACACGTATTTTGGTAAAGGGTTGGTAAAGTGTAACAAGCCATACAAAAAATTTGAAGGTTCATACTAACAACGTGACATAATTAATGGATCAGCCCTAATTGCACACTAAAATTTATGCACAGTCCTCAAGGCTGAAAGTATAACTTGTTTGCAGCCGGTAGCTACTTTGGCTGACTGCGGGCAACCCGAAAAAAAAATTACAATATTATTCAGGGTAGAAACAATGATTTTACGATAATATTCATTGTTACATTAAAAAACATTGTCAAAACATTGTACCTTTTCAAAATTCTACCATGCTGGACAATACAAATACATTGAAAAATATAGTCACATTTAGCCACAGTAATATTTATTGTACATTCCATGTTTTAACAATGATTTCATTGTTTTTGCAATACGATAAAAATGATGTAAATTCATTGTAAAACAGCAAAAATAGAAAAATGCAGCTGTAGCTTCTGGATGGCCTGTATTAATGTTTAATTGAATACAGTAGTCCCCCCCGGATAATGTGGAGTGTGGTATGATCCTTTTAACATTCATTCAAGATATTTTCACGCATGTAACAATTTCACAATAATATGTGACAATTTAATAATTACACGATTGGCACTGGTTCATTTAAGTTCCATATTGTTGAAAAATTATAGTGAAAAAATTACACCATTAAGCACCATTTCAATTGGCACCATTAAGGGGAAATACTGTACCTGATGAAATATAATATTTTACCTTCAACTTATTAATAGTCACACAACGATTTCGATAATTGAAATACAAATCCACAGCAATATCCGTGGCCCAGTGAGTTGGAGCAGATACAACAAAAGAAGAGATTCTCAACAGCCTTCAGTTCGATCCTCAGATCGGAATTACTAAAAAAAAACGCAAAAAGATTCACTTTTCCCACCCCTGGCCACCAATGTTTATTTTAAGATTTTCTTTTTAGGTATCGATAAAGAAGAACTGCATTCACTGTTAATTTTTGTCGAATGCACTCTTAAATTTTACTTATTCCTGACTTACCGACAAACAGTAAAAATACAATAAAAATCATCGTTCGCTATGAAAATTTCCACTGGAAAATCGTGAAAAAAACATTGTTAAGATTCGTAACGACCCCCCTTTTTCATTGTGAATTCGGTAAAAACAATGAAAATCATTGTTACGGACATTAAAAATTAATGTCATATTACTGTAGCGAAAATAGTAAAACACATCTCAAGAATCTTCACCGGCCTCAAAAACACATGCCAAATTTGGTTTCATTTGCTTGATTGATTATCGAGTTATACAGAAATTTGTGTTTCATTTATATAGGAGCCCCCTTTTCAAAAGCGGGGAGGGTTCTCAAACCATCTCAAGAACCTTCACTGGCCTCAAAAATCCCAACATGTAAAATTTGGTTCCATTTGCTTGACTAGTTATCGAGTTATGCAGAAATTTGCGTTTCATTTGTATGGGAGCACCCCTACTTAGAACGAGGGGAGGGGTCTCAAACCATCTCAAGAACCTTCACCGGCCCCAAAAACCCCACGTTTTTAAAATTTTTACGCTGTTCTGTTTATCTGTGTATCATCAAACCAAAAAATTCGGAGTTGAAGTAGTAACATTCATTTTTAATTATATATCACATAACTTTATTTTTCAAAAACATCAACACATGTTGGAGATTAAAATTACTTCTGGGAAGCTGCGATAGAGATTGGCGATGTGATCACCGAGTATGGTCGCTGAGTGATCACTATCTCTTTTTCCACTTCCATTTGAATGATTTCCGAATACTCTCGTGCTGGAGTGCTCTGGTAATGTTGCAATGGTGCGATTCCGGTAAGTGGTGTATTGCTGTACCTGTTTTGATTTTCCAGCAATGGCGTATGAGGTACTTGGGACGTATTTTTCAGCGGTTTCTTGTAAACGTATTACTGCACCAGACCTTGCACATCCATCCGAAAGTCCATTTTATCCTCCGGCTTAAGCTTGCGGACATGCGGAAACAAGCTCTTAAAAAAGGCTGCATCTTCATCGTCGTCGATCGGGCTGGGCTTTCGGCTTGCCTTGCTTTCTAGAAGCTTGAGCTTCCGCGCCTCGATTTCAATGAGCTGCTGCTGAGCAGTTCGCTTGGTGGGTCTGTTCGATGGGTGATGGAAATTGGGCTCACTTATATTGGAGTGATCTGCATACTCCGATGCTCTGGATGCTTCCGGATCCGCAACACCACCAGCAACACTATCCTGTCCCCCAATCTCTTGGCATTCCTGAGTATCATCCTCATTTTCGCCGTCTTTATTATTTCCCCCACCAGCTGCGGAGAGATTTCCACCAGACTTCCGGGGCCGCATTTGGTGCCTGAGGAACAGCATCGACTCGTAGTAGGGCCAGGAAGTGTGGGACTCAAAATTTAGTGGGCCTGCGTCACCGGATTTTCCTTCCGGGACCTTCCGCAACTCCTTTCCGAAGGTATCCCGGAGACTTTTCCACTTTTTTTAGCAGCATCCGCTGAAAAGTAAATACACTGTTTGGATGAGCCATAAAATATTTTTATTTACAACTTACAAGTAACATCCTCTCCCAGCTCAGTGGAAACTTCTCTCCACAGCTTTTCCACAACCGATTCGTTACGATAAAGTTTCGATGTTTTATCCCACAAGGGCTTCTTCGCAAACACGGAATAAATTAAATTTTCCACATCGATTTCCATTTCCGAACACTGTCAGCAAAACAAAACAAACAAAACACTGCCCAGTCGAAGCACCTCTAGCGTTTACACGCGTCAAAACACAACTCGAACTGCTTCGCCGCGTCTGACGGCCCGTTCGCAACGCTTCGCGTCGCGTTCGTTATAGCAGGTAGACGCGATTCGCATACATTTTCATCAAAAGTGCTTTGACGCAAGCAGACGCAAACGCGTTCGCTCTCGCAAACGCATTCACTATGTCATCAGCCTAACTCTTTGAAGTTCGATGTAACTGCGTCACGACTTTCTTCATTGTTATCGAATCATTGACGGCCGAACGCCTGTTTCATCACCGAGAATAAGTGATAGTCGCTAGGGGCGAGGTCTGGGGAGTGAGGAGGATGCGCGAACACAGTTCATTTGAATTTTTTTTTAATTGCTCTTGAGTTACGCGAGCAGACTGGGGCTGCGCATTATCGTGGATGAGGCACACTCCTTTCGTCAATAAACCTGGCCTTTTGTTCTTAATCGTGTTTCCTAATCGGCCCAAAACTTCACAATAGTACGGTGATGAAACAGGCGTTCGGCGGTCAACGATTCGATAACACTGAAGAAATTCGTGACGCAGTTACATCGTACTTCAAAAAGTTGGACGCTACGCACTTCGCGCTCGGAAAATCAAAACTCTTGCCATGCTATGAAAAATGCCTCGAATGTTACGACGATTATGTAGAAAAATAGAAAATAAAACGTAGATTACGAAAATCACCTCGTTTTTTGTCCTAACTTAATTTTTCCGCGATTTCTGAGGCACTGAAACTTATTTTTTGAACGACCCTCGTAGATAGACAAAACACCGAGAAATGGTGAATACAAATGATGAATAGAACAAACTCTAAAATTTAAATAAAAGCAAAACATTAATACAGTACAAACACAAGAAAGATATAAATGTAGATAATAAACACATATCAAATGCTGGTAAGTAACTAAAAAAATAGTGCGATTTCAAGCATGACAATCGAATCCATAAAGAATTCGAATAAAATATTTCAAATTTGATTTCCAAGACAACGGCACAACTAAGATAGAGACAAAAGATGAGAAGGCTTAGTCGCTATTGTTCCGTAAATTGCATCCCAAAAAAAAGGCGTGGCGTCTAGCTCTCTATTCAAAACAAATCGATTCCACGCAGAAAACTTTCATCTCACGTAATGGCACCGTCTGAGAAATCACATTTCCTGAGCAAATATATTATTGTTCGAAGCTATTACAACTTCGATTCCACGATACCTCGCCGCCTCGCCAGCTCTTGGTCCCATTCCGATACACAACCTCTGACATTTTTCAGCCCGCAGCGATGGAAATCACTTCCCGGATCGAATGAATTCGCGGAAATGTAGAGCCCCTTCCCTCGCACACACATTGTCGTGTCTCACGAACGGTGGATCATTCCTGCATCCTGCAACAATGTGTCCTTGCGACGGGGACGCAAAAGACAGCGCAGAACGAAGCAGCGCAGTAACGTGGCTTGTAACTTTAGATTTGATTTAATTTCAATTACGACGATTTTTCCGACGACTTTGTCTTTGGCGCGCTGCTGTCGGTTGTCGGTTAGGGGGAAACATGTTTTCAACTTCGCTTCGGATGATTCCAGTGGTGGAAAGAGGAATGAACTGGCGGAACTCAGTGTTGTTGTTTTTTGTTATTGTTGTGGCAAAGTTTGCTGTCTACGTGGGAATTTCGTACAATGTCTTCCTTCATCAAGTGGTATTTATTTATTTAGTCTTCGGCAGGAAAACCTTATTTTGATTTAACACATAACTTTTCTCATTCTGTTCTGTTTTTGCGTTACGCGCAGTTGTTCCGAACTTGGCGGCTAATTAAAGGTGTCAGGTAATGGATGGAAGTTTATTTAGTTTTGGAAAACAATTAAATCCAATTAGATGACGAGGGGGTGTACCAAGAAACTACGGCAACAATACTGTGCTGGCTCGATAGTGTTCCCCGAGGGAACATCTAAATCGAGCCCACGAACCCAATCGAGGAGAAGGGTTTAATTGAACCAATTTGCTGCCGCCGGCTTCGTTCCACATTCCACCCAAGAAGCCATAATTATTCATCATTTTTTTTCTTCCTTGCGCTAATTATGGCTCCCTTCAGTGTAAAACCGGCGCAGAAATCTAATTAATTATTGAATGCGGATATTTAATGATTGCCATTCATCGATCGTGTCTGAGTCGCGCGCTGTGGCAGGTGGTGTTTTCTCGTCGATGGCTTCGTCAGTTCGAACATGGATTTTCCGATGCAGTTTTCCGTTCGCTACCACCAAGCCAAACTGCGCGGTTTGCAGCTTCTGCAGCAGCGATTCAGGTAAGCGTAGGTGGGACGGGGGTTGCACAAGGGTACCCCCGCAAACCACCGGTGAGCGAGCAAACGAGAGACCGGAATGAAAGAAAAATACAAGCGCAAAACAACTCAAGCTTTTCACCACCTTTTCCCAACCGAATTCATGCAACGGGTGTTTGTTTTTACCTGCATCCTGATTGCTTTTCACTCAGGTGTGTTCCGTGTTTTTTTTTTTTTGCATGTGGTTATTATGTTAAATGATTATGGTTAAATGGAGTCCTTCTAAGGCTCTAGATTGAACAGCACCAGTTATGTTATGTATACATGTTCGAATTTTACCAAGCAGGTGTAGCAGTGGCAGAAAGGTACATTGGTACGGTGTCAATTGACTCAACGGTCAGATCTTTTGAATCTCATTCAGATCGTACTATGTGTTTAAGAGAATTTTGCAAATGCATTTGGGATTTCTGTAGGGCCTTTGAGTGATTCTGATTTTCTGTACTAGTTAGTGAAATATGGTGGCTTGAAACCGTTACAAATATACAATATCACTACATATAGACAAATACAAAAATGTACCGGGAGTTAATCACTCAAAAACCCTTTTACAAGAATTGTCAAAATTCTTTTCATCGACATAACTGTCCTCAATGCTGACCTGGAACTAGCGATCCGCCATTCAATTTTTTCTACAGCGCTAGATTTTGTCAGTTTGTGTCAAATGTGTCATGCGAAAAGTTGAAAAAAATTAAAGAATCGATCTACAATTTTGTATTGCAAGTTGAGCAATTCCACTCCAAATCAGTCGAAAAACATCTGATTTCGACATTACGCTCTCCGATTTTCTTTAAATCTTCTACACAAGGGGGACGTAATCCATAGTCATAAATTTCATTTCCACATGACAAATTTGAATTGCGAATGTTTTATTTTTTTAACTTATTGATTTTTTTTCAAAAAATCATTACTCGAAATCCAGATGTTTGATAGCAACATGATGTGCAGCAAAGTCGTTGAAAATTTAATGTTGTGAAATGAACTAACGGGTGTTAGATAAAAAATGAGAGTTTTTTCAATACCTTTCAGTAACTCAAATAAAGAGCGTAAAATTTTCTTTCTCCAAGAAAATTGCTCTTTGGGCTCCCTAGAAACAGTAGGCGTGTTTGGTTTTGCTAGTTTGAATTTAGTCAAAGCAAAGATGGCGTCGAAACAGCACGTGCTCCGCGAACGCATTGTACGGTTCTACGAAACGAATTTCCAGCAAGGAAAAAAGTTCACGGTGGTACATTTTAAGGAAGACAATGTACCTGTCAGTACGGTATATCGTATCTTGGGTTCCCTGAACGTAGAGCGGATGGTCGGAAGTGGTCGTCCGGTGACGATAATGACGAAGCAGAGGAAGACATCGTTAAAGAAGCTGTTTGAAAACAAGGACGCAACCAGCCTGCGTGACGCCGGTCGGAAATATGGCTGCTCCCACATATTGATCCATCGGACCCTCAAGATGGAAGGAATCGTCTGCAGGAAGAAGACGAGGTCACCGGAGTACACGGAGGAGCAGATTGAGACGGTTAAATCACAGTGTCGGTGGATGACCAAAAAATACCGCGGGCCGTCTTTCGTTCTGGACGACGAGAGCTATTTTCCGCTGTCCAAAACGCATATTTCAGGAAATGATAATTACTACTCCAGCGACAAGTCATCCACACCGCCTGAAGTGAAATACAAGTTCAAGCACAAGCTTGAAAAAAAAGGTTATGTTGTACATCGCCATTTCCGACCGGGGCATTTCAAAGCCTTGGTTTAAGCCGAGCGGTCTGGCAATCAACCAACAAATCTATCGAGAAGAGTGCCTCGAGAAAATCCTGCTGCCGTTCCTGAACGAGCATCACGCGGATGGGAAGTACGACTTCTGGCCGGACAAGGCGTCTTCCCATTACGCCAAGGAGACGCTGGCGTATCTTTAGGAGAAAAAGATACCGTTCGCGCCGAAAGATCGTAACCCAACAAACTTGCCCCAGTGCCGCCCAATAAAGGATTTCTTTGGCTCACTCAGTGCCCTAGTGTATAAAAACAATTGGAGGGCCAAGGACACGAAGCAACTGACTACAAGAATCCGGAATTGTATCCGGAAAATGGACGTAAGTGCCGTACAACGTTCTTGTGAGAGCATCGCGACAAAGTTGCGCCGAACAGCAGACCACGGCCCTTATTCAAACATTCACTGACATTTTTTTGAAGAAAATGCATTATGTTATTAAGAAAAAAATACTAAAATAGATGAAAAAAAAATATTTTTATATGTGATTGAAAAAAAATCTCATTTTTTATTTAACACCCGTTATTCAGGTGAAATACAATTTTATATACACCCGGGGTTTCCACTCAATTTCCATATTTGAATTCCCCCATTTTTCCCGACTTTTCCCGCACGATTTCACGAAATTACGGATTCTCAAAAATAAAAATTTAATAATATTGTATCATTAGTTTTATTATTTTTGAAAGCCGAATTGCGAAAAATATTTCGCATGTCTGCATGTGACGAAAAAAAATGGACGGTTCAGCAACAGATTTTGGGTTAGATGTAGGGTTCAGGAGATACGGACGAGATTGCTTCTGGAATATATGTATCTAAGAACTGAAGCGCTTTGAGATGAATTGAATTGAGTGAATATGAACCGTGAGTTTCGATATCAATCCCTCCTCTTAAAACTGAGAAAATTAAATCGTTCAAGGGGTTAAAGTTATAATCGGAACTCAATCATTCCATTAACTATCGCAAATAAAATTACACAGAACACCTTTCTTCATAAAATAACGCTGGACAAAAATGCTTAGCAGGAATAGCAAATGAGACATTATGAAGTAAATAACACGAAGTAAGTGGCACTTTTTCAATGATTCTGAATCCTCCTGAATGACTCCTTTTTCTCTGAAATGCGTCCCATTTTTTACTCCAGAACCATGATTTATTTTAAGAACTTGTTTCGGCCCGTACATTGAATCTACATTTCGACTATCAACCATTATTTTTTCAAAGATACGAATGTTTCTATTGGATACCATAAGAAAACCATAAGAGAAAAGAATGTAAATTGATACACTATGATCAGAAAGTACCGTTTTTTTTATTTGAATACCGTGCATGCCGGAACCGGTTATTAGTTTTTCTTATGTTGGTACGACCTTAAGACGCACATCTGTTAGGTTTCAGTGCTATCCAATCATTAGTGTCTACCGACAACTCAGAGATTTTGCATGATGATAACGCGCCATCGCACCGTGCTCGAATTGTACTGAATTATTTGACCAAACATCAAGTAAATACCATCGAACAAGCACCGTATTCACATGATATGGTCCCGTGCAACTTTTTTGTTTGTTCTCCTGGTTGAAGTTGCCGCTTCGTGGAAAGAGATTTCAGTCGATCAAGATGATTAAAGAGAATGCTACGAGGGAACTAAAGGCCATCCCGGCCTACCAGGAATGCATGGAGGACTGGGTCAAGCGTTGGCACATGTGTGTTGCTTGAGATGGATCATAAAGGAAAGGAAAGGGGTGTAAATGACTTGATCGCTTTCTGTAATCCAACTTTCTCTCTAGTTATTATCTCAACTAATCCATGGAATACCAGATCACCTACGCTCCAATGTTATTCCGTCGATATTTTCGGAAAAATTGGAAAGTTGGATCTGATAAAATGTTCTTTACTGACGGTTCATACATAAACGGGTCCACTGGCTTCGGCATCTTCAATGAAAATTCCAGTGCCTCTTTCAAACTCAAAGATCCTTGTTCCGTGTATGTCGCAGAAATGGGTGCGATATACTATGCTCTAGGGATCATTGAAACACTGCCCATCGACCATTATTTTATTTTTTCAGACAGTCTCAGCTCAATAGAGGCAATCCGCTCAATGAAAGTTGATAAACGCTCATCTTATTTCCTAACAAGAATAAGACATCTATTGAGTGTTTTGGTCGAAAAATTATTCAAGATTACCTTAGCATGGGTTCCCTCTCATTGCTCGATTCCGGGGAATGAGAAAGCGGACTCGCTAGCTAAGGTGGGCGCTTCAGAAGGCACACTTTTTGAAAGGCTAATTGCCTATAATGAATTTTTTCACATTCCTCGTCAGGACACACTCGTTAGTTGGCAGCGCATGTGGAGTGAAGATGAGTTCGGTCGTTGGTTACACACGATTATCCCTAAGGTCTCGACGAGTGCATGGTTCAAGGGATTGAATGTAGGTTGTGATTTCATTCGCGTGATATCTCGGCTTATGTCCAATCACTACAACCTAAACGCGCATCTCTATCGCATTGGGCTCGCAGCAAACAATCTTTGTGATTGTGGCGATGGCTACCACGACATCGAGCATGTTGTCTGGTCGTGTATCCGGTTCCACGCTGCTCGCTCTCAGCTCTCTAGAGCACTGAGAGCAAAAGGCAGACAATCGGATATCCCCGTCCGGGATATCTTAGGTAGCCGGGATCCTGATCTTCTGCTTCATCTATACCTGTTCCTCAGAAACGCCGATGTCAACGTTTAATGATGTTTCCTTCGTTGTGTCCCCGTTTCATATCCCTCCTATCCGATCTATAAACTTTTACTTAGTCGCAATACATACACACACTCTTTACAGATACACGGGCCAAAGGTTGTGCAGTTCACTGATCATTCAACAAGAGCCAAAGGTTGTACCGCTCATGACAACTCTACACGAACTGATGATTGCGCCGGCTAGTGACCATTCTATCCTGGATTCCTCGAGTCGAGAAAGACGCACCACGCTAGATATGGGGTACAGACTAGGGAGCGTTGCTGATTAATGGTCAGCTGCATCCCAATAGGAAGTAGCCCGTGTCGGGCACACGTATAGAGCATCGAAGACTGCAACATACCAATTATGAGAACACTTGTAATACTAACCTCGAGCCAACCGCGAGTAATCGGTTACATATTACTAACATAGTTGTAAGACAAAAATTGTCAAAATATTGGACTCCCGGCCCCGTCAGGCTAACGCCACATGTGCCTTAATAAAAAATATATTTTGGGAAAAAAAAATAATTATCTCAACTGCAAAAACGGGGAGGGGGTTTTGAGTTTGCTATAGAATCCGACAGATCTGGTTCTCACATATCTTCCAGATTATCAAATACAGCTGGGAATGTGTTTGCAGCTAAGTCGATGTAGGAAAATGGATGACGTCACTTACACTTAAACCCCCAACCCCACATTTTGAAGGAGACAACATAAGTTTGCCTGATATTTAAATCTATTTTGTTTTATTTAAAAAATCCCGGTACATTCTGATCATAGGATAGTATTATATGTTTGAGCGTTATTGCAAATCAAGTTCAACTTTCAACACTTTCTAATTTGCTGGGTCTTAAAGGCTGCTGGGCGTCAGCTAACATCTTCATTTTTAAACGTTCCTTCGCTTCCAATTTCCAAACAAATTTTGTTGGAAACATGAGTTCTTCATCTTCGTACACCGGAGAGAGAGAATTTTTGTATCTCGTGCGACATTTTCATACGCTAACATACAGTATCATTTTAGATCGCAAAAAAAAAACACTGAGCAAAAAAATCCCGACTTCATGAAGCATTTTCCGACTTTTTCCCGCATTTTTCCCGATGGATTTTGATTCCCGACTTTTTCCCGCATTTCCCGCTTTTCCCGAATGGGTGGCCACCCTGTACACCGTTACAAATCTTACTCAAAATGTGATTGTAGAGAACTCTTCCTGTTTAGCCAAATTTGACGTATAGTAGTGCCGTGTCGGATTCACCAAAATGGAGAAAAGATTTAAGATAAGATTTTTTTAATTTATAGATTTCAGTACTTTTTCGATAGAAAGTACGATGTAGGACGACTTAAACAATATATATATATATATATATATATATATATATATATATATATATATATATAAAAATAAAATCTACTAATTGTTCTAGAAGACGAAACTAACCTTTTTCATGATGTTTCTCCTCGTACCGTTGATTAAAGTTTGGTTCATTTAGTATCCGGAATCTCGAAACAGTTGTATTTCGCGATTGATTAAAGGTAGAAAACGAGCTTTAGTAACAAAATACAGATAATTTATTGTTCTTTCAGAAAAAAATATTCAAAAATTATTCCTTCAAGTCACTAATGGGCATAATTAACCATTAATTAAAAATGTTGTCGTACCAAACGATCTCCTTGCATAATTTATACTTAGAAAAGGTAAAAAACTGAACAATACAATAAAAGAATAATATAAAAACATAGGATGAAAAAATTTCAAAATAGATTTATTCTCGTCTTCGTATCATTTCGTAAATGAAAAAGCACACTATCATAGACAAACAAGAGTTCCTCAACTGTTCTGTTTATTTATTCTGCTTTGCCATAGTAATGGATTTATGTCATAAATTCAGTGTTAGACAAACCAGTACAGTATGTGATGATTGTACCATGACAGACATGTGCGAGGTATTAGGGAAAACAATGTTGATTTGTCCGATGTTGTGTGTTTTTCCGCAACTGGTAAACGCAAATCGATTTTTCTTCATGAAAATCACATATAATCTAGACGAGTATGGGTTTGTTGAAAAGCTCCAAGTGTCTAGTTGCTAATAATACCATAAGGCGTTCAAATTATTACAATTTTTTATGGTTTTGAACGTTTTTCTTCCAAGAGAAATTATGACCATGGTTTATTCTCTACTGATTATGAATTGTGTGAAAAATGATCATGGTTTGTCTAGTTTTAAAAATCCCCATGAAAAAATTCGAATTTTCAAGTAGATGTTGCATTTCTCATTGCTTGATTTTACTGTCATCATATTGATCCATTCATAATATAGGATTCCTTCAGAACATTGCATTTTGTTGGGCCTTTTTAATGGTGAACAACACTCAACACAGAGAATCTTCATTTCTGCTTCGCGCGAAGGACAACAAACAAAAAAGGTCGTGATTTCATTCTCGTGATATCTCGGCTTATGTCCAATCACTACAACCTAAACGCGCATCTCTATCGCATTGGGCTCGCAGCAAACAATCTTTGTGATTGTGGCGATGGCTACCACGACATCGAGCATGTTGTCTGGTCGTGTATCCGGTTCCATGCTGCTCGCTCTCAGCTCTCTAGAGCACTGAGAGCACAAGGCAGACAATCGGATATCCCCGTCCGGGATATCTTAGGTAGCCGGGATCCTGATCTTCTGCTTCATCTATACCTGTTCCTCAGAAACGCCAATGTCAACGTTTAATGATGTTTCCTTCGTTGTGTCCCTGTTTCATATCCCTCCTATCCGATCTATAAACTTTTACTTAGTCGCGGCAATACATACACACACTCTTTACAGATACACGGGCCAAAGATTATGCAGTCCACTAATCATTCAACAAGAGCCAAAGGTTGTACCGCTCATGACAACTCTACACGAGCTGATGATTGCGCCGGCTAGTGACCATTCCTGGATATCCTGGATTCCTCGAGTCGAGAAAGACGCACCACGCTAGATATGGGGTACAGACTAGGGGGTGTTACTGATTAATGGTCAGCTGCATCACAATAGGAAGTATCCCGTGTCGGGCACACGTACGGAGCATCGAAGACTGCGACATACCAATTATGAGAACACTTGTAATACTAACCTCGAGTCAACCGCGAGTAATCGGTTACATATTACTAACATAGTCTAAGCAAACATTGTCAAAGTATTGAACTCCCGGCCCCGTTAGGCTGACGCCATATGAGCCTTAATAAAATATATATTTTGGATAAAAAAAAACAAACAAAAAACAAAGAAACTGCAGCGCGCCAAGCGGCTGCGATAGTAACCTTGTGGACAAACCAACATCAGTGCATCGGACAAACCATAATCAGAATGGAGGTCATCGAGATGTATTGATTAGAAATTTCCCTGATTTTTTCAGTTAGAAACAATCTTTTGAAAATTTTTTTGATGACCCTTGTACACACTTGTCATTTCTTGTGTTTCGAATCACCCCAAAGCTGCGGAAGTCACTTTGCTGTCAAAACAAACAATTAAATAGAACCGGTCAGCCAACAGGAGTTAGTCCGTGTAATATTTCGCTAGCGGAATTTAAGTGTTTTAGTCGAAAAAATTTTAAACCTACGATATTATTTTATATCGTTGTGCAGTGTATTTTGCGAGACGGTAGGTGGTTTTGCTGCTTATCGATGCTCGAAAACTTTGTTTTGGAATTTCGATCCATTCGGGGTAACACCGACACCTTCAGTCAGGGTAAAATCGACATCTGGTTTGGGTTTCAATGACCGGAGAAATGCGTTCTCACTTTTTGAGCAGAGCTCATTGTATCCATTCGTCAACGCTCATCGGCACATGTCCCGTGAATGCTCACCTAAGCTGGGATCCAAACTCTCGTGTGTACTTCGGACCAGGAGCAGGAATTCTTCCATCAGCTGCTTGATCTTGCGAACCATCTGGCTTTTGAATTGGCCAGAAAAAAAAAAACAACGTGAAACATTCAATCCAATCGTTTCAATACAAAAACAGTGCTTCCCAGACATTTTGGCTCGTACCCTGATTTTTTAAGTTTTTTGACGTAGGATTACGTCTTTCGGGAACATATTGGGGTACAAATTGGAAATCGAAAATCGAGCACATCGTGAAAGTTGTCCAATTTCAAACGCTTATTGCTCAGTCATTTCATGATGGATTGATGAGATTTTTCCGTCAATCTATTTCGGCACTCCATAACAATTTTTAAAAAAATATTTTTATATAAATATTGGATCAAATAATATATGTCATGAAACTAACTATCGAATAATTGGAAAATCTCAACCCCTATCCTAACGGAAATACCCACCTCTGATTGGTCCATATTGACGACACATGCGGCGGCTCATGTACTTACAATTATTGGTCAGTTATTTCCTGATGGATTTACGAGATATTTGCATCAATCGATCTGAGCACTTCATAACAGTTCATTACAATTGATAAAATAATATATCATATGAAACTAACTAGCAAACAATCAAAAAATCTCCAAACGGAAATACCTCGTTCTGATTGGTCGAAATTGAAGATACGGAGAAATCGACACATCAAAGTAGAGGGAACTTTTGTTCTCACCGAAGTGTATTCCCTAACAGAGACATCAAAACCAAGCTGTCTGGGGGAAATCGGCATTGCAATTACATGAAAGTGGGGGGAGCTTTTGTTTCCACTGAAATGTATTCACTAACAGAGATTTCAAATCCAAGGTGTCTGGGGGAAATCAGCATATAGATACCCTCGTGATCGATAGTTTAACTAACGGCGTGCACAAATGAATAGTGCTCATTGTAACTAGCGTGGGAAATGCTGATTGCATACGTGCTGGCGAATTAGTAGGGAGCGATGAATTAGTGCTTTTGTTTTATTTTCGTTCCAATAAGAATCTTTCGGTGGATTTATTGAAGAATGCTATTTCAATGAACTGAATAGAACTTATGTTTGATAGAATATGAATCAAATTCAAATTTGAAACTTTTATGTTGGTTGCTTCGTCAAATTTCATATCAATGACCGATATCAATGTCCAATTGAAATTCGCATTGAGGCATGTAGCATCGTGTTCCGTTGAGTTTAAAGCGAAAATGGAAATGGGTTGAGTAAACACTCAGAAAGTAAAAATTATAAATCAAATTACCTTTTCCATTTCAAATATATTTTCTCTCTAATAAAATAATACTTTTTTCAGGTGAGAAAACTTGATAATTGTGTTCGATAATGATAATTATCTTATATTACATTGATAAGTTTTTCTTTCCTTTATTTCATCCATACATAATTCAGGAGCCAGCTCGTCCAGGGCCAGAGAGAGCGGCTTTCATCATATCTCATTCCATTTAGGCATCTTCTATCGTGATATGCACCATAAAATGACTAATCATCTTTCTATCATTATCACTCGGTTATGGACATTGATGGAGTGAACCAAGAATATCTAACAACCAAACAGAACGGCCCGTTTCAGGGCCACCAAACCACTATGGAAGAGTTTAACAATGTAATTCTTCAAACACATCCAAAATCAGCACATAACAGATAATCTAACGGAATCCTACGTCAACTATGCGGTCGTGTCTCGGACTCAACCCTCCTGTGATTTTTTATTTTATTACAATAAAAAGGATCCGTATTATGTATGGTTGAAAACGAGAACTGTCTGAATAGCCTACATGGAAAGCTCTCCGGTTTTCCCTTGTATATTGATTGCTCTTTCTTCCGTTTATTATTTACTAGCTGACCCGACGAACTTCGTCCCGCCCAAAATAGATTTTTTTGATTTGAATACTTTCAAACATCCACGTTTTTTTTGCTAAGTGAACGTTAGTGAGTCCAATCACTGAACTCTTCATTGATTGATTACCCTTTGACCCTTTACAATTTCCTTTTACTATAAATTGTCTAGCACTTCTACAAAAATTCGTCCTTATAATATAAAATTATTTTCAGACATAATTCTCGTTCAAGAGATAACATGTTTTTCGTTGCATGGAATACATGTTTGATACAGAGAATATTGCAAAATAAAGACAGCTCAAATCGGACCACTTCTTCAACGGGTTTAGTGCACACCATCCATTTTTGTTTATATAGATAGAAGATATAGGAAAGCGTTATTCCGTCTGAAAATCCTTTTCCACTTTTGAACAAAAATCAATTTCGTTAGCGCCAACATCAATTGCACTAACAACGCTTAGCTAATTGTAGAACATATGGGAATTCAATTTTCGAAATTTTCCGATTTTTCTCTCCACTATATTTATCTACGGATCAAGACGTAGAGACGAATACAACGAAATATAGATGACTCAAATTGAACCATTCCTTCCTCGGGTTTTGCGCTTACCAACACATTTGGCGTTCCATTTTTATTTATAGAATATAAGATATGGCGTTATTTCGCCTGAAAATCCACTCCACTTACGAACAAAGATCAATTTCGATAGCGCAAATATCGAATGGACTAACAACGCTTATTAAAGGGTGTGTCACATCAAATTGCATCACGGAAAAAACGCTGTAGAAATTTAATTTTTAGGAATTATATCTTCAGCTTTCGCTTATAATCAGATAAGAGTGTATAAATCACGTTGGCCATGCTCCACTGTCAATTTTTCGTAAATTTGGAAAAATATCGTCGAACGAAAAAGAGCGTCGTGAATTAATGCTGCGCACTCATTTCGAGAATCCGGAGTTGTCACATCGGGACATCGGTAAGATGCTGGGAATCGTCCAATCCACGGTCAGCAGAGTACTAAAACGATACTTCGAGAACCTAACCATCGACCGGAAGGTGAAGAACGGCAAAAATGGATGCTCCGTCAGTGAAAAAGATCACAAGCGCGTAGTTAAGCAGTTTAGACGTGATCCGAGAAGTTCGGTCCGGGATGTCGCCAATAAGCTGAATTTGTGAAGTTCATTCGTTCAGCGGACCAAACAGCGGGAGGGCCTGCGTACATACAAGGTTCAGAAGGCTCCTAACCGCGACGAAAGGCAAAACATGGTGGGGAAGACGCGAGCCCGGAAGCTGTACACCGAAATGCGGACGAAGCCGCATTGCCTGGTAATGGACGACGAAACCTACCTCAAAGCGGACTTTCGTCAGCTGCCGGGCCTGTTATTCTTCTCCACAGAGGACAAATTCAGCGTTCCGGAGGATATTCGCAAGCAGAAACTATCCAAGTTTTCCAAAAAGTACATGGTGTGGCAAGCGATCTGCTCTTGTGGAAAGCGGAGCGCCCCCTTCGTGATGACCGGCACGGTAAACGGGCAGGTTTACCTTAAGGAGTGCCTACAGAAGCGTTTACTACCGCTATTGAAGCAGCACGAGGGCCCGACCATCTTCTGGCCGGATCTCGCTTCGTGCCACTATTCAAAGGACGTGTTGGAGTGGTACGAAGCCAACGGGGTCACCTTCGTGCCAAAGGAAATGAACCCGCCCAACGCGCCGGAGCTTCGCCCAATAGAGAAATATTGGGCGGTTATGAAGCAGGCCTTCCGGAAGAACCCAAAAGTTGTCAAATCGGAGGCGGACTTCAAGAGAAAATGGATTTCTGTTCAAAAAAAACTACAACCTGACGTTGTACAGAACCTTATGGACGGGGTAAAGAGGAAGGTGCGAGCATACGGGCTTGGGCTCGAAGTATGAATAAAAAGAAAATGCCAAAAGTTGTTTAATAGTTTTTATTTTACTGTCTAAAATTTTCAAAAGGATCGGTCTACTGGGCGAATTTCTACAGCGTTTTTTCCGTGATGCAATTTGATGTGAAACACCCTTTATGATGTAATTTTCGAACATGTGGGAATCCACTATATTGATCTACGGGAAGAGACGAATACAACAAAACACAGAAGGCTAAAATCGGACCATCCCTTCTTCGGGTTTTCCGCTTACCAACAGATTTTGCCTTACATTTTTATTTATATAGATTATTACGTATTACTATTTATTTGAATGCTTAAAACACGTAGTGCGTTTATTCCACCTGAAAATCTATTATGTTTTCCCCTTCACAATGACAGAAAATGAAACCGTCAACGCCAATTGAATGAATGAACATTGAGGATAATTTTGCGAGATCTTTTTTTTCCCCTTATGGATTACAGAGTTATAGATATTAGTAGATTTTATTTGTAAAGTATATAATTATAAATAATACAAAAAACGTAAAAAATTTATGACATTTATTGTCGTAGTCATAGTATCACGAACCACAATACCAAAATGCATAGTTGTGGAAATGCCTAAAAAAGGACAAGTGAAAGTATGCTGAAGTATAAAACAAAGTAATAAAAGTAATAAAACAAAGATTTTCAATTGACTGGGTACGGAAATAATGTGATGAATATCAGCCACTAAGAATTATGTACAACTGACAAAAGAAGATAAAGGTTCCCTTATGTTTTCGCAGCAAATTCGTGCCGCCTTTGATGATGAATAAATTGAGACATTGATCAAGAGTAATCCTCAGTATACGATGAATAAATTGGCAAATTCAATACAGCTATCTAAATCCACCGTTGATGAGCATCTGTTGAAGCTTGGTTATGTATTTTGAGATGATATGTGGGTTCCACATAATTTAAATGAAATGCCTTCAATGGATTATATTATATTTCATTCTGCGACTCGGTTTATAAATGTAACGAAAATGTCGTTTTGAAGCAAATCGTCTACGTGATGACGTCGCCTTTCCATCGGGCCAACGCCAAACTGCATGTCTTGATAAATTACACAATAAATTATTTTGGAGTCATGGTAGGAGATCCTATATCACCAGCTATCAAACTAACCGGTTATTACACCCTCAGATTATCACAGGTTCAGGTCTCCACAAAGTTTATTCAAGGGCAAGAACTTTATATGCTGTCCCAAATACTTTGAATAGTTTCGACGAGAAAGTGAACATGATCTAGTAGGATAGAATTTTAAAGCTGTATGAAACATGGCGAAAGATTGTGGAACTAAACCGTCTTCCAAGTCAAAATTACCACTTTTAAACCGTGCAAACCACGTCTGACACGATCGCTCAGTTGGAGCATGGTCACCATAATCTTCCACCAAAATGCGACGACTTTCCGCAGCTTTTTCCTCATATTGAAGTAAGTAACACTCCCCGCAAAACACTCTCGTTGGTACGAAGTTCGACATATTCGAAGTGGCAAAAAACTATGTTGTTTTTCGCTTTTGACATATACTGAAAAAGACGCGCAATGACAGTAGCTTTCCAACGAATGTCTGGAAATTTGATTCACTGGAATAATAATCAAGTTAAGTCATCTGTTGTAAACCCTAAGAAACTTACCGGTACACCTTTAAAACATGTGAATTCGTAAAAATATCCCATAAAACTACTGTAAATCATCAAAAAGACAATTTTATTTATATGTTTTGAAGCTTTTGAATACCTGATGTGTCTAGAGCATTCAAAAAAGTAGACAAACCAAGATCATATTTTCGACTGGACAAACCAACATTGTTTACTTCAGAACGAATCGCAAAGCAATTAAATAAATGAATATTCACTAAAAAGAGAAACAACAGCCTTGAAAGAATTAAGATACGGATTTGAAACTCACAACGTTTCGTACTTTCGGTGTCATTTGGTGGAGCCAGTGACGCTGTCGAACGCAGCTGATCTACCCAGAATTCTACCCGGAAGAAAACTGACTGACTTTCCGCCCAAGTTCATTGCTCGGGACAAAGATACATTTCAGCAGAACGGTGGTTTGACTTCGTCGCATGGCAGTGCCAAATCTGGTTATGGCTTAGTGTGCCAAATCCGCTCCCTGCGAACCGGAGCAACTTTAATAACCAACATCCGATGCCATAGCAGGTAAGGGGAAAAGGAGGCGAAATGAGCCGGGGGCGGGGATTTCGGATTGCCATATCATGAGCTCGCGACTCATCAAACAATGCGTGACAGCAGACGCAGCAGTCGGTAGAGAAGGAAAAACACACAAAAAGCTTTGAGCTTGGAAAGAATAAGCCGGAAAGTACAAGAGCGCAAAAAGCTGAGGGGGATTTGTTGTGCTCCTTTCGCCGAATTAAGCGCTGAGTGGATGGTGTGTGGGTGGATTTGGCGTTTCGCTTCGCCGAACTGTGGCGGACTTTCCGTAATGAAATTCGATGGAAATGTAACAGCTGGTTGCCGATGGCGTGGAAAGATATGGAAATGATTTGGGTTGACGGTTGTGTTGCGTTATTTCGGTCGTTTGATGGTTTGTATTCGGTTTTTAGCGAAGAAAGAGAGCGCAAGATCTGATCAAAGCACAGCGGTATTCTTGTGTGTATGCCATAATTACAGGACTTATAAAGTGATTTCTGTCGTTTTGATTTAATTACTTTATTCGATGGAACTACATTCATGGAAACCTTTGAAATTACTCCCGGGAAACTCCCGCTGCTCGGAGTCAACTTCAATACAGCGAAAGGAAGAAAAAGGAAGAAATCTGATTCCTTCACCGCGTCACCTCTGACAACTGCAACTCCCACCGTCGCTCACGGCAAAGGCGAGTCGGCAGCCAACTGCTCAGTTTCCAGCGGTAACAAATCAATTTCCTCGCAGTTCATTTTTTAGCACCTTTCACTCACCGTGCGAGAGCCGAGAGTCACCGGCACTGGGTAAGGAGGTAAATTCCGGAAGCAGATTTATTGCCCCCGAAGAAAAGACTGCCGCTCGTGATGAAAAGGTGAATAAAGCTCACCTGATTGCTTGTATTTTTCCCGCAGCGTTCGCACTGCCGAGGTGATAGCATCCCTCATCCGTCTCGCGAGAAAGGGATTTTCCCCGCTGCAAACAAAGACGTCAGTCAGCGCCAAGGCAGCTCGGCTGAAGGTATTACTAATGATTCGTTTCTTGGCTGGCGCTTTTCATCCCCGGAGCAATTCCGTTCTCTCGGTTCACTTTCTTCGGTGCATTCTCACTTCCGGTGGATGTGTTGAGACGGGATAAATAAAATGCTATTATTAACTTTTTTTTCACACCACCACACCTAAATCACTCCACCTCCTGGGTAAGAAGTGTGATGAATCAACGGAACAAAACCGCCAAGAAAGCGCGCTGAAAAATCTATGCAATTTACAATCCAACCTCGGAGGGCGCTCTCTGGAGGTCGTCTCTGGAGGCAGAACGGAAACATAACCCAGAAAAAAATTGGTCCGGGTTAGAACTTCTTGCGAAACGCCACCACCTCTTCCAAAAAATAGCGACATTTATCAAATGAATTACTTGGCGTTTTTGGGTTTGCCGTCGCCGGGAGAGATGTACTTTTCTACATGTACTCACGTAATTTCGCGCGCTTTGTGGCTTCTCGCTTTTGCGACGGAAATCGTGAAACTGTGGAAAAGTGGCTTCGCCTGGGTTTGATGGAAGAGCACCATCGCCAGCGAGGGAAAAGAGGAAGAACAAAAAGGGAAACCTATTCCCATCGTCACGCTCCTGCAATCTAGCGTCACTTCAAGTCAGTCCGCCACTTTGCCTGCCACAACCACGCTCGAGAAAACTGTGTCGATGAGTTGCCGAGAGGAGGAGGAGGGGTCAGGCCCGGGTTCCGTAATAAATTGTTGCAATGTGTAATCAGTGTGGGAGGAGCATATGGGTGGTGAAAAATACTATGCAATTTGGCATGGGGAACTTTGAAAGCTGTGGGAAATTTTACCGAAATATATGTGTCTATCATTTGCTATTTTATAATCGCAATGATTGCTATTTTTGTTCGGGAAGATTGTTTTGAAACTTATCTCTGAATCTGTTTGTTTTTATTGTAGGGTTCCGGTTCAAGAGTTTTTCATTTCCTAATTGGTCTTTTTCAAGGCCTGAAACCTGAAACCTAAAAAAAAACGTTAATTGGAAAATCCGCTTGAATAAAACTTCGTAAAAAATTGCAATAAAAAACCTGGATGTAATTGTTATTTAAAAGTCTTTTTCTTGTTTTCACTTTTTATTGTTTTTTTTCTCTTATGTCAAATTGTCATCTTCTCCTGATATTTATTTTTGATTCCAAATTTTTCTATGAATTTCTGATCATTTGATTTGAATTCCATTACGGATTCTAAATAGTCGTTTCAACGTTCTATTACTAATTTAAAGGGTGTGTCACATCAAATTGCATCACGGAAAAAACGCTGTAGAATTTCGCCCAGTAGACCGATCCTTTTGAAAATTTTAGACAGTAAAATAAAAACTATTAAACAACTTTTGGCATTTTCTTTTTATTCATACTTCGAGCCCAAGCCCGTATGCTCGCACCTTCCTCTTTACCCCGTCCATAAGGTTCTGTACAACGTCAGGTTGTAGTTTTTTTTGAACAGAAATCCATTTTCTCTTGAAGTCCGGCTCCGATTTGACAACTTTTGGGTTCTTCCGGAGGGCCTGCTTCATAATCGTCCAATATTTCTCTATTGGGCGAAGCTCCGGCGCGTTGGGCGGGTGCATTTCCTTTGGCACGAAGGTGACCCCGTTGGCTTCGTACCACTCCAACACGTCCTTTGAATAGTGGCACGAAGCGAGATCCGGCCAGAAGATAGTCGGGCCCTCGTGCTGCTTCAATAGTGGTAGTAAGCGCTTCTGTAGGCACTCCTTAAGGTAAACCTGCCCGTTTACCGTGCCGGTCATCACGAAGGGGGCGCTCCGCTTTCCGCAAGAGCAGATCGCTTGCCACACCATGTTCTTTTTGGCAAACTTGGATAGTTTCTGCTTGCGAATCTCCTCCGGAACGCTGAATTTGTCCTCTGCGGAGAAGAACAACAGGCCCGGCAGCTGACGAAAGACCGCTTTGACGTAGGTTTCGTCGTCCATTACCAGGCAATGCGGCTTCGTCAGCATTTCGGTGTACAGCTTCCGGGCTCGCGTCTTCCCCACCATGTTTTGCCTTTCGTCGCGGTTAGGATCCTTCTGAACCTTGTATGTACGCAGGCCCTCCCGCTGCTTGGTCCGCTAGACGAATGAACTTGACAAATTCAGCTTATTGGCGACATCCCGGACCGAACTTCTCGGATCACGTCTAAACTGCTTAACTACGCGCTTGTGATCTTTTTCACTGACGGAGCATCCATTTTTGCCGTTCTTCACCTTCCGGTCGATGGTTAGGTTCTCGAAGTATCGTTTTAGTACTCTGCTGACCGTGGATTGGACGATTCCCAGCATCTTACCGATGTCCCGATGTGACAACTCCGGATTCTCGAAATGAGTGCACAGGATTAATTCACGACGCTCTTTTTCGTTCGAAGACATTTTTCCAAATTTACGAAAAATTGACAGTGAAGCATGGCTAACGTGATCTATACACTCTTATCTGATTATAAGCGAAAGCTGAAGATATAATTCCTAAAAATTAAATTTCTACAGCGTTTTTTCCGTGATGCAATTTGATGTGACACACCCTTTATGTTTTTTTTGTGTTTTAAATCCGAACTATATAATTTCTATTTTGAATAGAAATTATATTTTTTCCGTTTTCCAAAGCATTTCTGTTAATTTCAATGGAATTTTCTTTGTTAGTTTTTTTAACCAGACATTTTTTACCCTTTTTTACTCAAAACAGTTTCTGAATCATCTTTATCATATTTTCCTGAATCGGGTTTATCTCATGTGTCTGGATTCTTTTGCCTAAATTCTATCAATATTTTAAATCTATATTTTCATATTATATCGCGATTTCATGTTTTACAATCAGAATACCTGTTTTGAATTTGTTTTTGATATTGTTTTTGTAAATCTTTTTTTTTCCATTTTTCTCGCCTAATACTTTTCTATATTTTTTTCAATCATTTAAATTTTTTTCATTTGTTTTAACTGTTTCCTTAACCATTTTGTTAATGCTGGAAAAGCTGGATTTTTTTACGAAAGCTTTTGATGTTATTATGATAACTGGCGTTAAAGAACCACTAATATTCATGATTTTTTTATCTTCCATTTTACGGGAAATGACGAAAAATCGTCAAACAAAAAAAAAAAAATGACCAAAACCTGCATTTTTGTTTCTGTAGGATGTTCAAGCCAATGTTTTTTTTTAACATCACAATGTGTGTTCTTTTATCAAAGTAATACTGTAGAGAAGTTTACATTTTGTCGTTGGATTTTTCGAACAGCTGGTCGTTAATGAGTTAATCCTTTACATCCTCACCATATTTCATGAAGGGCTAACAATCATTTGTTCGGACTTTTTTTCCTAAATTCTTCAACTATTTATTCCAATTGATTTTTTAACAAACATTATTTTCGTTATTTCAATTATGGGATTTCTTTTCCATGATCAAATTGGATAGAGATATTTTTTTTTCTGAATTATGACCTTCCGTTTTGAAATCTAAATAATTCGTTGAAATTGTTAAATATTCCAAATTATTAAAATCAATTTTCATTTCTTTCGGTTCTCTACTTCATTAACATTAGAATTAATGAAAAATGTTTATATATACTTTTTACAATACAGACAGAAGTTTGGCTCCTTTAAACTTATGTAACTGAGCCTGTAAAAATAAACGATTTAATAATAATAATTTTCATTTCTTATTTTTCCTTTTTTGAATTATTTTTTTGATTTGATGCCAAACAATAAGTGGAAAATAATGTATATTCAGCTATGTATATTGAATTAGAAAACTTTCATGATTGGAATTATGAATTGAAATTTTTTCTTCCGCTTGATTTTTCTGGATTATGTTTTCGAATCATCCTGAAGTTTGAATTTTCATCCTGAAATATTGTTCAGAATTCTTATTTAGGATAATTTTTCTGATTTTTGTTGACCTATTTTATTCTTTTCTTTTTGTCTGGTTTGTAATTGTTATCTCCTCCTGGTTTTGATCTTCTCTAACATAAATTTTTAATTTAAGACAAATGATCTGAATGAACTGAATTTTGTAACATATTCTAAGTATTCGATTTGACGTTTTAGAAGGATTTTATGTATTTTGTTCTTTTTTCATCAGAATAACTGTTTTGTATACAAATTTTCATTTTTTTCAGATTCTTACAGTTTTTTTTTGCACCAATCAATCTCATTTAATTTTTTTCGTTTGATACGTTTTATAGTTTTGATAGTGTGTGTCTTCCCTGGACATTTTTTCTGTTCATTTTGTTGTGTTTTTTTTCTCAAAGTCGTATCTGAATCCTTTTATCACATTTTTCAGGATTGGTTCCGATTCAATTATATAATTTTTTTCATATTGTGGCGTTTTTTTTTTTAATTCAAAAATAACAATCAATCCTTCCTTCCGTATTCTTTACATATTACTTTTCCTATGATTTGCTTTTTTACCTCAAATTTTGTTCTGGATGTTTCAAAGTTTTTTTTTTAATTTATCATAATAAAGATAATTGAATGATGAACTGAATGAATTGAAATGGTATCATTTATCTTGATTCTTTTCTTTTCTAATTATTTCCGCTATTCTTATTTATTATTTTAATTATTTTTTTAGCACATTTTCAAATTCATTGTTTTTTTTTAATTTCGTATCAATCTTTTCTCAATATTTCATTATTGAATTTTCTTCATGATTACATTTATGGACTGAAACATTTTATTTTCTGTGTGGTTTTGCTTAATTTTGTCGCTGACTTCTTTATCTTTATTCGTGAATTCTGAATGAACTTTTATTTTGGTTTCACATAATGAAATTCAACATTTATTTTCTCTTCTTCTTTTCTTGATTACTAGTTTGAATCCAAAGCTTTTCTTTTCAATTCCAATGCCGCATATTTTATTTCGTATTTCCACACTGAATTTTTATTCAAAATGCTAATATTGAATTATTTATTCGAATTCCACTGTAATTCGTACGTTATCATTATCAAGATTCTGTGTGGAAGGTATCTATGTCTTTCAAGCAAGACTAGATGTCCCGATGTAGAAAAATATGCTTGTGTAACTTTGGCCAAACTTTTTTATTATTATTTTACACGTATGAGCAATTTTATACAAAATCAATATGGGCAAATAATCACGATTTTATCCCCCACTTCTAATATCATTGAGATTTTTAAATTCTGTATTACCAATTCTAGTTGGCATAACATTCATAAAACGGAATTATCCAAAACTTTCATGATTAAATTTATAAGTTGTGATCATTTCTTTTGCTTAGTTTGGGATTTTCATTCTGTCAAAACTGTCCAAACATTCTGTCAAATTCAGTTCCTGAATTCTTTTCCTCATTATCTTATTTTTATTGAATCGTTTTTTTTTCATTTTTGTGTACTCATTTTCTGTAATGCTTCAGTTATTCTAAACTTATACTCTGGCGTTTTATTTAGGAATTTAAATTTCTTACGCGCTTAAAAAAATGAAAAGTGTTTTCGTAATTATTCAAATGTATGTAATTTAAATTTGAATGATTATTGTTCAGGATTCTTATTTAGAATTATTTTCTTGATTTTTATTATTAAAAACACTCAGAAAACAATCTCATTGTCTGGTTTTTAATTATTAGCTTCGATTGAATTCCATTCTTCGAAAACTTTTTTTTGAAATTCTGTTGATTTATTTTCAATTTTATTACGGATTCTAAGTGTTTTTTTTACGTTTCATGACGATTTTTAAATTTGAATTTAGAGTTTTTCTTTGTCAATTTCATTACAATTTCCCTCATCTTATATTTTTTCTGAAACTTTTCATGGACAAATGTTTTTGGATAGTTTCGCTTGACTTCTTTTCTGTTTTTTTCTTTGAATTTGGTACCGAACTCTATTCCCCATTATCATATTTTTAATAAATCGTTTTCCACTCACTAATCGAATTCCATTCGCCTATGGAAATTCGTTTTCTTTAATTCTTTACTTATTATAAACTTATACTCTGGCGTTTCATTACGAATTTAAATGCTACAATAAAAATTTCTTACGCGCTTGAAAGAATGAAACGTGTTTTCGTATATGTTAGATTGTGTCATACTTTAATTTGAATGATATTTTTTTCCATCCTTGAAATGAGGTCAAAAAAAGCCATTAGTTCATGTTCCCACACAACAAACAGTATGAAAAAAATGGGTTTCATGTTATTCAAAATTTTACTCGCACTTTTAGTATTTTTCTATACAACCAATGATTGCTGGGCAACAATTTTTCATTTGAAGTTTTGCTAAAATTAAACCCTTTTCAAAAAATTTTTTTGAGTCAAACTTTTTTTTTGGTGCAAAGTTGGAAAAAGGCCTTCTGCATTTCAAATTGCACCTCATTCACGCTGGCTTTATATATTGATTCTCTCTTTTCATGCCCAATGAATGAAAGATCTTTTCACCTTCGAAAACGCATCTTCCGCTTCACGCTCATTCGGTTCATGTTTCACACTGGAGCGAAACTCCTGATGGTCATTTTCAGTTTCACTGAAACGTTCCTTTATTCGAGCAGTTTATGTTCCCATGATTGTTTCGTTGAAATGAAAGATTATGCAGTAGACTAATATGAGTACTGTTACCGGCACCAGTGGTGTAATGGTATGCGTAACAGCTATATACTTCTGTGCCTGGGATAATCCATTTCGGTGAATTGAAACGGATGAAATGAAATTTCCTAATCGCAGAGAAAAATCGTTTACATTGTTTATATTTATCGTGCTAAATGAAAAAAAAAACTCAAATGTGTGTGAAATTACATTTGTTTCCATTTCTTTTCCGTGTTTTATTCCTTTTGGAGATTAGCATGTTTATTTTTATTTTGATTATTGTATGGAATAATATTCTGATTCTGTTCTTATGATTTAGGAATATGTTTGCCTCTTTTTTAAATTTGTTTGTTTCAAATAGTGTTAAAAATTGTACTCATCTACAAAATCATAAACATAAACATTTGTTTTTTAGAATATATCATTTCACAACTCCTAACAAAGGCTCTATGTTGTTTATGCAACCAAATGCTTCCGGGCTGCAATTTTTCATTTAAAGTTTCTGCTGTAATGCACATAAAACAATTTAAAAAACTACGTTCAATTCGAAAAGAAATTACACATTGAATTTGACGTGAAATTGCTCATTAATTTATCCTGTCCTTTCCTTCATGTGCACGTTCTTTCGCTTACTTTTTGTTTCTTTTCCGTTGACATACACAAATTCAAAAATTCAAGGATATCCGCAACTTCTCGAACAATGATACTCGAAAACTCTCAAAGTCACAAGTGTTGCCAGAAATTACCAAAGATCCTCGAAAATACCCAAAAAAGATTCTCCAAAACTTCCCAAATATTCTCAAAGCTACCCAAAGATTCCAAAAATTCTCTTAAACTCCCAAAAATGTTCGGAGATTCTCCAAAAATTCCCAAAGGTCCCAAAAAATCCCTTATATTTTCCAAAAAAAATCCTAAGGCCTTTTGAAGATTTCCATAGATTCCTGAAGATGCGCATGGATTCCCAAATGTAGGACCCAGATTCCTTACAACGTAAACCCCAATATAGATGGTAGATTGTAAGACTCCAAGTTTTGTTTACTTTTGAGGTAACACTCAAGTTAATGTTAGATCGAAGATTTTCAAGGATTCCCAAAGATTTGTTTCACATTCGGAACCGAAAATTCAAAGATTCCCAAAGATTTCTGATTTTTGAAGATTTGCAAATCTTTTAAAGATTCTAAAAAAACGTAAGTCCCGAAGATAGCCAAAGATTCCAAAAATGCTCGAAGACTCCCGAAAATTTCCAAAGAATTCCAAAAAATTCAAAAATTCCCTCAAACTTCCAAATATTTAAAGAAACTCAAATATTTACAAATACAGGTCGGACTCGATTATTCGGAGTATTTTATTATTGATTTTCGGAAATTTTGAGTAATTTGTATAATAATTCCATTTTGAATAGCTAATATGGATATCAAATGAAAGGATTGACTAGTAGAAAGCAGTTATTTATGAAAAATGCAAATCCAAGATGGCGGCCACTACAAAATGGCGGATTACATATTTTCTCAGAACCCCATCAATATGGGTATCAAATGAAAGTGCTCGACTGATAGAACACAGTAGATCATGAACAATCCAAATTCAAGATGACCGCGGTTCCCAACATACATACATTACAATTCTACTGTCATTATAGAACTGCGTATTCCATGATTTTGAAATATTCAAATTGGCTGCCGCTAAAAAATGCCTGAACGGCTTGACTTGGAGAATACACTGCATTATGAACAACGTAATTTCGAAAAGGTCTCCGCCACAAAATTGTCGGTTATGTTTTTTTTAGAATTCCCTCAATATTGGTAACAAATGTACTGATTTGACTAATAGAATACAGTACATCTACGAAATATTCAGAAGAAATTGTCGACTATGTTTTTTTTGGAATCTCCTCAATATTGGTATCAAATGAACTGATTTGACTAATAGAATACAGTACACCTTCAAAATATTCAGAAGAAAGTTAAGTAAGAAATTGAAATCTAAAAAAAATAATATTTTGAATGGTTTCAATGTAGAGAAGTATAATCATGATACAGATAGTTTACTGAAAACTAGAAAATAAAATAAGTTAAAAAAACTTTTTAAGTTAAACGATTTAATGTACTAAAAGCTAGAAAATAATTAGACAAGTAGCATTTGGCAGTTATCACAATCGTTCCTTCATTAATCTAGGGCAATGTTGAGACCAAAATAAAACCGTGGGGTATATGATGAAACAACTAATTGTGGATAATGGAAATCCAACGTTTATTTCAAACCTAATTTTCTTCGGAATATTTTCATGATGTACTGTATTCTATTAGTCAAATCATTTCATTTGATACCGATATTGAGGGGATTGCAAAAAATACATAGTCGACCATTTGGTGGCGGCGACCTTTTTGAATATATGTTGTTTATTATGTTTCGTGTTCTCCAAGTCAAGTCATTCAACCCTTTTTTTTTGCGGCGGCCAAATTGAATTTTTCAAGATCATGGAATACGCAGTTTTATAATGACAATAGAATTAAAGGTGTCTACCAAATTTCAGATCAATCAGTCAACAGGAACGGGGTCAATTTTCTATTAATGTGGCACAACTCTACAAACATCCAAACATACATACAAACAGGTTCAGCTGAATGAAACCTTTTGAAAAAATAATTAGTTGTTTGGGGACTGCGGCCATCTTGGAATTGGATTTTTCGTGATCTGCTATATTCTACTAGTCGAACACTTTCTTTTGATACCCATATTGATGAGGTTTTGAAAAAAATATATGGCGCCATTTTGTGGCAGCCATTTTGGATTTGCATTTTTCATAAATAACTGTATTCTACTAGTCAGTCACTTTCATTTGATATACATATTGATGGGGTGCTGAGAATATGTGGAATTCGCCATCTTGTAGCGGCCGCCATCTAGGATTTATATTTTTCATAAATAACTGTGTTCTATTAGTCAAGCCCTTTCATGTGATACCCACATTGAAGCGGTTCTGAGAAAATATGTAATCCCCCATTTGTAGTGGTCGCCATCTTTGATTTACGTTTTTCATAAATAATTGTGTTCTACTGGTCAAGCCCTTCCATTCGATACCCATATTGATGGGGTATTGGGAAAACCCATGATGATGGGATTTTGAGAAAATTTGTACATAATCCGCCATTTTGTAGCGGTCGCCATCTTCGATTTTCAAGACCATGGAATACGCAGTTTTATAATGACACCAGAGATAAAGAGTTGTTCCAAATTTCAGATCAATCGGTCAACAGGAAGGGGATTAAATATCTATAAATATGTACAGCGCTACAAACAAAGTAACAAAGTTACAACGTAACAAGGTCACAAACATACAAACAAGTCAACCTAGATAAAACCGTTTAATAAATAAATGTAAATCATAATTATATTACGTTCACCGAGAGAAAATTCGTTTGTTTTTATGACTCGATTATCCGGAGGATTCGATTATCCGGAGTGAAAAAAAATCAATACTCCGGATAATCGAGTGCGACCTGTATTTCCAAAGATTCTCAAAAAATCTCAGAATCTCATAGATTTCCAATGATTTCTAGATACTTACGAAAAAAAAACCAAAATCCCCAAGCAAAGGTTTCTAGAATTCTCAAGAACTTTCGTCAATTTTCGAAGATCCATTTCCAGAGATTCTTCAGAGGTCCAAAATAATCCTCTAGTTCCAAAAATCCCAAAGATGCCCAAAAATTCCCAAAAATTGGGCCCATGTCTCTAAAAATATATACCCAAATATGGGTTTTGGATTCTTGTTCACAAACATTCTGTTTACACTCAAGTTAATATCGAATCGGCGCTCAATTACATTAGTCTATGAATATTCTTATATCGAAGATTGATATCCATCATAACTCTGCTACTAAAATAACGATGCTTCATTGTGTATGTGTGCAACACGACGAGAAACTTTTGCTCCAATTAAGCCTCTCCGCTCCTTGCCGAGGGAGCTCGAACGGCAACAGATTGTTGACCCGGCGCCAGCTGCTGTGTAACCCGGAGAACCAGCAGCGCAACGATTCTTATGATTGGAAATGGAAACTTCGGGAGACCGTCATGTCAGGGGATGTTGAAAATCAACTGGACGATGTGAATAAACGAGGTTTTGCAGTTTCATTACAGTTCAGAGTTCTCATTAAGCGGCAGCCTTCGCTCCCCATGGTTTTCCAGCTCTGGCTCGGGATTGAATATCCCGGCTGCAATTAAAGATAGCCCCTCAGCCACATTCTATTCGGTTCGGTCGGAAAATTAAACCTTGGCAGTAGCTGTGCTGCGATCGCAAACGGGCTCCAGTCGGGGCCAAGAGCACTGGCATTCTTCGAAGGATAGCGCTTCATAAGGAGGAGTTTATCCACATCTGCCGAACCGTTGTCAAAGATTTCGAGATGGAAAACAAGTTCTGCATCTCCACATCACCATTCCCACGCACTCGGGGAAAAATATTCAATTACTTATCCAACAGTTTCACTTCCACTTTCCTTACTGGAAACGGAGTGCTCGATGGAGTCTCGCAGTTTTGTACATGGTTCCCCCCTCGCGTTCCTCAAGCTCTCTGTCAGTTTTGTCGTAAATAAATCACGTGCATTCCTCAATCTGTTCAAGCATTTCGTCTCCCCCACCCTCACAACACTCCATGGCATTTCGTGGAGACGAGAGAGAGAGTTGAAAATTCTTTTCATTCCGCCGGATTCCGTTTGCTTCTAGCACGGATTTCTTTATTTCTAACTTGCTCTCTTCCTTTCCCGGGCGCTCGCCAGGTCGTTTTCACTTGACTTACATCCTGGATGGCTTTTTTTTTTGCTTGCTCCACAGCCGAAGAGCAATTTCCGCACCCGCCAGGGAAGGGTTTGAAATCTTAATGATGCAACAGAGTGGAGTCAACTTGAAGGCGCACCGGATTTCAGACATGCAAGAAGTGCACCACTCCCGAGCGTGGTGGGGGACACTTGTTCCGTGGGTAGGACGGAAAATATTGCAACGAACGTTGGCTTTCGTTACTGCGGATCGCTGAAGGGTGCAATTTCCGGCAAGCACCAGCAAGTGGCATCGCGACAGCACTCGTGCCAAATCGTAATTTGCACGATTCGTCCGATCCTACGCGGACAGGTGACAAACTGACGTTGTCGTTGGCACAAAATGTGCAATTTGTGCTCGATTAGATTTGTTTCGCGTTCGGAAAAAGAATCCTGACAGCCGATATACGGTCGCTCGGTAATTTGTTTCACTCACAACGGGCCTTTGCCGCCTTTGCCCCTCGCACGAAGCATTAAGCTGTGAATTGACTGTATCTCATTAAATCCATAGCCAATGGTGGGCTTAATTGGGCACAACTGCAGATTGCATTACACATGAATGCTTAATTCGACATCCATTAGCTGTTGGTCAATAAGCGAAACCTGCTAGTTTCATGGCGATCGGAGTGAAACGCACAACAAATAAACGGAAACGACCAACCACACGTTCGATAAAACATGCAACTGGTAATTTGACCTCATATAAAAGCAAATTACATCCGTAGCCCCCCGATAAAAAGGCAGAGTAACATAAAAAAAATAGCTAACCAATCGCTGTGTGTTTGGCTGGAAGGAAGAAACGCAAACGTACTCCGACCAAACAGATCTGGTGAAAAGAAAAATGGACGTGGAAATAACATTTCCCGTGCAAAACCATCGGCATGGAGTCGGGGGAGCAAGTCGGGCAGCAAATTTATGCAAATAAGACCGCCCCCTCCCCCGACGGACGGTATCATCACTAACATCATCACAGGGTTCGCGTGTATTGTTGGTGTTGGTCCAGGTCCAGACCCGACTCATGGCTTACAGCAGATACAAAGAATAAACATATAACAGAGACAATTGGCCAGATCAGCGGCTGGCCACTTGCGTAACCAGGCAGGCGGCACGTGCAGTGCACTTCGACCGTAAAGTTGCACCGTTTTTCCAGGAGCAGCAGCAGAGCGAGAGGAAAAAAAAACAATGCGGATGACTGTTGATTCTAGGGGGCACGTGACTGTCATCGTGAATTATGGGTGAGTGTTTCTCCCTATTGCTTGCATGGAACGCTACAGGTGCAGGTGCCTTGTTCACGGTTTGCAACTTCAACCGTAGGGCAGATAATACACGCCCCTTATTGTATTCGATGATGAAGATACACATTATTGAAAAAAAAAAAGATTACTTCACACTCTGATGAGTTGTCATCCTTGAGTAGGCTAGCTCAATATTCGATAGGCATAAGCTGATTAGATGTACCGTAATCACTACGTCAAATTAAAACTGCTTGAAATCAGGAATCAATTAATTTAGGAAACTTGCTTTGACATCTTCAGTTCACATTCTTGTTACACACTGTCCATGGTGCTCTTTTCAAACCTGTGATCTTCTTCCGTGAATGCAAATCCCTTTAAAACCAATTCAAACTCAAACTCAAACAATCTTCAACTTGATAGGCATATTTCTTTGAGCTGGGGTCTCATGGAGCGATTCCACGGAAAATGAAATGAAGAAATAAAGCTTACAAAACATTTAAATAATTATCAACGGAGGCATGAACATTTGAATTTCCAGAAATAGAGATACACTAACAACTGTGTACTATTAAATTATAAATGTTTCGCAAGACTCCAATCGATGCTCTCCTGTGGGGTTAGTTGTGATTTTCACAACTTACAGTCGTTGGGTGGTGCGTATCAGATAGAAGATGCCTAAGTGGAATGAGATATGAAGAAAACCGCCCTCTGTGACCCTAGACGAGATGCCTCCTGTTATGTATGGATGAAATAAAGAAAAAAAAACTCACCAATGTAATATAAGATAATTACCAATACCGACCACGATTATCTATTTTTCTCATCAGTAAAAACATGTTACTTTAATATAGAGAAAACATATTGTAAATGGAAAAGGTAATTTTGTTTTATAATTTTTACTTTCTGAGCGTTCATTCAACCCAATGCGAATTTTAATCGGACTAACAAACCCTGATACTATATGTAAAGCATATGGGAAATCCCTTTTTTTTTTAAATATTTCTTTTTTTTTTATTTAAATCGTTTATTTTTACAGGCTCAGTTACATAGGTTTAAAGGAGCCGAACTCCTTACTGTATTGTTACTAGTATATATACATTTTTCCTTAATTCTAATGTTAATAATATAGGAAACCGATTACTCGCGGTCAACTCGAGTTTAGAAGGGTGACATATTTTCTTCAGGAAAAGGAGGGGATATGAGGAAATGTTGACAATGATCACACTCACACTCTCAATCACACTCATAACACTCAATTCTTAAACCTATCTTATATCTAATATGTATTTACATTTCATCTTATTCTTAAGAAGGGATCCGATCTCTCACAAAGGAAAAGGAAAAACTAAGGGTATAAGGACAATCACACACGAAGATCGATAGCTTTAAGGAATACATATATTTGGGACATGTAATCAAGGTCTAACCGAGCCAACACGTCTCTCACCGGCACCATAGGCTGCCTTCCTCGGGCCCGAAGGGTGACTACTAAATTCGATCTGGCGACAAGATACAGCTCGCACGACCAAACAGTGATTGGACATGAGTCGGGAGAAGGTGCGAATAAAGTCCCGACTCAAGTCCAGACTTTTGAACCATGGTTTGAGGCTAACCTTAGGAATAATCGAGTGGAACCACCGGCCCAATTCATCTTCGTTCCATTTGCGTTGCCAGTTAACTATGGTATTTTTGCGGACTAAAGAATAAAATTCATTGAAGGCGATTTGACGCTGATAAATATCGCCTTCAATTGCACCTACCTTTGCTAATGAGTCAGCCCTCTCATTACCCAGAATTGAGCAATGTGAAGGGACCCAGACAAAGGTAATGACATAACAGCGTCTGGATAAAGCACTCAAAATTTCTCGTATTCTCTCAAGGAAGTACGGCGAGTGCTTTTCCGGACTCACTGAACGGATAGCTTCGACGGAGCTAAGACTATCCGTTACAATGTAATAGTGTTCAACAGGTCGTGAGGCGACGCTGTCCAGCGCCCAGTGTATCGCTGCCAATTCAGCAATATACACTGAGCAAGGATTCTGAAGACTGTGTGAGGTGCTAAAAAATTCGTTGAACACTCCAAATCCTGTGGACTCGTTTATAGTGGACCCATCAGTAAAGTACATATTATCACAATTGATACCCCCATACTTTTCATCGAAGATCGTTGGTAATCTGAATATCCATGGATAACTTGCTTCATGGACAGATCAAAATGCACAGAGGAATTGATGTAGTCAGGGAAACAAACACGGTTGGGAATATACGAAGAAGGATCAACCTGCATGCTGATGAATTCATGATATGAACTCATGAATCCGGAGTGAAAATTTAGCTCGATCAGCTGCTCAAAATTTCCGATCACCAATGGGTTCATGCCCTTCTCCGGATGAAGAACCGAAGAGATAATAAATTGAAGCGATCTTTTAGTGGGAGTAGGCCTGCCAAAACCTCGAGACTCATGGTATGCGTTGAGGGCATACATCCCAACGCGATACGGAGACAAAGATACTGAATTCGCTCGAGTTTAATGAGGTGTGTTTTGGCAGCTGATTGAAAACAGAAACTGCCATACTCCATCACTAAGAGAATAGTTGTTCGATACAACATTATAAGATCTTCGGGATGGGCTCCCCACCAGGTGCCGGTAATTGTACGGAGAAGGTTTATTCTTTGTTGACATTTTTTACTCAGATATGGGCCCCCCAAGTACATTTGGAGTCGAACCAAACCCCAAGATACTTGAATGACATAGCATGAGTGATCGGTTTACCCAAAAGTTGAAGCTTTGGTTTTGCTGGTCTATGCTTCCTAGAAAAAACCACCATCTCTGTTTTCTCCGTGGAGAATTCGATCCCTAGCCCAATGGCCCAGGTTGAAAAATTGTTCAAAGTATCTTGTAAGGATTCTTGCAGGTCGGATTCGTTTGATCCTACGACAGACACCACTCCATCATCTGCAAGTTGTCTTAGGCTGCAATTTTGTGTAAGGCAATTGTCAATGTCGCTTACGTAGAAGTTGTACAAAAGGGGGCTTAAACATGAGCCCTGGGGGAGTCCCATGTAAGAGACCCGACTTACTGCCGAATCTCCGTGAGAAAAGTTCAAATGTTTCTCACAAAGCAAGTTATATAACATATTATTCAATAGAGGCGGCAGACCCCGAGATTGTAATTTGTCTGACAAAACCTCTATTGAAACAGAATCAAAGGCCCCCTTTTTGTCCAAGAACTAAATATTTCTTCACTTTTTTAATTTTTTCTCGCCTCATGAACTTTCCTTGGGTGAAAATGAACACAACAAAACAGACAAAAAACCGTCCCGTTCTCGAGCGGGAACTCACATTGTAGTTCAAAATTTAAATTTAATTTGCTAGAATCAAACGTATCACTCACCCTACTTGCAATATAAAAATGCCCTTCACTTGCATATATTTGCAATTTTGATTTCCCTCGGGCACCTTGGTTTTGATGTCTCTGTTAGGGAACCACCGCATGTGTCGTCAATTCGACCAATTAGAATTGGATATTTCTGTTAGGTAGGGGTTGAGATTTTTCAATTATTTGATAGTTAGTTTAATGACATATATTATTTCCTTCAATATAAAAAATTGTTATAGAGTTCCGAAATCGATTGACGCAAAAATTTAATCAATCCATCATGAAATGACTGAGCAATAAGCGTTTGAAATTGGACAATTTACACGATGTGCTCGATTTTCGATTTTTAATTTGTACCCCAATATGTTCCCGAAAGACGTAATCCTACGTCAAAAATGTTGATGCCAAATGACTTCAAATTGCATGAAAGATTGAGATCTAGTGTCATCTCGAGTTTTTTTTGTCAAAAATCGACACTCTGGGACTTTTTTCGTTATTTTTTCGGAATACGAGGCAAAACGTATGGTTTTGGATGCCAATGAAAATCGTCATATCGATTTTTCATACGGGACTCCCTACGAAATGTTGATTCCCTATGCAAAATATTGGTTCATACGGGCTTCATTTACTATTGTCACAGATTTAAAAATTTTAGTTTTCAGCAAATCGAAAAATCACCCAAGGGGGGGAGTAAAGGAAATCGGGGTTTTCAAGAAAAAAAATTCAAAAAAATGTTTTATGCAATTCTAAGACATTTGGCATCAAAAAACTTTTTTTGAAAACCTAAAAAAATAGGAATTTTTTTCGAAAAAATACGTAAAGTTATTTTCAAAATTAAAATTCATGTTTTCTCAAAAAAGTATTTTTTTAAAATTCCCAAAAATGTATATATGAATAGTTCCTCAAATTTCCAGCAAGTCGTCCATACATCGGAAGATGGGCACTTTTACAGGGAAAACAACAACGAATTTTCTAACAACAACTTTTTTATATTTTCTTTTTTTCTTCTGAGGGTTATTTATATCTATTTTTTCAGAATTTACTATATAGAACTATATGTTTTCGAGTAAAATGAATTTTGATTTTCAAAATATTTTTTATCAATGAAATTTTTTTTCCAAGAAATTCTTTGATAATTTTTAATGAAAACCTAAGAAATTTCCTACATTCCATTCTTTGACTAAAATTTTGTAAGTCTGCTAACTTTTCTCTATTTGGAAACATGTAAAGAACATGTCAAACGTGAGAATTTACACACAAAAATGTTACGAGCAAAATGTTATTTTTTTAGGAGTCATACAAAAATGACTTATATTCCAAAGTTGATGTCTTCGACAAAAGTTTATATTTTAACAAGATCTAAAACTTTGTCGAATGCACTAAATCGCTATCTTGAATTTAAACAAAATTAGGATAAGTTGTATTTCAAAGTCAAAGAAAACATGGAAAAGTTGTTGTTCGAACCCATGTTTTTACACCCACTGCCAACGGCCAGTCGAGTTGGCATGAAATTCGTCGAATACGAAACGGAAAGTATGGTTTTGGGTGCCAATAAAATTATTTATCTCGATTTTTCATTTGGAACATCCTACGAAATGTTGATTTGAACGGTAATGTACCCTATGCAAAATACAAGCTCATTCGGACTTCATTTGCTGGTGTCACAAAGGTTGAAATTTGAGTTTTTTTTGAATAACGAAAAATTACCGAAAATCGAGGTTTTAACGAAAAAATTTTGATGCAGATGTCTTAAAATTGCATTACTCGTCGAGATTCACTGTTATCTCGAAAATTATTTTTGTAAAAAAAATTTTTTTTTGGCACTTGGTCGTTTTTCCGTCTGAAAAATCTATTTTTGAAAAAAAAATTTTTGAGATAACTGTAAATCTCATGCAATTTCAAGACATTTGACATCAATTTTTTCAAACCCCGATTTCCGGTGATTTTTCGATTTTCAAAAAAAACTCAAATTTTAACGTCCGCGACACCAGTAAATGAAGTCCGAATGAGCTTATATTTTGCATAGGGTATATTATTATGCAAATCAACATTTCGTAGCATGCTCCAAGTGAGAATTCGAGATAACTATTTTTTTGGACACCCTAAACCCTAAAAAGAAAATCAAAAAGTACGTTTTCCATCATTTATCTAATGACCCATTCCAGCGTGACGTGGCGTTTTGACTCACTAAAAATAGTTTTTTTCTCGTTTTCATGTATACATCGCACGATTTCCAAAAAGTAAATGATGTCAAAGTAAAATTGGGAGAATTCCCTACAAGAATAATCGCTTGAAGAATATTTTATAGTTAAATTCACTTGTTGCCAGTCAAACACTTTTGTGACGTGACAACACCTGACTTTTTGGGGTTCCCGACTTTTGTACATTAATGTTGTATTTTCAGTTCCGTTTCAAAACATATAAATGAACTTTGTTCTATGATTTGTTAACAATAGATGGACGAAGATTTCTGTATATTCAGTTTTTCAAAAAAAACTCACAAAAACATTGCAAATATCGACATGCATTTTGTGACGTGAAAACGGGCTCTGCGTGAAACAAACAATAAAGTGTACTAAATATGAATTTTACCATATTGTAGCAAGTTATATACTAATTTTGACGTTAGTTATTTTCCTGAATACTTCTCACTTTCCTTTAAGATCTCCACTTCCCCTCATAAGGGTCCAACCAATTATTCGTACTATTAGAGAGGAACGCGGTTCGGAAATTGTTGACAACAATTTTGGGACAAACATAATAAAACAAAAGAATTTTTAATTTTTATTTTCCATTAAAATAATTGATTAGTTTTTCCTTAAAGAACAACATCGGGATAATGGAAAACTTCTTCTTCTTATTGAATGACTTTAACGTCGCCAGTGGAACTTTTGCCGTTGAGAGGTATTAGCTTGCGTCATTTATTAATACTTAGTTGAGATTTCTTAAGCCAAATAACAGGCCTTGCATTCTGAATGGCTTGTTCTAGAATACGCGTAACCATAGTGCAAGTCGGAAGCAATTTCTCTGACGAAAAATCCCCCGGCCAGAACGGGAATCGAACCCGAACACCCGGCATGTAAAGTGTGACGCTAACCACTCGGCCACGGGTGCACATATAATGGAAAACTATAGGATCTATATTATAATCTGCATTTTTTATTCACATGATTTGTTTGTTACAGCTCAATCATGCGTCCAGGTTTGAAAACCAAAAAGGAAGTGGAAAAAAATTATTTCGGCAGATCTGGCGGATAAACTCGGATATTGAACTTGTAAAGAAGAATAATTCGTTGCACTTCTTTGTCTTTTTATTTAACATTACAATTGAAACACGGATATTTATATTTTCTGAATAATTCAAATGAACATTTATTTGGAAGTATTATACTTGTTATTGAATTCTATGGCATTTATAGCGCTGTTAATTGTACCATTTGGGTAAACTTCAATAGTGTGCATGCTATTTATTCCGAAAAATGGTTTCGATTTCTCCCATAACTTGTGCTCTTCATTTAACTGCTCTATTTATTTTTTCCGTTACCTCTATTACAGTAATACTCTGTAAATTGTCCTGAGCAATTCTGACGAAATGTTTAGCATTGTTCACGGTTGAAATTCTTGTTCCTTGTGCTTTTAGTTTTTGCCTCACAGTGAGTTTCGCTTTCCCTCCAATAGCATCACATTTGCCCTTTCCATGTGATGTACAAAAGAACTTCCAGGTGAATATATTTTGATATTTTACGGCAAAGTATCGAAGAATACAAATTATGAACTGATTTTTGAACTCGCTTGTAGCACCGTCACTCCAAATCATTTCTTGGATGTTTTTATCATTGACATCCCCGAGGCATGAATATATTTTGGAAAAGAAGGCGAAAACTGATGTCTTATCTTTTATTTTGCAGTCCGACGCGAGTAGAAATGACTGATCTCAATTATTCATTTCTACTGCAGCTGTAAACAGCACTACTGTTCTTCGAGACCACAACGCACTCTGCACCTCCTGTTGAGCCTCAGCCGTGAAGTTCATAGCGAAATCCACATTCAAAATGCGTATTTTTTCTTTTTTTTTCTATATTCGCCAAATTGAATTCGTTTCAGGTTCACATATTGTAAGAAAATTTCCCACATGTTAATGGCTTCTCCAAAAGCTGTTTTAACGATCACATCCTCCGTGGTACGCTGAAGCCTTTTGCCAGTATCCTTCTTCCAAATGCATCTGCTCACCTTTTCAGAAGAATCCTTAGTGTGTTTTAACTTTTGGCCATTTTTACAGTCCAAACATTGATTTAGCCAACAACGAGAGTTCACTGAAGAGTCACATAAAACGTTATTCCAAAAGCTTTCGTTGTAATCTACACCTAGTGCTGATAAAGTCATCTGAAAATTGGCGTGCTTGATACATAAGCATTGGTTCAGTGGCGTTTCTCTCAAGAGAAGCACATTCGCCGGTCGGTTATTACAAAAAACAGAAAATGATACACTTCTCATGGGGTTTTCATCCTTAAACACTGAAAACGCTTCCCTCAGATACATCGTCAAAAATTTTTTTGTTTTTCAATCTTTCCTTTCCTGTAGAGGTCCTCACGATTACATGGTCACGGTTCGACATTCCGGGAGTAGTGTAGGATGTATCCCGCCCTAGAAAAAATTGCTGGATTAGAAAATGGAGTTGTTTCGTTTCGAATTTATGCTGGTGTTCAATCAACGTGGGCGATCGTTGCTCTGCGTCCTCTCGAATGTCCTCGGCACCAAGATATCCAAATTCCAATCCCATACGTCGCCACACAAATTTACGATAGGTCTCGTTCAGTGGCAAAGCTGCTTTAGCTTTTTTAGCGGCCTTAGAAGCTGAATTGGCACATCGATAAGGGTTCCTGAGTAACCATGAACTGTTCCGTGTATCAAAAGCATTTTCCCCCTTCGACTCCTGACATCGCCGCTTACGGTATTGTTTTTGACGGTGTGCTTTCTCTTTTTTTTTTGTTCAGCTGATAGTGTACTCATATAACAGCGTTTCGGGAGTTTGCTGAGGTAAATAATATCGTTCTATTTTGCCTATAACGCTTTGCTCTCTCAGCAGCAGACATTCTAACGCGGGCCATTTTTTTCTATTTTGATGACATAACTTACATAACATAACTTTTCACGAATACATACAATGAATGTATATGTAGTAGTGTGTTCCTTTGGTGTCGATACACTGAGCGCAAGAACACTCTATTCGAGACTACGAAGCTGAGTTGGAGATCAATTCCTTGAAGTTATGCACTGAAACACCACATTTAAGATCATATTTTAGGAGAAAATGTATAACGTTACCTGAATAAACACAAGCTATGACATTAATTCTTTTAAACTTATTCAATTTTTATGCACCGACCTTTGAGAGCTCAGAACTATATCAAGAAGTTGTATATATACTTTTCGTGACGTGACAACAGCTTCTGGAGACAGTTGTTACTCCTTTATTTTTGGACCGATCTTAACCAAATTTTGTGGTTTGTTGAACCTCGTTGTTTACTCAGAGAAACCCAAGTATAAAAATGTTCGAACCTAAGTTCATCATATAAACTAAAAAAAAAGTTGTTTCTCATAAATTACAAAACGAAACCTAGGTCTACCCACAGCTCTTTAAACAAGTATTTAATTGTTCATTCAATGGTGTATACATATTAAAGTTTGGTTAAACTAGTGAAGAGATATTTCAAGAAACATAAAAGTATCGAAAACTTAAAATAATTTGAATTTAATTTTGTAGTTTTTCAAACCCGCCTTTCTCAAAGGCTAGTGCATGAAAATTAAATTCGTTTTAAAAAACATATGTTGTAACTAGTGCATATTCAGGTAACGTTGTAATTTTTTTTCTAATACTTGATCTAAAATTTAGTTCTTTGGTGCATAACCTCATGGAATGGGTCTAATGGTGAACCATGAAGGGAATTTCTCATTTTCACCTCCGACCAGGTCCTTTCGTAATTGTCTGATTGTCCTATAAACCTATTCATCATAACAAACAATATTTTTGAAACAGGCAGAAAATCAAATATTAGCCGCTTTATTGGTCTTATTTTGTTTTGTATTCCATTGTATGTAGTTATTTGTTCAACTACATAAAACTCAAAGCTACTATTCACGATCGTACGTGAACTAACATAATCATCGAGCCATTAAATCCCATTCAAATATCGATTCTACATCTGCTATTAAATCCATAACCATCTCAATTCGAGCCAGTGGATTCCCGTTTCAGCGGTCCCTTCCCTTCACCGTCAGCACCAAATGGTTACCGCGCAATACCGCGCACTTACCTGTGGATCGTTTCCGCCTGGTCGCTTTGGTGTAGAAGATAAACGCCGCCAGGAAGAACACCGAGGATAGCGTCTCGGCGCGGCCAACCACTCCGGTCACCTGCGGGGAAAATGGGAAAATGAAAAGAGAGTGAAAAACACAACAATAAATACCAATGCGGGAAAGCGGGTAGACTATGGTGGGTCGATAAATTAGATGTTCCCGGATGCCCCCGGTGGCCTCTCGAGGTAACAGCGGTATGGAATAATGGTACCCCTCCCCATGCCTCTCCGACGCGAATTGGGGGGAGGGCAATAGAAATATGATAATTGTATTTGCGCTCCAATAATAAAGTGTGAGGGTGACTGCGCTCGTTTGGAACCAGCGAATGGGAATTTTCGCTGGAATGGAGTAATTTGATTCCGTTCCGCATATTTTTCTCGCTCTTTTTTTTTCTAACTATAACCGCCTCTGTTGGATTGTAAGTGACTGATGTGGCGGTTTGGAGAGGTGATTCATTTCCGGTTATCATAAATAGTTTCAAATGGATAAATAATAAATTTGTTCCGTAATAGCGAGCATCACTTCCGGTACTCTCTGCACTGAACACTCCACATCCCGCGGTCCACAATTTAACCGTACTTCGAGTCGATCATAAATTTATCACATTACTCCAGTTGGCGACGAGTAACGAGCGAATCTGAAGGTTCTGCAAGCCGCAGGAGGGTGTCGGAGGTTGTGTGTTCGAGGTCGCAGCATCAGCTTATCTCCCGGAATGACTCAGGAGTCATTTATCTTTTGTTGGGAGTGTGTCGTATTTGTGACACATGCACGTGTGGGCGGGTCACACGCCCAACAAGGAGGAAGCAGAGAGCACGGGGCCGAATGGAAAATGTGCACGTTTTCCATTCACTTGGACTGGCAGCTAGATATCTCTGTCACGGACTCTGGCTCCCGTGGCCTATATCGTTACGGAGGCGCTTTTTCCTGCCGTCAAGGATGAAGGTAATGCAGCAGCAGCAGTAGCAAAGAGCGAGTAGGGACTCAGCAGATCGGATGAAATGGTTGCGTAGGTAACGACGACGAACAGATCCTCATACACAATTCATCTGGGAATCGCAGTGCGAGGGGTTTGGTATAGGGAGCCATTACTCGAGGATGCGAAGAAAAGTAGCTTCGTTTCCAAGTGCACAGAAACCCGTGCACATGTGTGTTAGTGGGTATGTCACTGGGTCGATAAGCAACGGGGTTACGCATTTCCCGTCTCGAAAGGGTCATTTAGCAGGGGCCATATGTCACACACAGAGGATAAAATTGCATTCCTTGTGTGTGCCAACCCAAATTGACATGTCTGTCGCAATCGGATTCGGTCGGGAAAGTTTTCCCATCTGTGCTTATCGTATGGGAAGGGATGCCACTCGCTCTTTATGGATTGGTGTACGCCAAACCATGTCCAATAGGTTTTTGAGAATTTCTATGAAAATTTCTACACTACCTAGCCCTGATTACTATTATCAGCCGAAGTGCTCTAGGGATTCGGACTAATGTGTACCTTCCACATACTCGATCACACCACCAAAAGTGCATACAACAAATCACCCCCTTCCCTTCTCGATATTCACGAGCTAATGCTCGTTAAGAACCGTTACAATGTTGGTAATGTTGTTGCCGGCCCAGTTATCCAGCCAACATGATGGCGCGTCTGTCTGCCAATAACCTGAGCGAGGCAAAATTCCAAGGATACACTCGCACTGCATTTGCCGCACCCTGCGTCCTGCGATCTCCCCCCAATGACGTCTATAGAATAGCACACGGTTGCTGCATATTAGGGGAACGCTCGATGTGTAGCACTTCCTGTACATCAATATCATCACATATCGACGAGATGTGGAATGCAGAGGACTTGGGCACGAAAAGGAACATCGGGAACATCGGGAGCGGGTGTACATCGTAATAAGCATCCATCCAGCAGAGAGCTTAGCTCGCCATCATAATCAAGCTGCCTCATGCCTCGAGCATACACACAATAACAGCGGCAATGTTTTGTTGTGAGGACAGGTAAGGAAAGATCTGCGGGTGAAATGGTGGTGGCTGGGTGGGTGGCAAGTGGTGTGTGTCTCGAGCAGATGTTGCGGGGTGGTAATCATTGTACATCAAATGGGTGGAACGTGTGTTAAAATGTAACAGTTGAATCCTGTAACCGGTTGAACTTTGCTCTTCGAACGACAGTTTACTACAGATTTGCTAGGTATGGTGCAATTCAACGGTGTTAGTTTCACTGGCTTCTGTTTGAATATTCTAAATTCAAGCAAAATTTTTATTCTTTCCAATATGATTGTGGATATAGTACCGTTCTGAATCATATTTCGGACGCTTAAGGGGGTATTCTAGTGTAGAGACACGAATTTCGGACGTTTTTCGGAGCTCCGTAATAATAAAACAAAGAATATTTTTACTATCCATTATATCATTTTTTGCTCATCTATCTTTTAACAATAAAACAAAAATTGAACGGAGAAAAAATATTCATAACTTTAATAGTAAAGAGCGGATGAAGTAAGAGGGTTCAAAAAAAAGTTGTGCCATGGCGTACACGATTCCAGCTCTTCTGGTTATCTGAAACAAAACAATCGAACAGATTCTAAATCAGTAAAGGGGGGGGGGGGGGGGGGCTGTCATACAAATGAAACACAATTTTCTTCATTACTCGAGAGTTAAACAAGCAAACGAAACCAAATTTGGCATGTGGAGGTTTTAGGGTGCAATAAATGTTCTTACGGTGGTTAGACACTCCATCCCCATCTTTAAGGGGGGGCTGCCATACAAATGAAACACAAATTTCTACATAACTCGAGAATTAATCGAGCAAATGGAACCAAATTATGCATATGGAGGTTTTAGGATTCAATAAATGTTCCTATGATGGTTAGATACTCCTCCCCCTTCTCTTAGGGAAGGGGGGGGTGGTCTGCCATACAAATGAAAAACAAATTTCTTCATAACTCGAAATCTAATCAAGCAAATAATCAAGCAAATTTGGCAATTGAAGATTTTAGGGGGCACGAAACGTTTCTATGGTGAATGGACACTCCTCCCCCCCTTTCTAAGGGGCGAAGAGGGGAGGAGTCTGTTCTTTTTCTGTCATATTTTCTGTATGAAACTTTTATTCCCAGTAACGGAGAAACATGTTATTTACAAGTGTTTGAAAAATCTTGAACGAGAATTGTGTCTGAAAATAATCTTATATTATAATGATGAGTTTTGGTAGAAGTACTAGGAATTTTTTAGCAAAAGGTAAATTCAACGTAATCGATTATAAAATTAATCAATGAACAGTTCTGCGATTGGACTCATGAACTTGCGCTTAGTAAGAAAACGTGATTTGACGTGAAAAATTGATTTTTTTTATTGCTATTGATAACAAAAAACAAATTTTGGGCGGGACGAAGTTTGCCGGGTCAGCTAGTTATTGAATTAAAATGATTTTCAATTGAAGCGGATAAGAATCAAATTTCGGACACTATTTATGAAAAAAAAAAATCAAATTTCGAACAGAGTGAATTCGAATTTCGGACACTCTGTTTGCATAACAGTTTCTTGCGATTTTAAGCTCAACTTGTAGTTCTGTTCAATTACTAGTGCAATAAAATTATCAAACATCAGAAAAATGAAGTGTTCGGATATTTTGGTTATTGTTTAAGGTATATTTGAAGATGTTATTTTTTCCATTTTTTGAGTGAACGAATAATCGGTAGCTTGATGGTGGTATCGGTTCTGAATGGCGTGTCGCCGAACGAATGCCTAAGAATATTTTGAAACTTCAGGACAACACCTAAAGCGTTACATAGGGGTTATTGAAAATTCGAAAAACATCCAAAATGGCTAAATCGGTCGACTAATTCCTGAGATACCGATACCACCAGCTGAAAAAACGTGGTTTCGAGAAAAACGCGTTCAAAAATTCGTACAACAATACTATATCCCTTAAGGTGATCTCATTCTTTTGACTGTAACATTCCAACGAAATCGAATATCAAAAAATCGTTTTAGGACAAAATTTCTGAGGGCATAAGCTTCCCAAAAATGCAAAAAAAAGAAAATTCGATTTTTTCGACCTTCCTGACCGGGGTCCCCTCTTAACCGCAATAGAGATCATCTGTTTCGTTCGTCCCTCAAAAAATATATTCTACTAGCTGACCCGGCAAACTTCGTCCCGCCCAAAATTTGTTTTTGTTATCAATCCCTTCAAACATTCACGTTTTCTTACCAAGCGCAAGTTCATGGGTCTAATCGCAGAACTGTTCATTGATTGATCTTCTAATCGACCCGTTGGATTTATCTTTTGGTAAAAAATCCTAGTATTTCTAACAAAACTCATCATTATAATATCAGATTATTTTCAGATTATATTCCCGTTCAAGATTTTTCAACCACTTACAAATAACATGTTTCTCCACTACATGGAATAAATGATTGATACAGAAAATATGATAGAATAAAGACAGACCCCTCCCCTCTTCACCCCTTAGAGAGGGGAAAGGAGTGTCTATTCACCATAGAAACGTTCCGTGCCTCCTAAAATCATCACATGCCAAATTTGGCTCCATTTGCTTGATTAGTTTTCGAGTTATGCAGAAAATTGTTTTTCATTTGTATGACAGCCCACCCTAAGAGAGGGGGGAAGAGTATCTAAACATGATAGAAACATTTATTGCATCCTAATACCTCCACATGCCAATTTTAGTTCAGTTTACTTGTTTAATCCTTGAATTATTAGGAAATGTATGCGTCATTTGTATGGCAGCTCCCCTCCCCCTCAGAAAGACGGGAGGAGTGTTTATTCACCATAGAAACGTTTTGTGTCCCCTAAAACCTTCGCATACCAAATTTGGCATTTTCTTGATTAGTTTTCGAGTTATGCAGAAATTTGTCTTTCATTTGTATGGCAGCCCTTCCTTAGAGAAGGGGTGAAGTATCTAACCACCGTGAAAACATTTATTGCGCCCTAAAACCTCCATATACCTAATTTGGTTTCGTTTGCTTGATTAATCCTCGAGTAATGCAGAAATTTGTGTTTCATTTGTATGGCAGCCCCTCCTTAGAGAGGGGGTGGAGTGTCTAACCACCATAGAATCATTCATTGCACCATAAAACTTCCACATGCCAAATTTCGTTTCATTTACCTGATTAGTTCTCGAGTAATACAAAAATTTGTGTTCCATATGCATGGCAGCGCCCCCTATGAGAGGGGGAGGAGTATCTAACCACCGCAAATACATTTATTGCACCCTAAAATCTTCACATGCCAAATTTGGTTTCATTTGCTTGATTAATTTTCGAGTAATGCAGAAATTTGTGTTTCATTCATATTGCAGCCCCCCACCTTAGAGAGGGGGGTGTAGTGTCTAACCACCATAGAAAAATTCATTGTATCCTAAAACCTCCATATGCCAAATTTCGTTTCATTTGCTTGATTAATTCTCGAGTAATGTAGAAATTTGTGTTTCATTTGTATGGCAGCCCCCCTAAGAGAAGAGGGAGGAGTCTCAAACTATCATGAAAACCTTCCCCGGCCCCAGAAACCCCTACATACCAATTTTCATGTCCATCGGTTCAGTAATTTCCGAGGCTATAAGAATCAGACAGAGAGACAGACAGAAATCCATTTTTATGTATTGGGTTGGTGAAATAGAAATGTCGAGAAAAAAAATCTTTGTGAGGCGCAATGCTTTAAATATACCGACAAAATTTAGATATTTGAAAAACAAAATTTAAATGAGTATTAGAGCAATAATGGGTCTCTAAAATTAAAATAAAAATTAATATCATTTTGTTTTAGTATTTGATTTTTTGATGAAAAAATTGTTTGAAAATATTGATCGATACACCTTAGTAAGGTGTACTTTCACTATTTTTTTTCATATTTTTGTCTCAAAGCTATTGAGAATGGCGTAAAAAAAACGAAAAGGTGCATTTTTCACCATAGATCCTATGGTGTACCATATAATGACTCAAATATATGGTACTATTGCCAAAATGTTTTATTTGGTACCCTTTACAATATTTTCCATACAGCTGGTGATTTGGGTGGGAGAACTTTTTATCCCCTTACCCAGCCAGACCCTTTGGAAATATAAAAAAAAATATTTTTTGTACCGCACAACACTGAAAATAATCTGAAAAAAAAAATCTCTAGATATCTAGAATCTAGAAAAGCCGTAGGAACACATTCAAATATGAATTAGAGTAGTACTGAATCTCTAAATCCCAATTTTTTTTTTTATAAATTTCAATATTTTTTTTGTTAGTACTTGAATTCTTGATAATTTTTTTTTAATAATTTTTCTTGATACACCGTAGTGAGATGCATGTTCAGTATTTTTTTCAAATTTTTATCTCGAAGCTTTTGAGGATGGCGTGAAATAAACGAAAAAGTACAGTGAAAAACGTAGATCCTATATTGAACCACATAGGGGTTCAAATAAACCGTCAAAATTTCTTATTTAATATCCTATACAATATTTACCATACATACAACATTTTCCATTTGGTTTGGGGGCGCTTTTCATTCCCTTACCCGGCCAGTCCCTTTTATTCAAAAAAAAAAAACAGGAAGTGGGTTATATCTATGGTATAACCGCAATGGTGACGTAGGACTATCGTTGATTTAGTGATCATTTGTTTAAAGTTGAATCTGAATTCATTCTGAATGAATGAATAAATGAATATTTGGGGGACTGTATGTATTTGTATTTGGTCGCAGTATTATATGTATAGAAAACATTAAAATAAATTCGTTCGCTTGCATGTAATTTTCAATTCCAAGGGGATCTGGTTGATTATTTTGCAGCAACGACATCTTTCCGGATTCTCCTCGATTCTTCTCGAAATCCACCAGTGGTTAATGCTAACTCGATAACCACCTGTTGATTGTACTTGATTGAAAAATCACACATTTAATTGTATTTGGTTGCAGTATTAAAAGGATAGAAAACATTACAATAAACTCTTCCGCTTGAATGTAATTTTCAAGTCCAAGTGGGACTGGCAGATTATTTTACAGCAACGATCACTTCATTCCGGATTCTTCTCGATAACCAGCGAACGTAAAGAGTTGCACGCGTGTATGCGTGTGGCAGTTGCTTCGATACCTCAAGCGGAACCAATTTTCGATGCTGGTACTCTCTCGGTCGTCTTCTCTTCTCCTTCTGATGGATCGGCATTTCTGCCCTCACTCACAGTTCCAAAAAAACTGCATGTCTTTCAGGTCAGGTCAGGCCAGGTAATGAATCCCTCGATCCCTCGCCGTCCAGCTCGTTCAATTACGATGTTGTCTTGTCGATGTCCTCACGAAAAATGAATACGTTTCACCACCAGAATATCGCTTAAGTATGCTTTTTGTGCGTGATTGAATCGAGAGTATTGGATACGAAAATTTTCTACTTATGGGGGAGAATAATTTTCAGAAGCTCTCCTGCTAATTACACTTGATTGAAAAATTACAAAATCAAATGTATTTGGTCGCTGTGTTATATGGTTAGAAAACATTAAAATAAACTCATTCGCATGAATGTATTTTTCAATTCCCAGGGAACTGGCAGATTAATGTTCAGCAACGATTAGATTTTTCCAGATTTTCCTCGATACTCGAAGCCCACCAGTGGTTAATCCTAACTCGATAACCACCTGTTAATAGCACTTGATTGATAAATATTTGGTATTTGGTTATACGGTTGAAAAACATTAAAATAAACTCTTTCGCATGAATGTATTTTCAATTCCCAGGGGAACTGGCAGATTAATGTTCAGCAACGATTAGATTTTTCCAGATTTTCCTCGATACTCGAAGCCCACCAGTGGTTAATCCTAACTCGATAACCACCTGTTAATAGCACTTGATTGATAAATATTTGGTATTTGGTTATACGGTTGAAAAACATTAAAATAAACTCTTTCGCATGAATGTATTTTCAATTCCCAGGGGAACTGGCAGATTATTTTACAGCAACGATTGGATCTTTCCGGAATTTTCTCGATGCTGAATGGCATCCAAACGAAAATAATTTCGCGCGTGTATGTGTGTGTGTGTGTGGCGGCTGCTTCGATGTCTTCCCGGGGAACAGTTTCTCGACGCTGATACTCTCTTGGTCACCTTCTCTTCTCCTTCTGATCGATCGGCTTTTCTGCCCTCCCTCACAGTTCCAAACAAACTACATGTCTTTCAGGTCAGGTCAGGCCAGGTAATGAATCCCTCGATCCCTCGCCGTCCAGCTCATCCAGCACGTTCAGCTCGTTCAATTACGATGTTGTCTTATCGATGTCCTCACGAAAAATAAATGCGTTTCACCACCAGAATATCGCTTAAGTATGCTTTTTGTGCGTGATTGAATGGAGAGAAGGTGTGGTTTACGATGACTCTCTGAGTTTGAAACTTTCGGCAACTGAGTATTAATCGATTGAAAATTATATAATTTTCACGATGCGAAACATTTTCCGTTGCGTGCGCATACAATATTGGATACGAAAATTTTCTACTTATGGAGAAGAATAATTTTCAGAAGCTTTCCTGTTAATTGCGATTGATTGAAAACCACAAAACCAAATGTATTTGGTTGCAGTATTATATGGATAGAAAACATTAGAATAAACTCTTTCGCATCAATGTATTTTTCAATTCCCAGGGGAACTGGTAGAGTATTTTTCAGCAACGATTAGTTCTTTCCTGATTTTCCTCGATACTCGAAGCCCACCAGTGGTTAATTCTAACTCGATAACCACCTGTTAATAGCACTTGATTGAAAAATATTTAGTCGCAGTGTTACATGGATAGAAAACATTAAAATGAACTCTTGTGCATGAATGTATTTTACAGTAACGATTGGATCTTTCCGGAATTTTCTCGATGCTCAATGGCATCCAAACGAAGAGTTCCGCACATGTATGTGTGTGTGGCGGCTGCTCCGATCTCTTCCCGGGGAACCGTTTGTGGCATCACTCTCCTCCTGATGGATTCTTTTCTGGCCTAAGGTGCACAAACAGGCTCTTGGTGACACCGTTCATCCCCGCTTTCATGATAAACGAAGAGCTTCACCACAATAGCGACAACATGCTCCAATCGCTGTTCAATTATAACTGAGTGGACTTCCAAGCGGCGCTAGCTTATATACCGATTGATGATTTCAATAGCCTGTTTTGAAAGTAATTTTAAGACTATTGAAACAAGTTTTTGGATCAAAAAGTAACAAGTATAGAACGCGTAGACATTTTATCTTTCGAATGAAGTGTTTATCATACCGGTTCGTTCAGTTGTTTAGGAGCTATTAACGCTCAAAATCTCGGTCTCCGGCGTAACGCTTTCGTTTTCGAAACTTTGATTTTACACCCCGGTATAGAAATGAAAGACGTAGTCCTACGTCAAAAAAAAGTCCTTTGGTTAGTGGAGAGTTCGGAACAGTGCGATAATGTTGCAAATCTCCTAATGCGGCAACACCACGCAAATAGTAAGTATACTCATCGCCTCGAAATGTATGTACTGAATGCTGAGTGCACAACATTACTGTTGCTGAGCGCCCGTCATAAACGTTTCTGCGGAAAATCCCAAGACCAACTTTCGAAAACGAAGCATCTAATTTGCATTAAACTCTAGAACTCTTGTGCCGGCCCGCACCATCACCATTTTGCTCCACACTAAACGAGGCAAACTACAACTAAATATTTGCGCGCCCATGGTGGTTGAGATCCTCATACACACACACATAGACACACGCAAGCCCAGCTACAGCTAATAAGGGATGATTATTATGATGCTACACAGTGCACGATGGTGGAACGGTGAGCAAATCTCCCGCCGTATCCCGTCAAATGATGATGAGCATTCGAGATTTATGTTGTTACACGAGCACGTGAGTTTAAACAATCTACGCTCAATCCGTGTATCAACTTCTGCTGTCGTTTTGTCGCTCCGAGGATAACGTTAAATAAGGCCAATTAGATGACAAAAACCCCAGAAATCGATTTACGGCGGCATTTTTAAGTTGCAAACGTTCGGGGAATTATTTACACCACATCTTAAGCCTGATTCCACCACGAAGGGGGGATGGAACATTAATCAAAATTTGAAACGAACTAGCGCACAGGAAGCGGGAACCGCGCTCTCTAACGTTACGTACATTTATTCGCTCGTTTGATGCGTGGGAACAACATTCATCTGTCGGTTTGTGCTGTTATCCTGTACGACTACTGTGCGAATAGTACCTAGTAATCGCACGCGAGTACGAGTGGCGTCCTCCTAGCAACGGGTCTCGAAATCATCATCATCATCCACTTCCACCACTTCCAGAGCCAGTGGAAGCCGAAAGAGATCGAGCACATCATTTTAATGTGGGAAAATCTCTGCCCGCTTTTTTCGCAATCTCGTTGATGCTGTCGACGAAAATACGTGAAAATTTTTCCGCTTCGGTAATTCACTAGAGGTTTAACGAGCTACTCTCATTATGTGTGAGCTTGGGTGGAAGCATGGGGGGTGGGGGGTTTGTGTATCCATCCCTTCGTGTTTGAGAATGTATCATAAATTGTGGACATTGCCAAGCAACAGTGGCGCAAGACTAGCATTCCAAATTATGGCGGCGCAAAACATGATTTTATATTTCGAATGCATCACCATTCAAAACCTGCTACCCTCCATCTGCCGAGTGGAAGCCCCACCCAAGGACGACGAGGGCAACGACGGGGGAATGGTAGCAGTAGGGTTGTTGTGCTACATTTAATAGCGGAAAACGTGAAGTGGGCGAGGCGAGGGCCTGAGACGTGTTTGTGTGAGCATCCAGATTAATGCCACATTCGGTTGTGGCTTAGCCATCATAGTGGCTTCTGAGTGAAAGCCGAGCCGAGCGACCACAGATTTTACTGCCACTCGTTTTGGATTCCCACGAGGAGTACATGCGGATCAGACTTGGGGCAGCAGCAGTTGCAGGGGTGTGGGTGTGTGGTAACGCGTTTGACAGTATCGGCACCTGGTACCCGCTTTAAGGCCCAAAAACCCAAGTGCCTTCTGTTTTGCGACACACTTTAGGCGCTCAGGAGATTTCTCTCGATGTTAAGTTGTGTTTCAACCAAAATAAGTCAGTTGATTGGTACTACCATGGAACATTTATTTCGTAGCTGAATCAATTTTCAGAAAAGTTAACTGATGAGTACCGTTCTGAATCATATTTCGGACGCTTAAGGTATATATGATGCAGAAAACAGATCTCAACTTTATGCACAGGTATTATTTGGTTGATATTTTTTAGTAAATTTTTAAGATTTCTAAGACTAATTGATTTTAAAGATTGAAACATAAAAAATAATCGAATAAAATGCTTTTCAAATCAAGCGAATAAGAATCAAACTTCGGACACTATTTGTAAAAAAATCAAATTTCGGACACTTTTTTGTAATTTTTTGAACGAAAATTACGTTACACTTGATTATATTTTATAGTCAACTGTGAAACTCTTACCAAGCAATCACAGTAACCTGATAACGATGATGAGAACTGATGAAACACGAGAGAAATTTAAATATTGATGAAGGGGTAAATTATACGTGCTCACGCTAAGCAAACGTCATACACAAACGATAGTTAGTAGTGCTGTTGGATTTTTCCTACTATGCAATAATTTAAATGTAGTTCTTATATGAAATGATAGTGAAACCAAGGAATTACTCTAAAGATGCAATTGTGATATTAATTTTATTGTTACATCATCAGTGCATTAAGCATTTCTAGATATTAGAACAAAGTGTCCGGAATATGATTCAGAACGGTATATTATACAGAATTCGTAGATACCATCTTCATGAGACTCACTTTTTTCAGTTTTTATCGCTTTTATTGAAAACTAAGAAAGGTTGATGCAACAAATTTAATAATGCCATCGAATCTGTCAGATCTCACATTCTCATTTCAACGGTGCTAATGTTCCTGAGGCCTTTCCACATGCGTCATTATCACACCCTAATTGCATTTTTCAGTGGTATATTTCAAGACTCCGGCATGTATCAACCTGGTTAAAACTGGTTCGATGGAAAAACTAATATGAACGGGAATTGAAAATTCATAGCATTCCCCAAAACTCCTTTGACACGGCTGATCACTTATCTACCAGAGCCACATTTGAAGTTGAAAGATTTCACAGGTAAAGTTCATCTTGTGTATTATTTCGCTCACGGGGTGGCATCTGTTATCTGATATACCCTCGATAAAAACACAGCCGATGCAATCTTGAAATTACCTTCACGCTAAAGGTCACGAGTTCAGTTCTCACTACCGACATTCTTCCAAAAAAATGGAAGTAAAAGAGACGAACCAGCCAAAAGTGTTGAAAGTCACTATAAAACAGAAAAAAAAATAGGGAAGCTTTGTTACACCGAATTGTTGAAGTGATCTCTGAAACACTGTAATCTTACATCTTTGATGTTTTTTTATATTTTTTTAAATGTACAATTATCGATGAATCATAATGTCTATGTTGTACTTTGCTCCTCGATTTTTTTTTGGTGAAGTGTAGCTTTTGTAGTTTTGTTTTCTTATATCTAAGATATTTCTTAATTCAAAAAAAAATCTTCAAATGGTTTCTATTATTTATGAAAAAAAAAATGGTAAAGAAAATTATTTTATTTCCTCTCAAAAGATTCTCCTTTAATATTCATTGAATATTTTGCATGTGAAAATTTATTGTTTGATTAATCAACAACCCATCATGTCGACCTTGGTTCAGGTTCAGCAGGTCGTTACGATCATCTTTTTGAAGTTTGTTTGATTAGGTGAACGGTCATTCAATGATCATACATGAAGATTATTTGTGCGATTTGCTTGGATATGGACATTTGAAAAAAATACTCAAAGTGCATTTTACTACGATGTACCGCCGCGACAAATCATAAAAAATGCTATCGAAACTTCCATTTTTTTTTGGTATTCCGAAAATTTGGATTTTTTTTTTAATTTTTTAGATCCACTACAGGCTCATTCAAAGTAAAAATTGAAACATAATTTTCATTTAAATGTGCGTGTTTTCGATGTATGATTTTTTCGAGCATTGCATTGCCCGGTTCGTTTTTTGGTAATTCAAAGTTATTAAAGAAAAAAGGAATTTGGAAAAATTTTCCAATTTTTTTTTTAATTTTCAAACATAGTACTGCTTTTAAATATGTTTGAACCTTTTTTTTCAATATTTGGAATGTTGTTTTCACAGCGTTTGAAACATTAAGCGAACAAGTGTATTTTCAATTTTTCACCGTCTCTTTTTTTTAAATTTTAATTAAATCGACTAAACCGTCGACTAAACATGTTGACATCTGATCTATTTGTAGAATTAAAATTTTTTGGTGGCTTTTTCTCTGGTTCAAGATTTTTATCTTCAAATTGAGATGCAATCCGTTCATTTAGACATTATTTTCAAATAGGGGAGTAAGGCAAAGGAATTTTCTATTTTGACGTAGGACTACGTCTTTGATTTTGATATAGGGGTGGCCACTCTACGAAAAATGTAACGTTTATTAAGAGTTTTCAGATACATACTACGCAGAATCGTTCTTACGATATATGTTATAATATATACCATTGAACGGAAATTTTATCCAGATTTTTTTTCGCCTGAGTCATCAATAGTGGAAATAATAAAACAAGTGAGCAATAATTCGTTCTATCTAACAAATCAGCAAGATATGAAAGTAATCAGATGCAAGATTTCATGCATCATTCAAACTTCATGCAAGATTTCATCAAAGCAACGAATAAAGTGTCACCCATACAGTGATCGTTCATTAATTAGGAGGAGGCAGCGATTATCATGCGAGGACTTATTGAGATCGGCATTACATCGCATCACAAAAATGAAACGAAATGAATAAATTAATATTCTTCATGACTCATATTCATAATTCTCAATGTCTCAATTAATTCTATGATAGATTGAGCAGTAGAAACAATACGACTTGATTGTGATAGTCTGCAAACGAACATTATTTCACCGAAAAAGCTACTGCTCTCGATGCCTAATAATAAGAATAAGACAATGGAAAGAAATCACAATATCATAGCTATTCATTAAAAATTAAGCAACTTCATGATTTCATGTATATTTTACCTCAAAATATCACGAAATCGAGAGTATTTTCAACTTGTTTTTTTTTCGTTTCTTCGCCATAAATTTCATATTCAATGTAATCAATGATGATATAATTTTTTTGTTTACCCATTCACATATACTTCATCTACCATTCCACCCTGTTATGTGTCCCATTGATATTCATTAATCATTTTCAGTTAAACAGTTGAACTTCCTGCCAGAAGCTTATTGTCTTTCTTTATTCGTTACAAACCATTTGAAGTTATGAGTACATACAACAAACGGCCCTTTTCAGGGCTAATATTTAGAGTTTCAAAAGAGTTAAACTAACAGATTTCTGAACAATGAAAAGATTTACATTCAAAATAATCAAGTGTTCTGAACGATCACAGTCCTACGTCAAACTTCCGTACGTGCCCCTAGGCTCAGACCCTTCTACTTTTTTTTATTTAAAACATGTGAGCCATCCTCGACCCTAGAAACAAAACCGACAAGCCGTGGAAACCCTAGGACAGAACCCGTGTCACCAATAAAAGCAATTATTTTGAAGCCCCAGAGCTCGCGTGGGAAGTACTCGACCCACAACCTTGTGCAGAGTCTGCCGAAACGCTTACATGATGTCTTGAAAATAACATTGTAAGTCGTTATCCACCACTGATCATTTTGCTTGATCAAACAAAATATCTGTTTACCTCTACTAGAACATGTGAACAGTCGTCCAAACTAATAATTTGTCGAGGATACCTAAATTTCAGGGGAAATTCCTTAAATACGACGGTCGCAAAATTACATTCGAATGGCTACCGTAAGAGCAATTTCTGCTTTTGTTTGTTATTTTCAACATTTGACAGTTTCATGCATGGGAGGCGATCTGGCGTAGTGGTAACATCCATGCTTCTCACGCTAAAGGTCACGAGTTCAATTCTCACTCCCGACATTCTTCCAAAAATGGAAGTAAAAAGTGACGAACCAGCCAAATGAGTTAAAAATCTCTATAATACAGACAAAAAAAAAGTTTCATGCATAACAGAATGTCTCGAATAGCTTCACATGCTTCAAGATTAGGATGGTCTAGAACAGCGGTACTCCACTTTTTTCAGAAGGGCCGCAAACACATATTAATCATGATGTCACTGACTACATTGTTGACGTGGGACTGCAAAGTTATCGCCGACGAGAACAAACATCAAATAAATTTCAACCAAAAATACTTTTTAGAATATAACCAAACAACCTTTTTAGTATATATTTGATAGCACTAACAGAACCGATAAACTGATGCTTTCACCGTCTGTGGGACGCGAATGTTAAACGTCAATTTGAGCAGACTATCAAATTAATTCTAAACATTAACATATACTCGCGATTGCTCGCTGTTTAGAGAACTGGAACTGAAACACTGAACGTATTGAATTTTCAAGCAGTTTTTCAGTATCTCTTGACTAAATTAAATTTCCGACGCTCCCAAGAACGCACAGAACGACACCAGAAAATCCGTCACTTACGTCAAATACGACACTTTCAACCCTTTCAATAATGCTCAAATACATGTAAATTGAATGATCAATCGGAAAAAAGTCATTCACGATTCATTAGTGATAGATAGTGAGTGATAGTTACCAGATGGCAGTGAGGATTTTCCAGTGGCCCTTTTGAAGGCCGAGTGTTTTGTTTAGTTTCATATTGGCCTTTTCATGGTTACAGTCGAAATAACTGAGAACCCCGAACATACTCCCAAAATCACAAACGTTCTCTTTCGGCAAAAAAATTAAAAAAAAACTTTTTATTACTTAGGATAATTTTTAAAAACATCTAAAATTTCAAAATAACTGCTTTGTGAAAAGTTTTGGTGGCCCTGGAAAGGATTGACAGGTTTGCGTGGCCCCAGGCGGAGATATATTTGTTCCCCCATCAGCGTTATGCACCTGATAACGCATAAAATCAACAGTGTGGGTGATTCAATTATACACAAAAATCACCACCCAACGAAATGAAGCGACGATGTACGTTATCTTCAATATTTCAAAAAATATATTCCCATAATAAAGGATTTTTGTTTTCAATAATTTACTTTAAAAGCAGTTTTTGAGCTGTTGAAACGAGTTTTTGGTCTACATGACCGATTTTTTTGAATTATGCTCAAAAAACTTGGTAGGCATGACAATAGGTCGTAAACTATATATGATACCGCTAGGATACCGATTACCGTATGTTTAATACCGATTAGAATGACCCTATGCACAAAAAAAAATTCTGAATATTTGTTTTCCTAAATTTAGCATAAAAATGCATGTAAACCCTCAATTTTAACTGTAATCACCAACTTTTAATCGTGATTTTAGTATTTTGGTAGAAGCAATATCCAAATAATTGACCTGTCGTCCGTTTTTCAACTAAAATAAATTTATTCACGTCGTTAAATGACAGATGGCGCTACGTCCGCTTCATCGAACTTTCATCCACACATGTACCAGTAACCTCAATTCGTCTAAAAGCAGGTGCATCGCCGGCGATCTGGAACCCTTTTATGAATGAGCACCTGGAATTATTGAAATTCTTCACATCATACATGCTCGGATTCCAAAGTGACTACCAATCATCAATCCTGATAAAACAGCTAGAGAACACGTGTGTAGATCCAATGCGCATATTGTTGAGTACATTGCTGGAATCATGGTAGACGACTGCACAGCGACTCGAGAAATTGAGGTTCGAAAAATAAACAATAATCTGGAGTTCATCGTTGACACACATCTTCTTCTTCAATGTTACTAACGATCCTAAAGTTCGTCGCCCGAACATAGAATTACTTGCGGAACGGTAGAGACGTAGAGAGCGAACGACTGCGATTCCTACGACACTATCAACAGAAGCGGGGTGAGGAAGAATACATTTACTTTCGAGTCGCTATCATGAGCAACACCGACACAGCCTTTGCTATTGCCATCACTTTTGTTCAAACAAAAAAAAAATCTCTGATGACCTTCTTTACAACATTACACATATTCGGTCCAAGATGGAAAATGTCGATAAAATACACCCTGAAAGAATCGATAGTGTAATTTCCTCGAGAATTCCAGATCCATGATCAACTACTCATGCGTATTCTACAATCCAGTCGAGTCAAAAATACCCGAGCCGATCGCAATACTATATTCTATCATTAGTTCGACTCATGTCTAATCGGGTATGCAAATGTAGCAACCTTGAGACGCAATCTGATATAGGCGTCATTGAGCTTCGCGTTTCATGTTCCGTGCAAAATAGGTAATGAATTGCCGGGTGAAATAAACACGCTTTTAAAACAAAAATTATAGATGAAAATAAACTCTACCAAAAAAAGAGAAAGAAAATAGGCTCTAATATGAGCACTGTGTTTTTCGGCATCTCAACTAAGAACTGCTAATAAAAATGACGCAAGTAATACCTACGTTGAGAAGGCTAAAAATTCCATTGGGAAGGGTAGTGCCATCCAAGAAGAAGATGAGTTTTGTATAACAGAATAACACATTCTGTGCAAGTGAGGAAAATCTTGAACGAGAATTGTCTCAGATAATGATTTTATATCATAAAAATATCATATCATAAAGTTTTGGCAGAAATGCAAAGAGCTTTATAGAAAATAGTTATGTTATGGTCAGAACTATGTCCCTATAGTATGTAAACAACATCGTGTAGTAACTTTTATTCAATTTATAACGATTTGAAATTACCTTCGCTGAAATAGAAAATATATGAAATAGAATTATGCAAGGAACGGAAAAGAAAGGGATAGAAAAGAGAAAACAATAGATACAAGGGAAAGTATTGTAAATATTAAGGATAGATTTCAAATGGAATAGAAGATTGAAAAGGTTTCAAAGGAGGATCCCATTACCAAAAGGAAATACCCCATCATTACAATTTCGGAAGGATAGGAGGACAAACTTATTAGAAAATCCAAAACCCATTTTTATACCAAGTAACCAAGAAACAATCGTAAAATGTTGTACATACAATAGTGAATTGTAGTTGTATTGTGAAAATAAAGTTAATGTGGGTGATTGGGCGTTTTTACGAAACGAAGTGGTTGAAAATTTCAATTATCATCCGAGTGATTGCGAGGGAAAACCGATCCACAGTGCAGAGGCCCAATATCTAAGGGTAACAGTTCATATTAATGTTGAGTTGTGCAGATCCATAAAGAGCAATTAATACAATTGCAAGTCCGTGAATAAATGAACCAATTTTGCTGTATTTCAGGTTTAGAATACTCCTCGACTCGAGGTCCGATGTGAATACTCCTCGACTGAATGACAACGATGGAATAATGCGCTACCACATTGGTCGAAACATCAGTTCCAATGAAGTTGTCTGGCTTTGATTTGGCAATTCATAAACGGAATCCAGCAGTTATAAATTTAGCCGTAGTTGCCGTCCATCTTGAAAACAATAAACCGTCCATCTTGAAAACAATAAACGTATATTTTTCACCAAATAATGTTTATTACAGATCAACGTTTGCTGGGCCAGCTAGTTCATATATAAAATTTTTCAACTTATTCTTCTCTAGTCTTGAAAAAGACTAATCTGGAAAACTAAACTCAACACTTCGTCTTGAGAAAGACCGTTTGAAAACCTCGTTGCCGTCTGTTCGCTATCTGGATGTCTGATGCTTGATGGATTGTGGATACTGTGATTGGAAACAACGGATGGCTCATTTAAACTCAATAATTTGAATACGGCGGGATTTAGATTGCCCAGTTTTCTCCTTCAACATTGTTCGTAGAACAAACGTTCATTGCATTTCGAGCGATCGATTTACATGCATCTGATTCGCAATTGTATATAAAAATTATACCTCGCTAATATATTAGCGAAAATGAACACAACAATTTCATGAGAAAACTGGAATGCTTTCAAATTCCCTTAATTTAATCCATTAAATGTTAGGGAACCGTAATGTATAGCAGACCGAATAAATTTCAGAGAATTTGCAATTGAAACTCAAATCATCAAAATCCTTTCACATCAAAGATAGATATTAACGTTGAAACTATTTCATAGGAACGTGATTTGTTTTCTGATTTGGTACCATTAATGAAAGACGTAGCCAACCTCCAAAAAATAGAAAAGGATTTCAAATTTATTCACAAACGTCAACAAGTTTAACATATCATTCATCATTCTCATTTCATGTTTCACGATGATTTGATTTTAGATTTCCTAGGTTTTCGTAATTGTTATACATACAAAATAATTTAAAATTAAATAACACCAGATGAGCCAACCGAAAAATTCCCGATGGGCCGCAGGTTGAGTATAGCTGGTCTAGAAGTATCAACTGATTTTTAGTTAAATTAATCAAATTTAAGCATCTGTTCATTTTACCCGTATTTTACACGACCACGCTATCCGCACGGCTAACGATGATTCAGCAGTTGTTCAGCAAACACGTGATAATATTGCAACTGATTATAAAATGAAGTTGAGAAGTGTTTTCTAAGAGTAAAAAGGGAGCGCATGAAGGAGAACAATATCTATCTCGGTCTGGGCCGTGTATGTGGCAAAGTATGCGGAAAGCTTATTTGTCTTTTGTTTCGCTCGCTTGTATTAATCTATATTGTTGTACCATGTATACTATACAAATGCTGACCAGTATTTGTGAGTCATGACATTTTCTGTTATGTTATGTCTGATTTAATATCATAAATCGGGATGACAAAACATGAGCTAAAAATCAATTTTGGGTGTAGGACTTCTATAGTAAAACTAATAATGCCTCCAAATTTCAATTGAATCAAGTTTTTTTTTCGTTTGAGCATTTCATTTTACCGCTTCTCCCAAGTATGTATAAGTTGAGAATGAACTATGGCCTAATCTACACCCGTGATATTCACAGCGTTGTGCATGCAGCAGAAAAAAAAAAGAAATACGCTTCTCCCGACGTTGCTCTTCCGATGCGCATAATGCGAAATGCCACCAATCATACACCGTAACGGTAAGGGCATCGGCTGAAAGATACGGCCATCTTTAATCTGGATTAAATTCCGCACGGTTCCCGGCGACCGCCGCCATAAATCGCTAAGCTCTAAAATTTTTTACCTTTTTCACCGCAGAAAATCCACACTCATAAAGTTTCACGTCATTCCGATGCCAGAGAGATGGGGGGAAAAACTTTTTCGGTTCAGCGGCCGGCCGGTATCGCAACAACGGCAGACTCCGCAGGAGTTTTTTGCCAATGTTAGCCAACGGCGCCAACCAGTCCAGTGAAAGCATCTCCTCACTGGGTAAAGAGGTTAAAAACCGCAAATAGTCTCGGGGGGGTTCGAGAAAAAATACACGTTAACCATCCATTTAAAAAAATTATGCGGATAGAAGGATCTCGGATTATACTTTGCAGAGGCGGAAGTGCGCTCTTCAATTGAGCCACACATCAACCGACAACGATGATTTTCAACAGTTTCGAGCGGATTACTATTTTAAAGCCCATAGTCGGTGCTTTGACAAATGTTCGTTTATGGCAGCGATTTTAAATCCAGCCTTCACTCTTTCTAGAGACACACAGAAGTATCCCCACCACCCTCCTTCACCACCATTCAATTTCCAAATCTCTCCAAACTAATCCGTGCGGAAAACTGGCAGCCGTTTTATTCTTCCGAACCCGCACCATGACGACACCATCGTTGACCCTGGCACCGACAGCCCCAATCCTGAACCCGTTTAGGCACGGCTCGGCTCAAGTCTCGGAAAGATCGCCGCGTTGAACAAAGAAAAGCTCACAAAAAAAAAACAAAGAAAAAACGCGCCTCTGTCAGCGCTAAATCATATCGCTTGGCAACCCAAGGTCTGTGGCAAACCGCCGCCACAAAATCGAGTCTGCTAGGCCTTCGCCTAGGCCTAAGAAGGCAGCGAATAATAAAAAGGGACTAAGCGCAAAGGCAAAGTCTTATCTATTCGACAGCAAATGTTCCTCCCAACGACGCCACCCCCTGCTCATCCGGGACAATCCCTTCATCGCGCCTTCACACAGCCGGAATTAAGTCCGTTTTCTTTTCGTGTGGCCGAATCGGTTCACTGGAGACGCTGAAGAAAGGATTTTCGTGGAATTGACTTTTCCTTTCCGATGGTTTGTGCTGCTGCTGTTGCTGTTGCTCTGCATAACGATTCGTGGAATATAGAGTGGAGTGAGGAAGGTGTGGGGGGGGGGAAAGAGTACCACAATTTTTGACGGAGTTTTACGACCGCCGCGGCAGGGGCATCGCTCCAGTGGAAGAAGTTTAAAGCTGTTCCTTTACTTTTATCATCATTTCGGAATGGTCACGGTCCATAATCCTGGGTGAAGTAAATTTAATTGTTGAAATAAATTCTAATGCCGGTTTCCCGTAATCTGCTCCTTCCAGTAATGTCGGTAAAACGAGATGAATGTGCATAATTAAGTTTTTTTTTCTATACGGTTCATTAGGCATTGAGTTCATCTAATGAAATTCACATATAATTTCTGCTTCTAAAACGAATAAGATTTTATATTCATTTCAACTAACCCTGAGCCATCCGTGACTTGTTGGTTTTTTTATACTGTTGACAATTACTATGTTAGTTGATGAATTTTATAATGTGAAACTATGGAATCGCGGCTTCCGAGGGCTAACGCTAAATAAGTCTAATACATACTAATACATGGGTCGAAATATCCTAAACAATGTTAGTGTATTGATTCTATTGATGAATTTTTTATTTAGTGTCGTGCAAAATCTTCAAATTCAAAATTCTGAAAAAATAACGCATATCTAGTAAATACGAGGGTCACTATTTATATTTCGGGAATTGGCAACACTGATGTCATGTGAGTCCATCTGACGGTTCCATCGTAAAGTTTGACATTTTTGACGATATACGTACTCAGAACATTTTGTCATACGGACGCTATTTGTTTATTTTATATTTAGTTGAAAGTTTGGTCTCGGCAAAAAAATGGAACTGAATCGTGAACATTTTCGTGCGATGATTTTTTACGACTTTCGACGTGGATTATCACAACAAGATTGCGTCAATCAACTTAATTTGACTTTTGGCGATGAAGCTTCATCAAAAACCACTGTGTATCGCTGGTATAGTGAATTCAATCGTCGTAGTTCGCTGTCCGACGAGTTTCGTGAAGGTCGTCCAAAAATAAAAATATATTCGCAGCTTAACTATTTGTTTTTGTTCCTATTCCCGAAATATAAATAGTGACCCTCGTAGTACTTTCGAGAAGCCATAAGATCCGCCGCAGATTACAGACTTTTAATTTTTATCGGTCGAAAGTTTGGTCGGCTCCTTAATCAGTACGGAGAGGTATGCATATGCACACATTATACCGATTCAGTTGGGTCAATCTTCACACTAATGGGGGCAAACTCGACCAAACTATCGGCCGATAAAAAGTCTGCAGTTTGTTCTAAGATGAATTCAAGCTTTCAAACCGAGTAATTTGTGCTGACTCGATTTGAGACCTCCTGCAGATTGTAACAGCCTCAGAGTGTCAAATTTAATATTTGGTTCATGGCAGACAAGAACTAATTGCAATATTCGCAGGATCACTGAAATTTTTTAAAACACTGCAAAAAACGCGTTTTTGGGACTTTTTTTGCAAAAAAAACAAATAATTTTTTTTTTCGTCAAAGCACCAAATTAGATTTTTTTTTATTTCAAAACTACCTTTCGATTTGCGGTGCAATAATTATTTATTGAATTATTCATTGTCAAAGTTGAAAAGTTAATCTTCCATTCAAACAAAAATATCTCTGAAATCAAAGGTTCTACAGGAACGTTATATAAATCAAATGAAAGCTGTTTAATTAGGTTAATTGGACTTGCTATCGACTTAAATAGCAAAAAATTGTATTAGTCTACAAAAAGTTTGAAAAAACAAATCGATTTTTTATTTCTCCCCAATATTTTTGTTCACTACATCTTCACACACCCAGATACAAATCTGTTCGTAAAATAATCCTAAATAAGCAAGTTTCAAAAAGATGTATATTCCATCTTCGTGCTTTGATTTTTTACAAAGCTGCAGCATTTCAAAAATCAAAAAAAAAAATCGATTTCGCACGAGCATGGCACAGCTTGGTTAAAACTATCCCGAATGGGTTATTTGAACTGATTGAGAACTAAAGACGACCTACGAATTAGAAACTTATAGTAATTCATGTGAAATCGACGTTCATTTTTTAAAGAGCTGAGAGTTTTTCCGTCTGGTTCTATTGTTATGAAACACTGGAATTGTAGTTTTTTGTATGTTTCGCGCCTGGACGCAACAATAAAGTTCAAATGGCCAGTCTTATAAATGAAGATAGTTATCATATGCTACCCTATATACTTCAATTCAACCGACTTCTTACATAACTTTGGAAACTCCGAAAAAATGAGTGGTTCTATAGTGTTGAAACGCAGTGTATGATCGTCAACAAATTGGAAATAATTACAAATTAAACTTACGTTTGATCGTTTCTTCAGGAACGATATTAAATATTTATTGCATCAGACAACCACAGCTTTCGCTAATGAATTAACGACATAAATTAAGATGAAAACGATTAAATTAATTTTTTTCACGAATCACTCCTGTTGTTCTCCTGTTATTATTTCACAGATACAATCCAACGTTTAACTATCGTAACGCGACACAAAGATCTCGTTTCTCGTAACTGGGTTCGTTATGGTGAATGGAAAACTGTCTCCAAATTGATTGATTGATTGGACATTGTAGTCTGAATTATTACATTATCTCTTCTTGCAGTCTCTAGAACGTCGGCCTGGTGTATTATTACCATTTAGTTCGCATTATTAATAAACAAAATTAACATCAAAATTTCCGTATCATGAAATTATTTTTTTTTTAAATGATACAAACGGTTTTCATACTGTCTGGTGGAGAACGCTTGTGTATTTTTCCACCACCCGAACACTTTATTTGTTTGTGCGTTGCTAAAGGTAGATTAAAACGGATACCTATGGCCAGGGTTGCCAGCTATAATTTAAAAAAATCAGGAAGAATGAAAAAAAAAATTAGGGTAAATCAGGAAAGCACACATTGGGTTGTCCGAAAAGTTAATGTCGATTTTTGGGAAAACGAAAACAGCTTTTTCAATCAAAGCATTATAATTTAATTTTATATGCATAGTTCTGTTTCACAATCTTACGCCATCTATCAGACAGCTTGAATAAAGGGTGTGTCACATCAAATTGCATCACGGAAAAAACGCTGTAGAAATTCGCCCAGTAGACCGATCCTTTTGAAAATTTTAGACAGTAAAATAAAAACTATTAAACAACTTTTGGCATTTTCTTTTTATTCATACTTCGAGCCCAAGCCCGTATGCTCGCACCTTCCTCTTTACCCCGTCCATAAGGTTCTGTACAACGTCAGGTTGTAGTTTTTTTTTTTTACAGAAATCCATTTTCTCTTGAAGTCCGCCTCCGATTTGACAACTTTTGGGTTCTTCCGGAGAGCCTGCTTCATAATCGCCCAATATTTCTCTATTGGGCGAAGCTTCGGCGCGTTGGGCGGGTTCATTTCCTATGGCACGAAGGTGACCCCGTTGGCTTCGTACCACTCCAACACGTCCTTTGAATAGTGGCACGAAGCGAGATCCGGCTAGAAGATGGTCGGGCCCTCGTGCTGCTTCAATAGTGGTAGTAAGCGCTTCTGTAGGCACTCCTTAAGGTAAACTTGCCCGTTTACCGTGCCGGTCATCACGAAGGGGGCGCTCCGCTTTCCACAAGAGCAGATCGTTTGCCACACCATGTACTTTTTGGCAAACTTGGATAGTTTCTGCTTGCGAATCTCCTCCGGAACGCTGAATTTGTCCTCTGCGGAGAAGAACAACAGGCCCGCCAGCTGACGAACGTCCGCTTTGACGTAGGTTTCGTCGTCCATTACCAGGCAATGCGGCTTCGTCAGCATTTCGGTGTACAGCTTCCGGGCTCGCGTCTTCCCCACCATGTTTTGCCTTTCGTCGCGGTTAGGAGCCTTCTGAACCTTGTATGTACCCAGGCCCTCCCGCTGCTTGGTCCGCTGGACGAATGAACTTGACAAATTCAGCTTATTGGCGACATCCCGGACCGAACTTCTCAGATCACGTCTAAACTGCTTAACTACGGGCTTGTGATCTTTTTCACTGACGGAGCATCCATTTTTGCCGTTCTTCACCTTCCGGTCGATGGTTAGGTTCTCGAAGTATCGTTTTAGTACTCTGCTGACCGTGGATTGGACGATTCTCAGCTTCTTACCGATGTCCCGATGTGACAACTCGGATTCTCGAAATGAGTGCATAGGATTAATTCACGACGCTCTTTTTCGTTCGACGACATTTTTCCAAATTTACGAAAAATTGACAGTGAAGCATGGCCAACGTGATCTATACACTCTTATCTGATTATAAGCGAAAGCTGAAGATATAATTCTTAAAAATTAAATTTCTACAGCGTTTTTTCCGTAATGCAATTTGATGTGACACACCCTTTACTCTATCCTCCCAGAACATGTTTGGTTCCTCGTCGAAAACTGCTGCAAGCCATACATGTGAGCAACAGGTTGCGTGGTAGTAGCTTCATAATACAGTTCATAATACAGAATCCATTCCAACTCCTACCAGAAACCAGACCAGAAGTTAAGTACAGCTTTGCGACTAATGAATTTAGCTTAATGTAAGAGATATACTAGTGTGAACCGGAGAACTATCATGACAGAAAACTTCGGCATGGAAACCAGTATATTTATTACAAAAAATGTAAAGAGTATAGAAATCAGGAAAAATCAGGATAAAGTGAGTGTTTGTCAGGATATCAGGGAGCATGCTGAAAAGTCTGGGAAATCCTGAAAAATCAGGAAGGTTAGCATCTCTGCCTATGGTCTATGATTTAACTGCTAATAGAGATGACCAAAATGAACGCTTCGGAAGACTCTGCATGCACCACGAGTCTAACTCGATGTTACAGTTTTTGGCACAATTGGCTGACCACGAGTGTAACTAGAGGTTGAAAGGTTAAGCGGTTTTAACTTTTTGCTTATATGTTCAAGAAATGAAAAGACATGTCTTGAACATATCCTCCTATGATTTTATCATCACCATTATATGAGACGTAGGACTACGAAGTTATTTTATTCAATTCGGATGCTTATCACTCAGAATATTATAACAGAATGCAACGAAATGTTATAAAAAACTCTTTCGAAGAATATTTTGGTAACCCTGAAAAGGGCATTTAATAAATCTAGTAGTCTGTTCATTTTTAAAATCCTTTTCTCGACAAAAAGACTGTCCAGCTATCAAAAAAATTCCAGGTTCCAACTTCATATTTCAGACTAGGCATTCGATTTAGATTCTTTATTCATATCGAATTTCAAATATCAGACACAGATTTTGGATTTAAATTCGTATTCCGAATCTAAATTGGGAATTAGTTCAAATGGTTTCAGCTTGAAAAGTCACTGTTTGCCGTCGGATGATAATCACGATACTAAGTAATTTATTTTTCAATGGAAATGGAAAGCAGTTCATGTTTTGCTCCGCCAATCAGGCGAAGCACGAACGAAGAAAAAAAAATATGAACAACAAACCAAGTTTAATGAAACCGAGAGATAAACAACAATCGAAGAAAAAACAGTGAAAAATATAGCAGAGAAAATGAACATCAGCAGAACAACAGCAGTGACATCAAGAAACTAGCAGTGACGTCATCCCAAATGTGTATCGTATCGGTATACAAACAAAATGGACAGATGTGGACAGACAAAATACCAAATTTATGAATTTAAGACTAATTCATCTTAAAAACGACTATTATTTAATAGTTAGGTACATTTTTTTGTGAACTCTTTCGATTGGTCTACCAAAGCGCAATGAAGTGGATTTTGTGTAAGTTAACAATTGAGTTGGCTAAGCTCAACTTAACACGAACCAAAATTTGGCGAGAATAATTACTGTTTGCACCCTAATTCTGTTTCACGTGGGTATAACAGAACTCTTTCTGTTTTTTAAACGGTGGAATACAACACATTACGACAAGAGTTGAGCATAAACACACCAGGAATATTGAGACTCGTCGGATGCGGTTGCTACTGTAGCTGATGATGATGATGGATTTGTCTATTCTGCTTCTTTTCTGAATCTTTTTCCTTCTGGGTGACGGTTCACGTTTAGAAAATGACTCTTTTCGCAGAGCAGAGCTGTATTTGTTCCTTCTAGCTGGCTATGAAAACGGGAGGAGCATAAATTGCAATATTTCCTCTCCCCACATGCACATGCTCACTTGCCATAGTGCTTGTTCTCTGCGTTTGCATTTCGATTGATTGATTCACTCGCAACCAGTGCCGAAAATATTCACGTTCACAACATTCAAATACGGTGAATTTCAGCCTGCCTTGTAATGATAACCTACTGCTCAAGCGAGTCGATAAATATGGAACAACAATATCAGTGAACATCAGTGGAATGAACAGAAACATCAGCTTGCCATGAAGTTCATTTTTCATTTACATCTTCATTTTGGCCATGATATTCGTAACGTCGAAGTTGAAGATCATTGCGTGTTAGTGAAAATAAAAGCATAAAATTCAACGTCAACCAATTGAGAGTGAAATCGAGAACACAAAATTATCGTTTTTGGCGCCTTCGGCAATAGAATGTATAGTAAACTCTTGCTATGTTTTATGAATATACTCCCGATTGGCCGGGAATGTCATACACCACCAATTAGATGGGCAATGGGTGACAATAACAGACGGATGACGAACCAGCCAAAAAGTGTTGAAAGTCACTATAATACAGTATAAAAAAGGAACGAAACGCTCAACGCCGATCAACGCTAAACCTCACTCTGCCGCTCAACACCGCATGTTGCCTTTTCCGGATTCCTGGTTCTTGAAAATCAATATGAAAGTCAAACACGATTCGAAAAAAAAATTCACTGCAAACGATGAAGATCAACTTAACGTTCGTGATAATCAACTGAAAATATTGACAGTGATGAAAGTGCCTGAATGCAGGCTTTGCGAAATTCGTTCATGCTATTTTACCAGACAAAGTTCACGCGTCTCGACTCTTGTGTTATACTCATTATAACAGATATGGTGTTGAGTATTATAACAGATATGGTGGTACTGGAAAAAAGCTAATTCCTTCATTCGTGAATAAATTTTGATAATTTGTGACACTGCTCGCAGCACATTATATGTGGTATATAAGTATTCTTCCACGCTGATACATTGGCTGTCCGTTATCGATAGCACGGAAACAAACGCACGGAATGCAAACTTGCTTTCTGCCCGCAAATCTTAGATGGTGATGTAAAAGGTTCTAGTAATCGTTATTAATCGTTTGGTAATTTCTTGATAAAATATAGTCATCAACTAATTACGCAAATATATTTTTTTTGGTTCACAAAAACTTTTATCCGACAAAGATCAATATCACGCCAAATTAATATGGTGATTTGACCAGACCCTCTCAGATTATGATTAAAAATTTATACATAAGGTGGCAACTATCCAGAATTACAATTTCATTATCATATGACCAATTTCAATTGCGATTGATTTCTTATAGAGCTTTTTTTTCTAAACCATGCCTTACGTATAGCGGTGTTGTGTCGTTTTTCGTTACATGAAACTGATTATATCTCGAGAACGGTTTGAAATGCGTATGCGTGTATATAACGAATCTGATCCTACAAAAAACAAACGTAGGTTAACTTTGAAAAATTCATAACTTAAAAACGAAAAGAATCATTTCTCTGATTTTTGGATATGTGATGTAAAAAAACCTCAGCCTTCAGAAAAAAAAGTGCCCTCTAGTCCAAAGCCATGAAAAGAACAAAAATCGAATACAATCAAAAATTATGAAAACACTATCCGTATTTTTGGCTAGCGTGATAGTTTTTTAAATCAATTGGCTTTAATTGTATATATCGATCAATCGAAGCGGATCAGTAGCCCTAATGTTATTAATTTTTAGAAAAAGCATTTTTGGGAAAATGACGAAAAAATGTGTTTCTTGAACCGCCCTAAAATGGAAATGGAAAAAACTGAAAAAATATGGGTCTACTATAAAAATATAGCGCCTCTAGTCCAAAGCCATGGATACAACAAAAAAAAAACGAATACAAGCAAAAATTACGAAAACACAATCCGTATTTTTGGCTAGCGTCATATTTTTTTAAAGCAATTGGCTTTAATTTGATATATCGATTAATCGAATTGTTCCAGTAGTTTAAATGTTATGAATTTTTGAAGAAAAGCATTTTTGGGAAAAAGCCGAAAAAATGTGTTTCTTGGACCACCCTAAAATGGAAATGGGCACTCTGAAGCAAAAATTAAAAAAATATGGGTCTAATAAAAAAATATAGCCCCCTCTAGTCCAAAGCCATGAAAACAACAAAAAAACGAATACAATCAAAAAATTACGAAAACACAATCCGAATTTTTGGCTAGCGTCATATTTTTTTAAGCAATTGGGTTTAATTTAATATATCGATCAATCGAATCGGTTCAGTAGTTCAAATGTTATGAATTTTTTTAAAAAATCATTTTTGGGAAAAATGCGAGAAAACGGGTTTTTGAGACCACCCTAAAATGGGAATAAGCACTCTAATGGGAAAATAAAAAAAAAAATGGGTCTAATAATTTGCCATAAAAAACAAATCTACCACATTTCACGAATATCTGAGAATATCACTATATCGGTTGGACATGGAATGGTTGTATAATGCTATAATTAGGACCTTACAAGTTATGGATAAATTTCAAAAGAATTATCTTCATTCTCTTGAGTCCATCACGAAACCACAAGCCGTAAAAATTTGTTAAGTTCAAACATTATCCTAATGAAAATATTCTAAGAGATGGAGATCGTATACAGTATGTGATATAGACGATTTAAAAGGAATCACTGCAATGGCAATTATAAAATAAGCACCGGACTCAATACATTGAAACTGGGTTACTGGTAACATTGGAGCTAGGGAAGAACTCAATCCACTCAATCTGGAAGTAGACTGAATTAGGGCACTGTTGAGTGATTGTTGAGTAGAAGCTGAAGAAGAAGGGCAAGGTGTTAACACTTTAGGACCGAGAAAAAATCTGTAAGACATACGTCTGAGACCGCACGTTTTAACTTGTGTGAAGTTGCTTGCTTTGCTTGCAAGTTTTCAAAAGGTTTTAAAGTTTGCAGTTCATTCGCCTCTATGTGTGAAGTTACCGGATGAAAGTTCAGCGGATAAAAGATATTGTTGCGTGCAAGTTTCTGTTCAACGTCTTGCTCGATTTAATGAATAATGGATTTTTTCAGTTGAAATAAATTGATTGTTTATCAAGTAACAACCTTCAAAATCATGCTCATTAGACGGAGAATTGAATCATTCATCTTTCCACATAATTCATTTTTTTCTTGATCGTGACAGAGAAAAGTTAGAGACTGAAACGTGAGCATAGGAAAATATACAGAACTTTGAAAATCAAAAAAAGTTGTTCGAATAGAGTTATCGAAGTTATTCGATAGAGAAATATTTTACCTATCTTCCAGCCATAATTTTACTAATCGCAAAAGGGTCTGAGAAATGTTATAGGCCAAGTTATAAGGGAGAAATTTATTATTTTAAAGAAAATTGTGAAAAGTTATTTGAAAGGACCGAAAACACATTCTCGAGATAGTACTCATTCGATAAAGAATAGTTTTTATTTATCTTTAGCCAAATTTTCATTGATCGGAAAAGGGTCTAAGAAAAGTTATAGGCCAAAACCTATACAACTCGTATGGGTGAAATAAATTAATTAAATTAATTAATTAAATTTGTAATAATTAGTAATAATACATTAATAATTTAAAGATTAATAATTGAAAAAAAAGTAATTTGAAAGGGCCCAGAACACATTTTCGAGATAATACTCATTCGATAGAGAATAGAGTATGAGAAAAGTTATTGGTCGGAACGTATACGAGTTGTACGAGGGAAAAGGTCTGGCTGGGTAAGGAAGTAAAAAGTAAAATTGAAGTAAAAATTTCTATTGTATAGAAATTTTGACTATTTTTTTAATCCCTATGAATCCCTATCGTATTTAAATGTGTTCCTACGCCTTTTATAGATATTTGTGATTTTTTTCAGATAATATTAGGATAATTCTCCTATATGGTTCACTATAAGAGCAATAGCAAAAAAATGAGTTTATCTTTTTTTCCTATTCTCAATAGGCTTGCAAATGAGAATTTAAGAAAATACTCAAAGTACATCTACTATGGTGTACCGCGACAAATTATAACAAAATTCTATCCCCCGCGTAAAAAAATCGTGGGTGTATAAAATTTTTAGAGTTTTAAAAACTGTTTTTCGATGATTATTTGTTGAACTATTTATTATCAAATATGAATTTGAAATTTTTCGTTTATACAAAAATATCTCAGTACTAAATGGTTCACAACAACTTTATAGAAATCAAATGAAAGATAATTGATAACGTTAATTGGAAAAAAAACAGAAAGAAATCGATTTCTCATTTCTTACCGATATTTTTGTCCGCTACATCTACATACATCGAAATACAAATTTCTCTGTAAAATATTCCGTGTAAATCCATGTAAATTATGCTTTAAAGAGATTTATATCTCATCTTCATGCGTAGATATTTCACGATTTTAAAGCATTTCAAAAATCGCCTCAAAATTTCGACTTTGCTCTCTGTTCCTTTTTTTTTTCGAGTGTGAAAAAGTTCTATTTCCATTTTCGATAAATTTATCAATTTCCCTCCTACAATTTGTATGCATTTTGGCCCATACCTTTCCTCAGACTCTTTTACGGCCAACGGAAATTTGACTGAAGATGGATAAAAGTATTCTCTATCCAACGAGTATACTCTCAAAAATGTGTGTTGGGTCCATTCAAATAACTTTTTTAAATTTTCTTTAAATTAATTAATTTCCCCCATACAAGTTGTATAGATTTTGGGTTATAACTTATCTTAGACCCTTCTCCGACCAATGGAAATTTTGCTAAAGATAAATAAAAATATTCTATATCGAATAAATACTTTCTCGAGAATGTGTTTTTTTATTCTATAAATTTTCTTTCAATTTTCTCTAAAATAATTGATTTCTTCCATACAGCTTGGCTTATAACTTTTCTCATACCCTTTTTCGATTAATAAAATTGTGGTTGGAAGATAGGTAAACTATTTCTTTGTCGAATAACTTCGATAATTATATTTGAACAACTTTTTTTGATTTTCAAAATTCTGTATATTTTCCTACCCATGCTCACGTTTCAGTTTATAACTTTTCTCTGTCACGATCAAGAAAAAAATGAATTATGTGGAAAGATGATTTTGAAGGTTGTTACTTGATATCAATTATTTCAACTGATAAATTCATTGTTCATTAAACCCAGCAAGACGTTGAACAGAAATTTGCACGGATAAAAAACTTTTATCCGCTAATTTCACACAAGTCCGTAAAGAAGGAACGCGAGAACGAGAAATCTTGTGAGCGGTTCGAAACGGATGAGACGCGAAACCCGAGAAATCTCGTGAGCGGTCCGCAAAGTGTTAAGGGATGTTACAGAAATGGAGATAATAAGAAAAGTGGATCACGTTAAAAACATTGTTGCTGTGACCATAAGTGTCCAAAAACGATGGGAGAAATATCGTAATTATATCAAAACCATGTGACAATTCTATAGAAACATTTTTTTAGCGCCTAGATTTTTTTCATTACATTAAAACTATTTTGAAGCTGATTTTTTTAAGTCCAAATTTTAACTAAACCGGGCTTCAACCGTTTGAATATAATTCAGCTAAAAAAAAAGTGAAAAAAACTGACTAAAGTTCGACTGTACATCGCTTGTTGCTCACATAGGCTTAGCCAGATTCTGTTTTCCCATGTTAAGCCTCGATTCGCTGTTCGGAACTGATTTAATTGGCCTTCTCACACCAGGATCGAAGCTAATACCCTGGAAATTAAAACAATAAAATATCTTAAAATATTTAATCTCCGGCACTCGACAATACGATCCTGATTTGCTTCTGCTGTGTGTGTGTGTGTGTGTGTGTGTGCGAGAGCCATAGCAATTTGCCTAAATCCAATTATAGCTCTATCGTTGTGTCGTTGTTGTTTTTGCACATGAAGTGCCGAACGACATGCGATTTTTAATAGCAGTGTCACTTGGAACTAGGAGGGGATGTGGGTGGATCCATAGAGAAAGAGAGCAAAACACATGTTCAGTCTACCGCACCAGCATACGGAACAGAGCACATAGATTAGATTCCGTGCCTCGTTGCTACCAGCTTAGGCCATCTCCACAAAGCTCGAGTTTATAGTTGAAACAGAGAAAGCCGGACTACTAATAGTTCATAAACTCTTCGAATATTGCATCCACACTCTTCTCCCCCTCTCACCCTGAACGCCGCCGCCACCACCTCTCCGGCATGCAGTGTGAAGGCATGGGTCAATTCTGGTGGGGCAAACTTTGCTTGAAACTTCCTTGAATATAAATTATTCACTTAATTTAATCGTTTTATGGCATGAATGCAAAATGAGTAGATTTTTCCGTGTTTTTTCCCCATTCTGGTTAACTTTGGACTCAAGACGGTTGGAGCTTTCCTTTGGAGAGACCCCCTCTGCTGGCTGGCTGGCTGAGTGGACTGTTCAAGCCTTGAGGTAAAGAGGTGATTTCACTCAAGCCCTGCTCCTGGCCTCCCCCTGCGGAGTCCGCCCCCATCGGTAATTGGCCGGATGTCGTGTGTTTCACATTGCCACTGCTGCTGCGAGGCAACTGATTATTATATTATTGGAAGAGGGGGAGTGTCAACGAATGTTTGCCACCGAAATGTGTGCTTAAATTCTAATGAATAAATTAAGAACAGTTTGAAAAGTTTTTGGACCTTCCTTTGGAACCGCTCGGGTTTGAAGGAAAATTTAAAAAGAATAAGCGAGGATTGCTCGCGGTCAAACTTTATCATGGTGTCTTCTCAATGAAGATGATTGGAATTGGAATGGTAGTGAGGTTTTATTTGTGGTACGTTATGTAAAACATATTGAGGTGAGAAACTAATTATCGAATGCCTCATTGTAAAATTATTTTTTTTTTATTTAAATATTCGATGCTCAATAGTTGAGTAAAATGAGAACACTCATTATCGAGACAAAAATATCATATCAACGCGCAAAACAATTTGCACAACAAAATAGCTTATCATTTCTCTCTTCTCCATACATTCCATTTGTGTCTAGTCAACGAGATTTTAGAAGATATTTGATGGCCACTATTACTATTCTGAACTGCCTCCCGCCAAGTTACACACTTCTCACTGATAACTCCACAGATTCTTTCGATGATTCACCAGGACAGCTCAATCTTGAATCCTTCACTTGAAAACCAATGAGATCGATTTTCTGCTTGCATGATTTACAATATACTCACGCGCTTACAGAAATTTCCGGATTTTTTCTGCATTCATGCATTGTGGCTTGAAGATAGTTTTACAGAACACAGATTATATTTAGATTCTAGGCCCTGATTCCAGATTCCCAATTCAGGTTTTCGAAATGCAGAAAACAGAAACTAAACACTTTTATGATACAGGGATGTGTTCGTATCTAGAATGAGAGATTCTAGTCCTGGAACTCGGTATTCTAAAGCCCGGAATACAAATGAGAAAACTGAATAAATATTAAATATCTAAGGTATCAATCTCGAAACTAAAATCTGGAGCATCCGGAATCTAAATATGTGATCTGTGTCGTCAATAAACCTAATCCCTTTATTTAGAAGAAGTGAATCAAAAATATCTATAAAATGAAAAGCGAAGTCTGAATGTGAAATAAGCCTCTAGAATTCATTTGTGTTTCGAAGATTCTGGAATGGACATTTGAATCTGATCTTGACTCTGGAATTTAGAGCTCAAAATCTGGATTTAGATTTTGAATGAATTCTAAATATGATTTAATAAATCTATGGAAGGATCTGACATTTTGTGTTTACGAAACAAATCGTGGATCCAACCATTGCTATCATATCATGGTTTTATATTGCAGTTGCTCGCTCATATTGCTCTTATATTGCCATAGCATATATGTTATACAAATGATATACTAGTATGAGGGAATAGCGCATTTTCTGGTATTTTTAGGCTCATTTAATGTAATAAATCGGGATGCCAAAACATGTGCTAAAAATTAAATTTGGGTGTACCATTTTGAATTTGAAATCTGGGAACAAGTTTAGTTATCTCAGATTGGGAGAATCAACATTTGAATGCAGAATGTGTAGATTGAAATCTGTTCTCGGAAATTCATTTCACCAATCCGAAGTGTGTAATTAAAATTGAATCTGAAATACATACCAAATCTAGCTCTGAGCGTTTAATATAGAATTTTAAAATTGGAAATCCGAGGATGGGTTTGTATTTTGTATCCTAATCGGTCTCCAAATTTTGAAATTGATTTGGATTTAGAATAAGCATTTCAATTTTTATTCGAAGTCTGGAATCCTCGGTCTGAATATAAAATAAGGAAATTGTAACTATATCTGGTATTCCGGAATCTGGGACGATCTGGGTTCTCTCTCTCTCACTCTCTCTCTTTCTCTCTCTCACACTCTCTCTTTCTCTCTCTCTCTCTCACTCTCTCTCTTTCTCTCTCTCTCTCACTCTCTCTCTTTCTCTCTCTCTCACTCTCTCTCCACTCTCTCTCTCACTCTCTCTCTTTCTCTCTCTCTCTCTCTTTTTCGGTAACATTCTACCCTTTACGTAACCACCCCCGTGTCATATTTAGTATAAGTTGGGTTCAGTTTTTAAGCTAGTATTTAAAGCAGTATTTGTTAAAGAATCCTAATTCTGATTCCGCTTCCAGAGAGTAGAGCTAGACGTTCAGCATGCAATTTGCACGCCGAAAACCCGTCATGTAAAATTTTCGATCTTCCGAAAGTTCGTGTTAAGTTTAGTTTATAGTGATATCCTAAACATTATATGGCGGCCGTGACAGGACAGATGAAAACTAAAAATTAATTGATGAAGCGTGTAGTTGATTTGGGCTCGGTTTATTTAGAGAAGTGTGAAATTAATTTTAGGTTTTGGACAAAAAGTGTTAGGAACGTTAGGTTCCTATTACAATGAGTAATCAAAATCAAAAATATTTCTATATTTAAAAATATAAAATCTAGAATTTACACTTTGGGAATTAAAATCCAGAATTTAGTCTGAATCAGTAATAAGCATGTAAAAAAAATAGAATTGGACATAACTCAGGAGTTTGAATCATCAGACAGAATACTGAATCTGAATTTGGTGTACAGCAGTGCCATAAATAATCAAAATTCATTCACGACAGTAAGAATTAACTTTTTCTCAGTGTCTGTTGAATTCTTCTCGGCTGAAACGCAACATCATATCCCTCATAGTGAGTGTACCGCAAGAGTTTATTTCAATCATGTCAAGGACGTGTGGACTTTGTTTACTATATTGAATGAAAACAGCACGGATGAATTTCGATATACCTGTATTCGCAAATTGATATTCATCGCCTGCAGTGAATTTTTATTAAACACGATTCTTATACTAATTAAGAACTAAGAATGCTCCTACGTACAGGAGGCTTTGGATGTAGGTAATTCTACCAGCAACTTCCTCACCCAACATATATATACTGGGGTTAAATTTAGTTTGTTGGATGAAAACGATTTTAGTGCGAAAAAGCCAAGAATAGTGGCGAAGCGTCCCATGGCCGTCCCCACTTCAGACGCTTCTAGCTTTTTTAATTTAATAAATTTCTTTCGTTTATAATATATAATAAATTTGCATTTTTAAATAAATCACAAGCACAAATTGAATTATGGATAATAAATAAATTGTTTTTTTATTTGATCAGAGCTCAAAAAATGTCCAAAAATCATACATCCACCCTAGCATACCTTCTAGTCGATTTCACTCTCAATTGGTTGACGTTGTATTTATATGTTTTGATTCTCACTAACACGCAATGATATTCAGTTCTGATTACTCAAACATCAAGGGGAAAATGAAGACGAATGAAAAATGAACTTCATGTTCACGTTAATGTTCATTCCACTTGTTTTCATTGACAGTATTGTTTCATCCTTATCGATAACCGCTTGAGCAGTAGGTTGTCAATACAAGATAGGGTTAAATTCGTCGTATTTGAATGTTGTAAACGTGAATATTTTCGGCACTGGTGTACAGATCTCAAATCAGACACATGAAATCTAATTGATGGAATCCGTGTTACTCAAAATATGAATCTAGTATGTATTTATTGAGAATATATCTCGAAACTAAACCTAGCTCTATAATCGGTAATCAAGAATCATGAATCATAGTCTACATTTTGAATTCAGAAAATATCACCCTGATCTAGAATTCCGGTTTCTGAATCTGTTCGAAATTCTTAATGCGAAAGCCGATATTGAAAAACTGGAGCCAAGAATATAAATATGAAATAAGAATCCGGAATTCAAATTCATAATCTGAATCAGATATCTGTAACGGAAATAGTAAATTATTATGTGAAAATTAAATCTTAATATGTGGTCTAAATCTGTAATCTTAACCTATAGATTAGGAATCTAAGTTTGGCATGTTGATTCCGAATTCAAGTTCGGAATCCAAAAAAAAAGTTATCTGAATCAGTAATCTGGGATCGAACTGAGAATCAAGAATTTGGAATGTAAAAAATAGGGTTTTAAGGTGGATCTGGATGTTGATTTTTGTTCAAAAATATGAAACTGAAATAGATGTTCATAAACCAAATTATAATCTGTATACTCACACATAAACCTTAGAAAACACTTTTTTTTTGTTTTTGTTTCAGTTTAAAATTTAAAAAAATCTTAAGCTATTGGGTTTCAAATATCAATTTACAATGTGGTAGCCTAATCTTAAATTTCAATGAATAATGTGACTTCGGAATTGATTTGAATATATATTTGGATTTTGAATCCAAGTTACAATTTCGAGTCGAAATTAGGAGTCTCGAAAGCGGAAAGGATTCAGGATATAGATATTTTAATTTGTTATCTGGATTTAGTGTCTGCCTTTAAAGTACATATTTAGAATATAACCCCGAATCCACCATCCTTAAAATTGAATCTAGAAATTTGAGTATTAGATCTAAAATTGAATTCTAGAATTTGAATCTTGAACATTAGATTCGAAACTCGAATCCTGAATACAAATGTTTTATGACGATCAGAGTTTATAGTCTCGAATCTGAGTTTGGGTGTTTGAATCTATAACATTTATGTTTAATTTGAAAGGTGGAAAAGTAAATCTGTACATGAAATGTGTATTCGCTGTCATGAATACAGCTCTAGATATGTAATGTTAGTTGAGTGCTAACACCTCGCAGTGGCGGACACGTAACGAGTGCTCGTGGTCCAATTCAAAGGTAATGTAATACTTAACCTATGATGCTGCGGCCTGAATGTAAATTTTTCAATTTACTAAAGTCTAAAGAATTCCAAAAGCAAAAAAAAAAAATTATTTCATGAAGGGTGTATGATACATCGTGTATCCACTAGAAGCATCCCATAGTTTTGATGTGATTGGAAATCTGGATTTGGGATTTGAACTGGGAATCTGCAAAACATAAAAACATAATCAAAGTCTGTACCGAGACGACCAAGTATTTATTCTAGGATTGTGAATTCTATTTGAGAAACAATATAGAGGACTTGTCTCGACAAGACAGCATTGTTGACGTAGGACTACGAAACCATTCACTTTGACTCAATTGATTCAATCTATTCAATTGTTTTTGTTTCACTCTCACTTTAGATTAAAATTTTGGTAATTTTGAAAAAGATCGATGGTTTCCATAATTTTTAGAAACAAATAAGAGAATAGATGAGGATTTAATTTTTCATCTTTTTCATATAAGTCTCGCTTCTAGCCTTTAAAAATACCAGCTATAAAATCGAACCTGAATCTCTCGTTACCTTTGAAATTCCAAAGTACATTTGTTAATTATTCGCAGGATATAATTCATCTCTCTCACTCCAACTCGTTTTTGGAGTTGGCAACACCAAAACAGCAGGTGTTGAAATAGCAAAAATATTGACCATCTAAGCAATCTTGCTTACATGAAATAAAAAAAATAGCTTTCTATTTGAAAAAGGGCCAAATTTTTTTTTCAAATTTCTACAAAATTTTTGGCTCAAAAACTATAAACCAAAATTTTAGTCAAAAAAAATAAGTATTTAAAATTGTTTCTTCAAAAAATATGAAATATAAACCAACAAAAATTTTAAAAAATTAAAAATTCATTTTTCTCAAAAAAGTATATTTTTGAAATTCTGAAAAAAAAAATTATATAATTCATACAATTCATACAATATTCATGCAATAACCAACAAATCATCGCAAGAGAGGCACTTTCAAAGGGAGTTTTTGAGGAGTTTCCATGCAAAAATGCCATGTGTTCAGAAACTATGAAAGATAGAAAGTTGACGTCTTTGTCAAATGTTCATAATTTAATATTATCTAAAAGTTTTCCGAATACACTATACACCCAGGCTTTTTTCACGCTGTTTTTTTCGCGCGGTTTTTTTACGAGGTTTTTTACGCGGATTTTCCAATAAACGCTTTTTTTACGAGGTACGTATACCTCGCGTAAAAAAATCTGGGTGTACCTTGTTGGTTATTGTATGGGTTATTTATATGTTTTTCCGAATTAAAAATAATACAATATAGAGAAAAATGAACAACATTTTTAAAATAAATTTTTTTAGTGCAAATATAAAAAAAATTATATTTTTGAAAATTTGTAGTATTTTGTACATTTCATTCTTTGACCAAAAATGTGTAGATCTTATTGTTTTTGAATTATTTTTTTTTGTAAAAATTTAAGAAACACTTTCTGCCTTCTCAAAATGTAGTCTATTTTTTTTCGGAATGGAAAATGGTGCCAATTACAGAGCTAACGTGACATCGTTACATTCATTCAAATGTTGCAACGGCGTAGCAATTTAGATTGTTTTAGGAGAACTGAAACAGAAGCCAACAACAACAGCAACAACTTTATTCAAAAATCATTTCAGGCCGAATTTAATATTAGAAACTTTTATATCTCAAAACACAAAGAAAAATGCGTCAATTAGGTTTCGAGATTGATAGTGAAAACGAACTCTTCAACCAGTTATCTTAATATTTGTTGATTTTATTATTCAAAGTAAGTTACTCCAGTTTCAATATATTTTTTACACATTTTTCATTGATTTGAATTACGATTCAAATAGTGCTCTCGAATAGTCATTTGAGATTTTTCCTAAATTTTTGAGTAAAAAGAAAAGTCACACTATGCTAAATTAGGTGTATAAGGCGGGTGATTCAGCACTTTCGAACAAAAACTTGATGCACGATTCAGTCACTTGTAACTCGTAGCATTACCATGGACAATACCAAACTTTTTTGATAGTAAAATATGATTCGACTTCATTTTTGTCATAAGACTATGTCTTTGATTTCTATGTAGGGGGGTCACTCTACAAAAAATGTAACGATTTATTAAGAGTTTTCAAACGCATATTACTCAAAATGGTTATTGCGACATATGTTGTGTTATATATCTTTAGACAGGAAATTTATCCAGAGTTTTTTTTTGCTTAAAACATGAACACTGAAAATAGTAAAAAAAGGTAACAATTTGACGATTTAATTGGGTATGTTTTCTTCAGATTACACTATCCACTCGCTTCCTCCCCGACGCAACGAGCAATATTTTGCCTAAATTCGGGCGTTAGCTCATAACGTGAGTTGATGCATAAGAAGAATTATTCCCCATTTACCGATAATAGGCATTAATTTTATATTATATTGTATGTTATCCAATCAATTTGTGCTCAATTCATGTTTTTATCGTGTAGGTCTCACTACTAACAATTTACGTAATTGTGGTCCAGGATGTCATAATATCGAATATGTTGTTTGGTTATGTGAAGATGCAATAAATGAATTTAAATGGCTGCTGATTTAGAAGATCGAAAGGGTATACCCACGTAAATCAGATTATGATAGCTTGAGTAGTCGCGATCTTACAGGGCTATAAAGTTATTATAAGCAATGTTCCGGACAACGTGGTAACGAAGAAGATAATGCTATTTTTATCTATAATATATTTTTGTAGTAATAGATTGATTTGACTCAGGCTTATATTTATGTAGGTCTTAACGATTTAGACTTGTGTTTAAAAATGATACATGATGACTTTTTTTCTTCTTCTGCATGATTGAATAATAAGGGGGTCTCCGTAGCCACATTGGTTGCGCGTTCGCTTAGTAAGCGATCGATCGTGAGTTCAAAACTCAGGGCCCTCATTGACCATCTTTGTGTTGTTACAGAATAGCTACGTCCACGCAACAATCATCAGCGATGGAGATCGATCCACGGTCGAAATAAGATCGATTCATCCATACAACTGCTCTACTCTGCCAGAAACATCGGGCTGCTGTTCTATAAATAACTCAACAATGATCATTCAACTGTCTCCGCTGTCCGGTGGCCCAACTGGATAATGGAAGAACAGAAAGAATACTCATACGCCTAAATGGCTACTGTGTGAATGTACCATATGTAATGTATAGAAGGAATACTGGCGAATGGAAACTGTGTAATGTGCTAATTATAGATATGATAACCATGTGACATGTACACGATTAAAATTCGGCTCTGTTACAGCTAAAATGCTAATGAGCCTTAAATAAATAAATGGGATTAAAAAAAATGATTGAATAAACAGAAGAAAAGGGTAGTTAATGGCTTTAATGGTATTTTTGTGTACAATTTTGAACAGAATACGGTACCGAATTTCACCACGTTATGTCATCTAACCCGTTTAAAGGATACAAGTACATACAGGAAACGGTTTTTCCAGGGCACCTATTTGATGTATCAAAAGAGAAAAAAATACAGATTTTGAACAATGAAAAAGTGAATTTAAATGCAATTACTACACACAATCACAGTCCTATGTCAAGATCCCGTCCGTACCCCTAGGCTCAGACCCATCAATTTTTTTTTTATTTTGTCCACTACCATGCTTCAAAACACTGAGATACTATTTTCCATAACCGTGCGATATAATTTTTGGTCCCGGATCGACCAATTGTGTATACATTTTGTTCTAAATTGGTGAAAATGTTACCCGAGTGTTACCTAATTGTTGTAAAAAGTTCCTCTGTGCATGTGTCCACTATCCGAAGTATGAGGGACTTGTTGGTTATTGTATGGGCTATTCATAGAATTTTATTTCAAAATTAAAAAAAAATACACCTTAGAAAAAAATAAATATTATTTTTAAAATAACATTATTTTAAGCGCAAATTGAATATTTAATGGATTTTCTACATTTCATTATTTGATTTAAATTTTGTACTTTTTGAACATTTTCAAAAAGTAGTTTCAAAAATCGTTTAGAGAGTCAATGTTTTTACACCCACAAATACCCACTTCAAT